>NC_092144.1:28146608-28448962 GCF_043159975.1 Macaca nemestrina
GCCAAAGGAAATATCCTCCGATAACAAAGAGAAAGAAGCTTTCTGAGAAACTTCTTTGTGTTCTGTGAAATCATCTCACAGAGTTACAGCTTTCCCCTCAAGAAGCCTTTCGCTAAGACAGTTCTTTTGGAATTGGCAAAGTGATATTTGGAAGCCCATAGAGGGCTATGGTGTAAAAGGAAATATCCTCAGATGAAATCTGGAAAGAAGCTTTCTGAGAAACTGCTTAGAGTTCTGTTAATTCATCTCACAGAGTTACATCTGTATTTCGTGGATCTCTTTGCTAGCCTTATTTCTGTGGAATCTGAGAACAGATATTTCGGATCCCATTGAAGACTATACGGCCAAAGGAAATATCCTCCGATAACAAAGAGAAAGAAGCTTTCTGATAAACTTCTTTGTGTTCTGTGAAATCATCTCACAGAGTTACAGCTTTCCCCTCAAGAAGCCTTTCGATAAGAGAGTTCTTGTGGAATTGGCAAAGTGATATTTGGAAGCCCATAGAGGGCTATGGTGAAAAAGGAAATATCCTCAGATGAAATCTGGAAAGAAGCTTTCTGAGAAACTGCTTAGTGTTCTGTTAATTCATCTCACAGAGTTACATCTGTATTTCGTGGATCTCTTTGCTAGCCTTATTTCTGTGGAATCTGAGAACAGATATTTCGGATCCCATTGAAGACTATAGGGCCAAAGGAAATATCCTCCGATAAAAAAGAGAAAGAAGCTTTCTGAGAAACTTCTTTGTGTTCTGTGAAATCATCTCACAGAGTTACAGCTTTCCCCTCAAGAAGCCTTTCGCTAAGACAGTTCTTGTGGAATTGGCAAAGTGATATTTGGAAGCCCATAGAGGGCTATGGTGAAAAAGGAAATATCCTCAGATGAAATCTGGAAAGAAGCTTTCTGAGAAACTTCTCTGTGATGTGTGACTTCCACTCACAGAGTTACATCTGTATTTCGTGGATCTCTTTGCTATTCTTATTTCTGTGGAATCTGAGAACAGATATTTCGGATCCCTTTGAAGACTATACGGCCAAAGGAAATATCCTCCGATAACAAAGAGAAAGAAGCTTTCTGAGAAACTTCTTTGTGTTCTGTGAAATCACCTCACAGAGTTACAGCTTTCCCCTCAAGAAGCCTTTCGCTGAGACAGTTCTTGTGGAATTGGCATAGTGATATTTGGAAGCCCATAGAGGGCTATGGTGAAAAAGGAAATATCCTCAGATGAAATCTGGAAAGAAGCTTTTTGAGAAACTGCTTAGTGTTCTGTTAATTCATCTCACAGAGTTACATCTGTATTTCGTGGATCTCTTTGCTAGCCTTATTTCTGTGGAATCTGAGAACAGATATTTCGGATCCCATTGAAGACTATGGGGCCAAAGGAAATATCCTCCGATAACAAAGAGAAAGAAGCTTTCTGAGAAACTTCTTTGTGTTCTGTGAAATCATCTCACAGAGTTACAGCTTTCCCCTCAAGAAGCCTTTCGCTAAGACAGTTCTTGTGGAATTGGCAAAGTGATATTTGGAAGCCCATAGAGGGCTATGGTGAAAAAGGAAATATCCTCAGATGAAATCTGGAAAGAAGCTTTCTGAGAAACTGATTAGTGTTCTGTTAATTCATCTCACAGAGTTACATCTGTATTTCGTGGATCTCTTTGCTAGCCTTATTTCTGTGGAATCTGAGAACAGATATTTCGGATCCCATTGAAGACTATGGGGCCAAAGGAAATATCCTCCGATAACAAAGAGAAAGAAGCTTTCTGAGAAACTTCTTTGTGTTCTGTGAAATCATCTCACAGAGTTACAGCTTTCCCCTCAAGAAGCCTTTCGCTAAGACAGTTCTTGTGGAATTGGCAAAGTGATATTCGGAAGCCCATAGAGGGCTATGGTGTAAAAGGAAATATCCTCAGATGAAATCTGGAAAGAAGCTTTCTGAGAAACTGCTTAGTGTTCTGTTAATTCATCTCACAGAGTTACATCTGTATTTCGTGGATCTCTTTGCTAGCCTTATTTCTGTGGAATCTGAGAACAGATATTTCGGATCCCATTGAAGACTATACGGCCAAAGGAAATATCCTCCGATAACAAAGAGAAAGAAGCTTTCTGATAAACTTCTTTGTGTTCTGTGAAATCATCTCACAGAGTTACAGCTTTCCCCTCAAGAAGCCTTTCGATAAGAGAGTTCTTGTGGAATTGGCAAAGTGATATTTGGAAGCCCATAGAGGGCTATGGTGAAAAAGGAAATATCCTCAGATGAAATCTGGAAAGAAGCTTTCTGAGAAACTGCTTAGTGTTCTGTTAATTCATCTCACAGAGTTACATCTGTATTTCGTGGATCTCTTTGCTAGCCTTATTTCTGTGGAATCTGAGAACAGATATTTCGGATCCCATTGAAGACTATAGGGCCAAAGGAAATATCCTCCGATAAAAAAGAGAAAGAAGCTTTCTGAGAAACTTCTTTGTGTTCTGTGAAATCATCTCACAGAGTTACAGCTTTCCCCTCAAGAAGCCTTTCGCTAAGACAGTTCTTGTGGAATTGGCAAAGTGATATTTGGAAGCCCATAGAGGGCTATGGTGAAAAAGGAAATATCCTCAGATGAAATCTGGAAAGAAGCTTTCTGAGAAACTTCTCTGTGATGTGTGACTTCCACTCACAGAGTTACATCTGTATTTCGTGGATCTCTTTGCTATTCTTATTTCTGTGGAATCTGAGAACAGATATTTCGGATCCCTTTGAAGACTATACGGCCAAAGGAAATATCCTCCGATAACAAAGAGAAAGAAGCTTTCTGAGAAACTTCTTTGTGTTCTGTGAAATCACCTCACAGAGTTACAGCTTTCCCCTCAAGAAGCCTTTCGCTGAGACAGTTCTTGTGGAATTGGCATAGTGATATTTGGAAGCCCATAGAGGGCTATGGTGAAAAAGGAAATATCCTCAGATGAAATCTGGAAAGAAGCTTTTTGAGAAACTGCTTAGTGTTCTGTTAATTCATCTCACAGAGTTACATCTGTATTTCGTGGATCTCTTTGCTAGCCTTATTTCTGTGGAATCTGAGAACAGATATTTCGGATCCCATTGAAGACTATGGGGCCAAAGGAAATATCCTCCGATAACAAAGAGAAAGAAGCTTTCTGAGAAACTTCTTTGTGTTCTGTGAAATCATCTCACAGAGTTACAGCTTTCCCCTCAAGAAGCCTTTCGCTAAGACAGTTCTTGTGGAATTGGCAAAGTGATATTTGGAAGCCCATAGAGGGCTATGGTGAAAAAGGAAATATCCTCAGATGAAATCTGGAAAGAAGCTTTCTGAGAAACTTCTCTGTGATGTGTGACTTCCACTCACAGAGTTACATCTGTATTTCGTGGATCTCTTTGCTATCCTTATTTCTGTGGAATCTGAGAACAGATATTTGGATCCCTTTGAAGACTATACGGCCAAAGGAAATATCCTCCGATAACAAAGAGAAAGAAGCTTTCTGAGAAACTTCTTTGTGTTCTGTGAAATCATCTCACAGAGTTACAGCTTTCCCCTCAAGAAGCCTTTCGCTGAGACAGTTCTTGTGGAATTGGCATAGTGATATTTGGAAGCCCATAGAGGGCTATGGTGAAAAAGGAAATATCCTCAGATGAAATCTGGAAAGAAGCTTTTTGAGAAACTGCTTAGTGTTCTGTTAATTCATCTCACAGAGTTACATCTGTATTTTGTGCATCTCTTTACTAGCCTTATTTCTGTGGAATCTGAGAACAGATATTTCGGATCCCATTGAAGACTATAGGGCCAAAGGAAATATCCTCCGATAACAAAGAGAAAGAAGCTTTCTGAGAAACTTCTTTGTGTTCTGTGAAATCATCTCACAGAGTTACAGCTTTCCCCTCAAGAAGCCTTTCGCTAAGACAGTTCTTGTGGAATTGGCAAGGTGATATTTGGAAGCCCATAGAGGGCTATGGTGAAAAAGGAAATATCCTCAGATGAAATCTGGAAAGAAGCTTTCTGAGAAACTTCTCTGTGATGTGTGACTTCAACTCACAGAGTTACATCTGTATTTCGTGGATCTCTTTGCTATCCTTATTTCTGTGGAATCTGAGAACAGATATTTCGGATCCCTTTGAAGATTATACGGCCAAGGGAATATCCTCCGATAACAAAGAGAAAGAAGCTTTCTGAGAAACTTCTTTGTGTTCTGTGAAATCATCTCAGAGAGTTACAGCTTTCCCCTCAAGAAGCCTTTCGCTGAGACAGTTCTTGTGGAATTGGCATAGTGATATTTGGAAGCCCATAGAGGGCTATTGTGAAAAAGGAAATATCCTCAGATGAAATCTGGAAAGAAGCTTTCTGAGAAACTGCTTAGTGTTCTGTTAATTCATCTCACAGAGTTACATCTGTATTTTGTGGATCTCTTTGCTAGCCTTATTTCTGTGGAATCTGAGAACAGATATTTCGGATCCCATTGAAGACTATAGGGCCAAAGGAAATATCCTCTGATAACAAAGAGAAAGAAGCTTTCTGATAAACTTCTTTGTGTTCTGTGAAATCATCTCACAGAGTTACAGCTTTCCCCTCAAGAAGCCTTTCGCTAAGACAGTTCTTGTGGAATTGGAAAAGTGATATTTGGAAGCCCATAGAGGGCTATGGTGAAAAAGGAAATATCCTCAGAAGAAATCTGGAAAGAAGCTTTCTGAGAAACTGCTTAGTGTTCTGTTAATTCATCTCACAGAGTTACATCTGTATTTTGTGGATCTCTTTGCTAGCCTTATTTCTGTGGAATCTGAGAACAGATATTTCGGATCCCATTGAAGACTATAGGGCCAAAGGAAATATCCTCCGATAACAAAGAGAAAGAAGCTTTCTGAGAAACTTCTTTGTGTTCTGTGAAATCATCTCACAGAGTTACAGCTTTCCCCTCAAGAAGCCTTTCGCTAAGACAGTTCTTGTGGAATTGGCAACGTGATATTTGGAAGCCCATAGAGGGCTATGGTGAAAAAGGAAATATCCTCAGATGAAATCTGGAAAGAAGCTTTCTGAGAAACTGCTTAGTGTTCTGTTAATTCATCTCACAGAGTTACATCTGTATTTCGTGGATCTCTTTGCTAGCCTTATTTCTGTGGAATCTGAGAACAGATATTTCGGATCCCATTGAAGACTATAGGGCCAAAGGAAATATCCTCCGATAACAAAGAGAAAGAAGCTTTCTGAGAAACTTCTTTGTGTTCTGTAAAATCATCTCACAGAGTTACAGCTTTCCCCTCCAGAAGCCTTTCGCTAAGACAGTTCTTGTGGAATTGGCAAAGTGATATTTGGAAGCCCATAGAGGGCTATGTTGAAAAAGGAAATATCCTCAGATGAAATCTGGAAAGAAGCTTTCTGAGAAACTGCTTAGTGTTCTGTTAATTCATCTCACAGAGTTACATCTGTATTTCGTGGATCTCTTTGCTAGCCTTATTTCTGTGGAATCTGAGAACAGATATTTCGGATCCCATTGAAGACTATAGGGCCAAAGGAAATATCCTCCGATAACAAAGAGAAAGAAGCTTTCTGAGAAACTTCTTTGTGTTCTGTAAAATCATCTCACAGAGTTACAGCTTTACCCTCAAGAAGCCTTTCGCTAAGACAGTTCTTGTGGAATTGGCAAAGTGATATTTGGAAGCCCATAGAGGGCTATGGTGAAAAAGGAAATATCCTCAGATGAAATCTGGAAAGAAGCTTTCTGAGAAACTTCTCTGTGATGTGTGACTTCCACTCACAGAGTTACATCTGTATTTCGTGGATCTCTTTGCTATACTTATTTCTGTGGAATCTGAGAACAGATATTTCGGATCCCTTTGAAGACTATACGGCCAAAGGAAATATCCTCCGATAACAAAGAGAAAGAAGCTTTCTGAGAAACTTCTTTGTGTTCTGTGAAATCATCTCACAGAGTTACAGCTTTCCCCTCAAGAAGCCTTTCGCTAAGACAGTTCTTGTGGAATTGGCAAAGTGATATTTGGAAGCCCATAGAGGGCTATGGTGAAAAAGGAAATATCCTCAGATGAAATCTGGAAAGAAGCTTTCTGAGAAACTTCTCTGTGATGTGTGACTTCCACTCACAGAGTTACATCTGTATTTCGTGGATCTCTTTGCTATTCTTATTTCTGTGGAATCTGAGAACAGATATTTCGGATCCCTTTGAAGACTATACGGCCAAAGGAAATATCCTCCGATAACAAAGAGAAAGAAGCTTTCTGAGAAACTTCTTTGTGTTCTGTGAAATCACCTCACAGAGTTACAGCTTTCCCCTCAAGAAGCCTTTCGCTGAGACAGTTCTTGTGGAATTGGCATAGTGATATTTGGAAGCCCATAGAGGGCTATGGTGAAAAAGGAAATATCCTCAGATGAAATCTGGAAAGAAGCTTTTTGAGAAACTGCTTAGTGTTCTGTTAATTCATCTCACAGAGTTACATCTGTATTTCGTGGATCTCTTTGCTAGCCTTATTTCTGTGGAATCTGAGAACAGATATTTCGGATCCCATTGAAGACTATGGGGCCAAAGGAAATATCCTCCGATAACAAAGAGAAAGAAGCTTTCTGAGAAACTTCTTTGTGTTCTGTGAAATCATCTCACAGAGTTACAGCTTTCCCCTCAAGAAGCCTTTCGCTAAGACAGTTCTTGTGGAATTGGCAAAGTGATATTTGGAAGCCCATAGAGGGCTATGGTGAAAAAGGAAATATCCTCAGATGAAATCTGGAAAGAAGCTTTCTGAGAAACTTCTCTGTGATGTGTGACTTCCACTCACAGAGTTACATCTGTATTTCGTGGATCTCTTTGCTATCCTTATTTCTGTGGAATCTGAGAACAGATATTTCGGATCCCTTTGAAGACTATACGGCCAAAGGAAATATCCTCCGATAACAAAGAGAAAGAAGCTTTCTGAGAAACTTCTTTGTGTTCTGTGAAATCATCTCACAGAGTTACAGCTTTCCCCTCAAGAAGCCTTTCGCTGAGACAGTTCTTGTGGAATTGGCATAGTGATATTTGGAAGCCCATAGAGGGCTATGGTGAAAAAGGAAATATCCTCAGATGAAATCTGGAAAGAAGCTTTTTGAGAAACTGCTTAGTGTTCTGTTAATTCATCTCACAGAGTTACATCTGTATTTTGTGGATCTCTTTGCTAGCCTTATTTCTGTGGAATCTGAGAACAGATATTTCGGATCCCATTGAAGACTATAGGGCCAAAGGAAATATCCTCCGATAACAAAGAGAAAGAAGCTTTCTGAGAAACTTCTTTGTGTTCTGTGAAATCATCTCACAGAGTTACAGCTTTCCCCTCAAGAAGCCTTTCGCTAAGACAGTTCTTGTGGAATTGGCAAGGTGATATTTGGAAGCCCATAGAGGGCTATGGTGAAAAAGGAAATATCCTCAGATGAAATCTGGAAAGAAGCTTTCTGAGAAACTTCTCTGTGATGTGTGACTTCAACTCACAGAGTTACATCTGTATTTCGTGGATCTCTTTGCTATCCTTATTTCTGTGGAATCTGAGAACAGATATTTCGGATCCCTTTGAAGATTATACGGCCAAGGGAATATCCTCCGATAACAAAGAGAAAGAAGCTTTCTGAGAAACTTCTTTGTGTTCTGTGAAATCATCTCAGAGAGTTACAGCTTTCCCCTCAAGAAGCCTTTCGCTGAGACAGTTCTTGTGGAATTGGCATAGTGATATTTGGAAGCCCATAGAGGGCTATTGTGAAAAAGGAAATATCCTCAGATGAAATCTGGAAAGAAGCTTTCTGAGAAACTGCTTAGTGTTCTGTTAATTCATCTCACAGAGTTACATCTGTATTTTGTGGATCTCTTTGCTAGCCTTATTTCTGTGGAATCTGAGAACAGATATTTCGGATCCCATTGAAGACTATAGGGCCAAAGGAAATATCCTCTGATAACAAAGAGAAAGAAGCTTTCTGATAAACTTCTTTGTGTTCTGTGAAATCATCTCACAGAGTTACAGCTTTCCCCTCAAGAAGCCTTTCGCTAAGACAGTTCTTGTGGAATTGGCAAAGTGATATTTGGAAGCCCATAGAGGGCTATGGTGAAAAAGGAAATATCCTCAGAAGAAATCTGGAAAGAAGCTTTCTGAGAAACTGCTTAGTGTTCTGTTAATTCATCTCACAGAGTTACATCTGTATTTGGTGGATCTCTTTGCTAGCCTTATTTCTGTGGAATCTGAGAACAGATATTTCGGATCCCATTGAAGACTATAGGGCCAAAGGAAATATCCTCCGATAACAAAGAGAAAGAAGCTTTCTGAGAAACTTCTTTTTGTTCTGTGAAATCATCTCACAGAGTTACAGCTTTCCCCTCAAGAAGCCTTTCGCTAAGACAGTTCTTGTGGAATTGGCAAAGTGATATTTGGAAGCCCATAGAGGGCTATGGTGAAAAAGGAAATATCCTCAGATGAAATCTGGAAAGAAGCTTTCTGAGAAACTGCTTAGTGTTCTGTTAATTCATCTCACAGAGTTACATCTGTATTTCGTGGATCTCTTTGCTAGCCTTATTTCTGTGGAATCTGAGAACAGATATTTCGGATCCCATTGAAGACTATACGGCCAAAGGAAATATCCTCCGATAACAAAGAGAAAGAAGCTTTCTGAGAAACTTCTTTGTGTTCTGTAAAATCATCTCACAGAGTTACAGCTTTCCCCTCCAGAAGCCTTTCGCTAAGACAGTTCTTGTGGAATTGGCAAAGTGATATTTGGAAGCCCATAGAGGGCTATGTTGAAAAAGGAAATATCCTCAGATGAAATCTGGAAAGAAGCTTTCTGAGAAACTGCTTAGTGTTCTGTTAATTCATCTCACAGAGTTACATCTGTATTTCGTGGATCTCTTTGCTAGCCTTATTTCTGTGGAATCTGAGAACAGATATTTCGGATCCCATTGAAGACTATAGGGCCAAAGGAAATATCCTCCGATAACAAAGAGAAAGAAGCTTTCTGAGAAACTTCTTTGTGTTCTGTAAAATCATCTCACAGAGTTACAGCTTTCCCCTCCAGAAGCCTTTCGCTAAGACAGTTCTTGTGGAATTGGCAAAGTGATATTTGGAAGCCCATAGAGGGCTATGGTGAAAAAGGAAATATCCTCAGATGAAATCTGGAAAGAAGCTTTCTGAGAAACTTCTCTGTGATGTGTGACTTCCACTCACAGAGTTACATCTGTATTTCGTGGATCTCTTTGCTATACTTATTTCTGTGGAATCTGAGAACAGATATTTCGGATCCCTTTGAAGACTATACGGCCAAAGGAAATATCCTCCGATAACAAAGAGAAAGAAGCTTTCTGAGAAACTTCTTTGTGTTCTGTGAAATCATCTCACAGAGTTACAGCTTTCCCCTCAAGAAGCCTTTCGCTGAGACAGTTCTTGTGGAATTGGCATAGTGATATTTGGAAGCCCATAGAGGGCTATGGTGAAAAAGGAAATATCCTCAGATGAAATCTGGAAAGAAGCTTTTTGAGAAACTGCTTAGTGTTCTGTCAATTCATCTCACAGAGTTACATCTGTATTTTGTGGATCTCTTTGCTAGCCTTATTTCTGTGGAATCTGAGAACAGATATTTCGGATCCCATTGAAGACCATAGGGCCAAAGGAAATATCCTCCGATAACAAAGAGAAAGAAGCTTTCTGAGAAACTTCTTTGTGTTCTGTGAAATCATCTCACAGAGTTACAGCTTTCCCCTCAAGAAGCCTTTCGCTAAGACAGTTCTCGTGGAATTGGCAAAGTGATATTTGGAAGCCCATAGAGGGCTATGGTCAAAAAGGAAATATCCTCAGATGAAATCTGTAAAGAAGCTTTCTGAGAAACTGCTTAGTGTTCTGTTAATTCATCTCACAGAGTTACATCTGTATTTTGTGGATCTCTTTGCTAGCCTTATTTCTGTGGAATCTGAGAACAGATATTTCGGATCCCATTGAAGACTATAGGGCCAAAGGAAATATCCTCCGATAACAAAGAGAAAGAAGCTTTCTGAGAAACTTCTTTGTGTTCTGTGAAATCATCTCACAGAGTTACAGCTTTCCCCTCAAGAAGCCTTTCGCTAAGACAGTTCTTGTGGAATTGGCAAAGTGATATTTGGAAGCCCATAGAGGGCTATGGTGAAAAAGGAAATATCCTCAGATGAAATCTGGAAAGAAGCTTTCTGAGAAACTGCTTAGTGTTCTGTTAATTCATCTCACGGAGTTACATCTGTATTTCGTGGATCTCTTTGCTAGCCTTATTTCTGTGGAATCTGAGAACAGATATTTCGGATCCCATTGAAGACTATAGGGCCAAAGGAAATATCCTCTGATAACAAAGAGAAAGAAGCTTTCTGATAAACTTCTTTGTGTTCTGTGAAATCATCTCACAGAGTTACAGCTTTCCCCTCAAGAAGCCTTTCGCTAAGACAGTTCTTGTGGAATTGGCAAAGTGATATTTGGAAGCCCATAGAGGGCTATGGTGAAAAAGGAAATATCCTCAGAAGAAATCTGGAAAGAAGCTTTCTGAGAAACTGCTTAGTGTTCTGTTAATTCATCTCACAGAGTTACATCTGTATTTTGTGGATCTCTTTGCTAGCCTTATTTCTGTGGAATCTGAGAACAGATATTTCGGATCCCATTGAAGACTATAGGGCCAAAGGAAATATCCTCCGATAACAAAGAGAAAGAAGCTTTCTGAGAAACTTCTTTTTGTTCTGTGAAATCATCTCACAGAGTTACAGCTTTCCCCTCAAGAAGCCTTTCGCTAAGACAGTTCTTGTGGAATTGGCAACGTGATATTTGGAAGCCCATAGAGGGCTATGGTGAAAAAGGAAATATCCTCAGATGAAATCTGGAAAGAAGCTTTCTGAGAAACTGCTTAGTGTTCTGTTAATTCATCTCACAGAGTTACATCTGTATTTCGTGGATCTCTTTGCTAGCCTTATTTCTGTGGAATCTGAGAACAGATATTTCGGATCCCATTGAAGACTATAGGGCCAAAGGAAATATCCTCCGATAACAAAGAGAAAGAAGCTTTCTGAGAAACTTCTTTGTGTTCTGTAAAATCATCTCACAGAGTTACAGCTTTCCCCTCCAGAAGCCTTTCGCTAAGACAGTTCTTGTGGAATTGGCAAAGTGATATTTGGAAGCCCATAGAGGGCTATGTTGAAAAAGGAAATATCCTTAGATGAAATCTGGAAAGAAGCTTTCTGAGAAACTGCTTAGTGTTCTGTTAATTCATCTCACAGAGTTACATCTGTATTTCGTGGATCTCTTTGCTAGCCTTATTTCTGTGGAATCTGAGAACAGATATTTCGGATCCCATTGAATACTATAGGGCCAAAGGAAATATCCTTCGATAACAAAGAGAAAGAAGCTGTCTGAGAAACTTCATTGTGTTCTGTAAAATCATCTCACAGAGTTACAGCTTTCCCCTCAAGAAGCCTTTCGCTAAGACAGTTCTTGTGGAATTTGCAAAGTGATATTTGGAAGCCCATAGAGGGCTATGGTGAAAAAGGAAATATCCTCAGATGAAATCTGGAAAGAAGCTTTCTGAGAAACTTCTCTGTGATGTGTGACTTCCACTCACAGAGTTACATCTGTATTTCGTGGATCTCTTTCTAGCCGTATTTCTGAGGAATCTGAGAACAGATATTTCGGATCCCTTTGAAGACTATACAGCCAAAGGAAATATCCTCCGATAACAAAGAGAAAGAAGCTTTCTGAGAAACTTCTTTGTGTTCTGTGAAATCATCTCACAGAGTTACAGCTTTCCCCTCAAGAAGCCTTTCGCTGAGACAGTTCTTGTGGAATTGGCAAAGTGATATTTGGAAGCCCATAGAGGGCTATGGTGAAAAAGGAAATATCCTCAGATGAAATCTGGAAAGAAGCTTTCTGAGAAACTTCTCTGTGATGTGTGACTCCACTCACAGAGTTACATCTGTATTTCATGGATCTCTTTCTAGCCTTATTTCTGTGGAATCTGAGAACAGATATTTCGGATCCCTTTGAAGACTATACGGCCAAAGGAAATATCCTCCGATAACAAAGAGAAAGAAGCTTTCTGAGAAACTTCTTTGTGTTCTGTGAAATCATATCACAGAGTTACAGCTTTCCCCTCAAGAAGCCTTTCGCTGAGACAGTTCTTGTGGAATTGGCATAGTGATATTTGGAAGCCCATAGAGGGCTATGGTGAAAAAGGAAATATCCTCAGATGAAATCTGGAAAGAAGCTTTCTGAGAAACTGCTTAGTGTTCTGTTAATTCATCTCACAGAGTTACATCTGTATTTCGTGGATCTCTTTGCTAGCCTTATTTCTGTGGAATCTGAGAACAGATATTTCGGATCCCATTGAAGACTATAGGGCCAAAGGAAATATCCTCCGATAACAAAGAGAAAGAAGCTTTCTGAGAAACTTCTTTGTGTTCTGTGAAATCATCTCACAGAGTTACAGCTTTCCCCTCAAGAAGCCTTTCGCTAAGACAGTTCTTGTGGAATTGGCAAAGTGATATTTGGAAGCCCATAGAGGGCTATGGTGAAAAAGGAAATATCCTCAGATGAAATCTGGAAAGAAGCTTTCTGAGAAACTGCTTAGTGTTCTGTTAATTCATCTCACAGAGTTACATCTGTATTTCGTGGATCTCTTTGCTAGCCTTATTTCTGTGGAATCTGAGAACAGATATTTCGGATCCCATTGAAGACTATAGGGCCAAAGGAAATATCCTCCGATAACAAAGAGAAAGAAGCTTTCTGAGAAACTTCTTTGTGTTCTGTGAAATCATCTCACAGTGTTACAGCTTTCCCCTCAAGAAGCCTTTCGCTAAGACAGTTCTTGTGGAATTGGCAAAGTGATATTTGGAAGCCCATAGAGGGCTATGGTGAAAAAGGAAATATCCTCAGATGAAATCTGGAAAGAAGCTTTCTGAGAAACTGATTAGTGTTCTGTTAATTCATCTCACAGAGTTACATCTGTATTTCGTGGATCTCTTTGCTAGCCTTATTTCTGTGGAATCTGAGAACAGATATTTCGGATCCCATTGAAGACTATGGGGCCAAAGGAAATATCCTCCGATAACAAAGAGAAAGAAGCTTTCTGAGAAACTTCTTTGTGTTCTGTAAAATCATATCACAGAGTTACAGCTTTCCCCTCAAGAAGCCTTTCGCTAAGACAGTTCTTGTGGAATTGGCAAAGTGATATTCGGAAGCCCATAGAGGGCTATGGTGAAAAAGGAAATATCCTCAGATGAAATCTGGAAAGAAGCTTTCTGAGAAACATCTCTGCGATGTGTGACTTCCACTCACAGAGTTACATCTGTATTTCGTGGATCTCTTTGCTATCCTTATTTCTGTGGAATCTGAGAACAGATATTTCGGATCCCATTGAAGACTATAGGGCCAAAGGAAATATCCTCCGATAACAAAGAGAAAGAAGCTTTCTGAGAAACTTCTTTGTGTTCTGTGAAATCATCTCACAGAGTTACAGCTTTCCCCTCAAGAAGCCTTTCGCTAAGACAGTTCTTGTGGAAATGGCAAAGTGATATTTGGAAGCCCATAGAGGGCTATGGTGAAAAGGGAAATATCCTCAGATGAAATCTGGAAAGAAGCTTTCTGAGAAACTGCTTAGTGTTCTGTTAATTCATCTCACAGAGTTACATCTGTATTTCGTGGATCTCTTTGCTAGCCTTATTTCTGTGGAATCTGAGAACAGATATTTCGGATCCCATTGAAGACTATAGGGCCAAAGGAAATATCCTCCGATAACAAAGAGAAAGAAGCTTTCTGAGAAACTTCTTTGTGTTCTGTAAAATCATCTCACAGAGTTACAGCTTTCCCCTCAAGAAGCCTTTCGCTAAGACAGTTCTTGTGGAATTGGCAAAGTGATATTTGGGAGCCCATAGAGGGCTACGGTGAAAAAGGAAATATCCTCAGATGAAATCTGGAAAGAAGCTTTCTGAGAAACTGCTTAGTGTTCTGTTAATTCATCTCACAGAGTTACATCTGTATTTCGTGGATCTCTTTGCTAGCCTTATTTCTGTGGAATCTGAGAACAGATATTTCGGATCCCATTGAAGACTATAGGGCCAAAGGAAATATCCTCCGATAACAAAGAGAAAGAAGCTTTCTGAGAAACTTCTTTGTGTTCTCTGAAATCATCTCACAGAGTTACAGCTTTTCCCTCAAGAAGCCTTTCGCTAAGACAGTTCTTGTGGAATTGGCAAAGTGATATTCGGAAGCCCATAGAGGGCTATGGTGAAAAAGGAAATATCCTCAGATGAAATCTGGAAAGAAGCTTTCTGAGAAACTGCTTAGTGCTCTGTTAATTCATCTCACAGAGTTACATCTGTATTTCGTGGATCTCTTTGCTAGCCTTATTTCTGTGGAATCTGAGAACAGATATTTCGGATCCCATTGAAGACTATAGGGCCAAAGGAAATATCCTCCCATAACAAAGAGAAAGAAGCTTTCTGAGAAACTTCTTTGTGTTCTGTGAAATCATCTCACAGAGTTACAGCTTTCCCCTCAAGAAGCCTTTCGCTAAGACAGTTCTTGTGGAATTGGCAAAGTGATATTTGGAAGCCCGTAGAGGGCTATGGTGAAAAAGGAAATATCCTCAGATGAAATCTGGAAAGAAGCTTTCTGAGAAACTGCTTAGTGTTCTGTTAATTCATCTCACAGAGTTACATCTGTATTTCGTGGATCTCTTTGCTAGCCTTATTTCTGTGGAATCTGAGAACAGATATTTCGGATCCCTTTGAAGACTATAGGGCCAAAGGAAATATCCTCCGATAACAAAGAGAAAGAAGCTTTCTGAGAAACTTCTTTGTGTTCTGTAAAATCATCTCACAGAGTTACAGCTTTCCCCTCAAGAAGCCTTTCGCTAAGACAGTTCTTGTGGAATTGGCAAGGTGATATTTGGAAGCCCATAGAGGGCTATGGTGAAAAAGGAAATATCCTCAGATGAAATCTGGAAAGAAGCTTTCTGAGAAACTGCTTAGTGTTCTGTTAATTCATCTCACAGAGTTACATCTGTATTTTGTGGATCTCTTTGCTAGCCTTATTTCTGTGGAATCTGAGAACAGATATTTCGGATCCCATTGAAGACTATAGGGCCAAAGGAAATATCCTCCGATAACAAAGAGAAAGAAGCTTTCTGAGAAACTTCTTTGTGTTCTGTGAAATCATCTCACAGAGTTACAGCTTTCCCCTCAAGAAGCCTTTCGCTAAGACAGTTCTTGTGGAATTGGCAAGGTGATATTTGGAAGCCCATAGAGGGCTATGGTGAAAAAGGAAATATCCTCAGATGAAATCTGGAAAGAAGCTTTCTGAGAAACTTCTCTGTGATGTGTGACTTCAACTCACAGAGTTACATCTGTATTTCGTGGATCTCTTTGCTATCCTTATTTCTGTGGAATCTGAGAACAGATATTTCGGATCCCTTTGAAGACTATACGACCAAGGGAATATCCTCCGATAACAAAGAGAAAGAAGCTTTCTGAGAAACTTCTTTGTGTTCTGTGAAATCATCTCACAGAGTTACAGCTTTCCCCTCAAGAAGCCTTTCGCTGAGACAGTTCTTGTGGAATTGGCAAAGTGATATTTGGAAGCCCATAGAGGGCTATTGTGAAAAAGGAAATATCCTCAGATGAAATCTGGAAAGAAGCTTTCTGAGAAACTGCTTAGTGTTCTGTTAATTCATCTCACAGAGTTACATCTGTATTTTGTGGATCTCTTTGCTAGCCTTATTTCTGTGGAATCTGAGAACAGATATTTCGGATCCCATTGAAGACTATAGGGTCAAAGGAAATATCCTCTGATAACAAAGAGAAAGAAGCTTTCTGAGAAACTTCTTTGTGTTCTGTGAAATCATCTCACAGTGTTACAGCTTTCCCCTCAAGAAGCCTTTCGCTAAGACAGTTCTTGTGGAATTGGCAAAGTGATATTTGGAAGCCCATAGAGGGCTATGGTGAAAAAGGAAATATCCTCAGAAGAAATCTGGAAAGAAGCTTTCTGAGAAACTGCTTAGTGTTCTGTTAATTCATCTCACAGAGTTACATCTGTATTTTGTGGATCTCTTTGCTAGCCTTATTTCTGTGGAATCTGAGAACAGATATTTCGGATCCCATTGAAGACTATAGGGCCAAAGGAAATATCCTCCGATAACAAAGAGAAAGAAGCTTTCTGAGAAACTTCTTTGTGTTCTGTGAAATCATCTCACAGAGTTACAGCTTTCCCCTCAAGAAGCCTTTCGCTAAGACAGTTCTTGTGGAATTGGCAAGGTGATATTTGGAAGCCGATAGAGGGCTATGGTGAAAAAGGAAATATCCTCAGATGAAATCTGGAAAGAAGCTTTCTGAGAAACTGCTTAGTGTTCTGTTAATTCATCTCACAGAGTTACATCTGTATTTCGTGGATCTCTTTGCTAGCCTTATTTCTGTGGAATCTGAGAACAGATATTTCGGATCCCATTGAAGACTATAGGGCCAAAGGAAATATCCTCCGATAACAAAGAGAAAGAAGTTTTCTGAGAAACTTCTTTGTGTTCTGTAAAATCATCTCACAGAGTTACAGCTTTCCCCTCAAGAAGCCTTTCGCTAAGACAGTTCTTGTGGAATTGGCAAAGTGATATTTGGAAGCCCATAGAGGGCTATGGTGAAAAAGGAAATATCCTCAGAAGAAATCTGGAAAGAAGCTTTCTGAGAAACTGCTTAGTGTTCTGTTAATTCATCTCACAGAGTTACATCTGTATTTTGTGGATCTCTTTGCTAGCCTTATTTCTGTGGAATCTGAGAACAGATATTTCGGATCCCATTGAAGACTATAGGGCCAAAGGAAATATCCTCCGATAACAAAGAGAAAGAAGCTTTCTGAGAAACTTCTTTGTGTTCTGTGAAATCATCTCACAGAGTTACAGCTTTCCCCTCAAGAAGCCTTTCGCTAAGACAGTTCTTGTGGAATTGGCAAGGTGATATTTGGAAGCCCATAGAGGGCTATGGTGAAAAAGGAAATATCCTCAGATGAAATCTGGAAAGAAGCTTTCTGAGAAACTGCTTAGTGTTCTGTTAATTCATCTCACAGAGTTACATCTGTATTTCGTGGATCTCTTTGCTAGCCTTATTTCTGTGGAATCTGAGAACAGATATTTCGGATCCCATTGAAGACTATAGGGCCAAAGGAAATATCCTCCGATAACAAAGAGAAAGAAGCTTTCTGAGAAACTTCTTTGTGTTCTGTGAAATCATCTCACAGAATTACAGCTTTCCCCTCAAGAAGCCTTTCGCTAAGACAGTTCTTGTGGAATTGGCAAGGTGATATTTGGAAGCCCATAGAGGGCTATGGTGAAAAAGGAAATATCCTCAGATGAAATCTGGAAAGAAGCTTTCTGAGAAACTTCTCTGTGATGTGTGACTTCAACTCACAGAGTTACATCTGTATTTCGTGGATCTCTTTGCTAGCCTTATTTCTGTGGAATCTGAGAACAGATATTTCGGATCCCTTTGAAGACTATACGGCCAAGGGAATATCCTCCGATAACAAAGAGAAAGAAGCTTTCTGAGAAACTTCTTTGTGTTCTGTGAAATCATCTCACAGAGTTACAGCTTTCCCCTCAAGAAGCCTTTCGCTGAGACAGTTCTTGTGGAATTGGCATAGTGATATTTGGAAGCCCATAGAGGGCTATGGTGAAAAAGGAAATATCCTCAGATGAAATCTGGAAAGAGGCTTTCTGAGAAACTGCTTAGTGTTCTGTTAATTCATCTCACAGAGTTACATCTGTATTTTGTGGATCTCTTTGCTACCCTTATTTCTGTGGAATCTGAGAACAGATATTTCGGATCCCATTGAAGACTATAGGGCCAAAGGAAATATCCTCTGATAACAAAGAGAAAGAAGCTTTCTGAGAAACTTCTTTGTGTTCTGTGAAATCATCTCACAGAGTTACAGCTTTCCCCTCAAGAAGCCTTTCGCTAAGACAGTTCTTGTGGAATTGGCAAAGTGATATTTGGAAGCCCATAGAGGGCTATGGTGAAAAAGGAAATATCCTCAGATGAAATCTGGAAAGAAGCTTTCTGAGAAACTGCTTAGTGTTCTGTTAATTCATCTCACAGAGTTACATCTGTATTTCGTGGATCTCTTTGCTAGCCTTATTTCTGTGGAATCTGAGAACAGATATTTCGGATCCCATTGAAGACTATAGGGCCAAATGAAATATCCTCCGATAACAAAGAGAAGGAAGCTTTCTGAGAAACTTCTTTGTGTTCTGTGAAATCATCTCACAGAGTTACAGCTTTCCCCTCAAGAAGCCTTTCGCTAAGACAGTTCTTGTGGAATTGGCAAAGTGGTATTTGGAAGCCCATAGAGGGCTATGGTGAAAAAGGAAATATCCTCAGATGAAATCTGGAAAGAAGCTTTCTGAGAAACTGCTTAGTGTTCTGTTAATTCATCTCACAGAGTTACATCTGTATTTCGTGGATCTCTTTGCTAGCCTTATTTCTGTGGAATCTGAGAACAGATATTTCGGATCCCTTTGAAGACTATAGGGCCAAAGGAAATATCCTCCGATAACAAAGAGAAAGAAGCTTTCTGAGAAACTTCTTTGTGTTCTGTAAAATCATCTCACAGAGTTACAGCTTTCCCCTCAAGAAGCCTTTCGCTAAGACAGTTTTGTGGAATTGGCAAAGTGATATTTGGAAGCCCATAGAGGGCTATGGTGAAAAAGGAAATATCCTCAGATGAAATCTGGAAAGAAGCTTTCTGAGAAACTGCTTAGTGTTCTGTTAATTCATCTCACAGAGTTACATCTGTATTTCGTGGATCTCTTTGCTAGCCTTTTTTCTGTGGAATCTGAGAACAGATATTTCGGATCCCATTGAAGACTATAGGGCCAAAGGAAATATCCTCCGATAACAAAGAGAAAGAAGCTTTCTGAGAAACTTCTTTGTGTTCTGTGAAATCATCTCACAGAGTTACAGCTTTCCCCTCAAGAAGCCTTTCGCTAAGACAGTTCTTGTGGAATTGGCAACGTGATATTTGGAAGCCCATAGAGGGCTATGGTGAAAAAGGAAATATCGTCAGATGAAATCTGGAAAGAAGCTTTCTGAGAAACTGCTTAGTGTTCTGTTAATTCATCTCACAGAGTTACATCTGTATTACGTGGATCTCTTTGCTAGCCTTATTTCTGTGGAATCTGAGAACAGATATTTCAGATCCCATTGAAGACTATAGGGCCAAAGGAAATATCCTCCGATAACAAAGAGAAAGAAGCTTTCTGAGAAACTTCTTTGTGTTCTGTAAAATCATCTCACAGAGTTACAGCTTTCCCCTCCAGAAGCCTTTCGCTAAGACAGTTCTTGTGGAATTGGCAAAGTGATATTTGGAAGCCCATAGAGGGCTATGGTGAAAAAGGAAATATCCTCAGATGAAATCTGGAAAGAAGCTTTCTGAGAAACTTCTCTGTGATGTGTGACTTCCACTCACAGAGTTACATCTGTATTTCGTGGATCTCTTTGCTATCCTTATTTCTGTGGAATCTGAGAACAGATATATCGGATCCCTTTGAAGACTATACGGCCAAAGGAAATATCCTCCGATAACAAAGAGAAAGAAGCTTTCTGAGAAACTTCTTTGTGTTCTGTGAAATCATCTCACAGAGTTACAGCTTTCCCCTCAAGAAGCCTTTCGCTGAGACAGTTCTTGTGGAATTGGCATAGTGATATTTGGAAGCCCATAGAGGGCTATGGTGAAAAAGGAAATATCCTCAGATGAAATCTGGAAAGAAGCTTTTTGAGAAACTGCTTAGTGTTCTGTTAATTCATCTCACAGTGTTACATCTGTATTTTGTGGATCTCTTTGCTAGCCTTATTTCTGTGGAATCTGAGAACAGATATTTCGGATCCCATTGAAGACTATAGGGCCAAAGGAAATATCCTCCGATAACAAAGAGAAAGAAGCTTTCTGAGAAACTTCTTTGTGTTCTGTGAAATCATCTCACAGAGTTACAGCTTTCCCCTCAAGAAGCCTTTCGCTAAGACAGTTCTTGTGGAATTGGCAAGGTGATATTTGGAAGCCCATAGAGGGCTATGGTGAAAAAGGAAATATCCTCAGATGAAATCTGGAAAGAAGCTTTCTGAGAAACTTCTCTGTGATGTGTGACTTCAACTCACAGAGTTACATCTGTATTTCGTGGATCTCTTTGCTATCCTTATTTCTGTGGAATCTGAGAACAGATATTTCGGATCCCTTTGAAGATTATACGGCCAAGGGAATATCCTCCGATAACAAAGAGAAAGAAGCTTTCTGAGAAACTTCTTTGTGTTCTGTGAAATCATCTCACAGAGTTACAGCTTTCCCCTCAAGAAGCCTTTCGCTGAGACAGTTCTTGTGGAATTGGCATAGTGATATTTGGAAGCCCATAGAGGGCTATTGTGAAAAAGGAAATATCCTCAGATGAAATCTGGAAAGAAGCTTTCTGAGAAACTGCTTAGTGTTCTGTTAATTCATCTCACAGAGTTACATCTGTATTTTGTGGATCTCTTTGCTAGCCTTATTTCTGTGGAATCTGAGAACAGATATTTCGGATCCCATTGAAGACTATAGGGCCAAAGGAAATATCCTCTGATAACAAAGAGAAAGAAGCTTTCTGAGAAACTTCTTTGTGTTCTGTGAAATCATCTCACAGAGTTACAGCTTTCCCCTCAAGAAGCCTTTCGCTAAGACAGTTCTTGTGGAATTGGCAAAGTGATATTTGGAAGCCCATAGAGGGCTATGGTGAAAAAGGAAATATCCTCAGAAGAAATCTGGAAAGAAGCTTTCTGAGAAACTGCTTAGTGTTCTGTTAATTCATCTCACAGAGTTACATCTGTATTTTGTGGATCTCTTTGCTAGCCTTATTTCTGTGGAATCTGAGAACAGATATTTCGGATCCCATTGAAGACTATAGGGCCAAAGGAAATATCCTCCGATAACAAAGAGAAAGAAGCTTTCTGAGAAACTTCTTTGTGTTCTGTGAAATCATCTCACAGAGTTACAGCTTTCCCCTCAAGAAGCCTTTCGCTAAGACAGTTCTTGTGGAATTGGCAAGGTGATATTTGGAAGCCCATAGAGGGCTATGGTGAAAAAGGAAATATCCTCAGATGAAATCTGGAAAGAAGCTTTCTGAGAAACTGCTTAGTGTTCTGTTAATTCATCTCACAGAGTTACATCTGTATTTCGTGGATCTCTTTGCTAGCCTTATTTCTGTGGAATCTGAGAACAGATATTTCGGATCCCATTGAAGACTATAGGGCCAAAGGAAATATCCTCCGATAACAAAGAGAAAGAAGCTTTCTGAGAAACTTCTTTGTGTTCTGTGAAATCATCTCACAGAGTTACAGCTTTCCCCTCAAGAAGCCTTTCGCTAAGACAGTTCTTGTGGAATTGGCAACGTGATATTTGGAAGACCATAGAGGGCTATGGTGAAAAAGGAAATATCCTCAGATGAAATCTGGAAAGAAGCTTTCTGAGAAACTGCTTAGTGTTCTGTTAATTCATCTCACAGAGTTACATCTGTATTTCGTGGATCTCTTTGCTAGCCTTATTTCTGTGGAATCTGAGAACAGATATTTCGGATCCCATTGAAGACTATAGGGCCAAAGGAAATATCCTCCGATAACAAAGAGAAAGAAGCTTTCTGAGAAACTTCTTTGTGTTCTGTAAAATCATCTCACAGAGTTACAGCTTTCCCCTCCAGAAGCCTTTCGCTAAGACAGTTCTTGTGGAATTGGCAAAGTGATATTTGGAAGCCCATAGAGGGCTATGGTGAAAAAGGAAATATCCTCAGATGAAATCTGGAAAGAAGCTTTCTGAGAAACTTCTCTGTGATGTGTGACTTCCACTCACAGAGTTACATCTGTATTTCGTGGATCTCTTTGCTATACTTATTTCTGTGGAATCTGAGAACAGATATTTCGGATCCCTTTGAAGACTATACGGCCAAAGGAAATATCCTCCGATAACAAAGAGAAAGAAGCTTTCTGAGAAACTTCTTTGTGTTCTGTGAAATCATCTCACAGAGTTACAGCTTTCCCCTCAAGAAGCCTTTCGCTGAGACAGTTCTTGTGGAATTGGCATAGTGATATTTGGAAGCCCATAGAGGGCTATGGTGAAAAAGGAAATATCCTCAGATGAAATCTGGAAAGAAGCTTTTTGAGAAACTGCTTAGTGTTCTGTCAATTCATCTCACAGAGTTACATCTGTATTTTGTGGATCTCTTTGCTAGCCTTATTTCTGTGGAATCTGAGAACAGATATTTCGGATCCCATTGAAGACCATAGGGCCAAAGGAAATATCCTCCGATAACAAAGAGAAAGAAGCTTTCTGAGAAACTTCTTTGTGTTCTGTGAAATCATCTCACAGAGTTACAGCTTTCCCCTCAAGAAGCCTTTCGCTAAGACAGTTCTCGTGGAATTGGCAAAGTGATATTTGGAAGCCCATAGAGGGCTATGGTGAAAAAGGAAATATCCTCAGATGAAATCTGTAAAGAAGCTTTCTGAGAAACTGCTTAGTGTTCTGTTAATTCATCTCACAGAGTTACATCTGTATTTTGTGGATCTCTTTGCTAGCCTTATTTCTGTGGAATCTGAGAACAGATATTTCGGATCCCATTGAAGACTATAGGGCCAAAGGAAATATCCTCCGATAACAAAGAGAAAGAAGCTTTCTGAGAAACTTCTTTGTGTTCTGTGAAATCATCTCACAGAGTTACAGCTTTCCCCTTAAGAAGCCTTTCGCTAAGACAGTTCTTGTGGAATTGGCAAAGTGATATTTGGAAGCCCATAGAGGGCTATGGTGAAAAAGGAAATATCCTCAGATGAAATCTGGAAAGAAGCTTTCTGAGAAACTGCTTAGTGTTCTGTTAATTCATCTCACGGAGTTACATCTGTATTTCGTGGATCTCTTTGCTAGCCTTATTTCTGTGGAATCTGAGAACAGATATTTCGGATCCCATTGAAGAGTATAGGGCCAAAGGAAATATCCTCCGATAACAAAGAGAAAGAAGCTTTCTGAGAAACTTCTTTGTGTTCTGTGAAATCATCTCACAGAGTTACAGCTTTCCCCTCAAGAAGCCTTTCGCTAAGACAGTTCTTGTGGAATTGGCAAAGTGATATTTGGAAGCCTATAGAGGGCTATGGTGAAAAAGGAAATATCCTCAGATGAAATCTGGAAAGAAGCTTTCTGAGAAACTGCTTAGTGTTCTGTTAATTCATCTCACAGAGTTACATCTGTATTTCGTGGATCTCTTTGCTAGCCTTATTTCTGTGGAATCTGAGAACAGATATTTCGGATCCCATTGAAGACTATAGGGCCAAAGGAAATATCCTCCGATAACAAAGAGAAAGAAGCTTTCTGAGAAACTTCTTTGTGTTCTGTGAAATCATCTCACAGAGTTACAGCTTTACCCTCAAGAAGCCTTTAGCTAAGACAGTTCTTGTGGAATTGGCAAAGTGATATTTGGAAGCCCATAGAGGGCTATGGTGAAAAAGGAAATATCCTCAGATGAAATCTGGAAAGAAGCTTTCTGAGAAACTGATTAGTGTTCTGTTAATTCATCTCACAGAGTTACATCTGTATTTCGTGGATCTCTTTGCTAGCCTTATTTCTGTGGAATCTGAGAACAGATATTTCGGATCCCATTGAAGACTATGGGGCCAAAGGAAATATCCTCCGATAACAAAGAGAAAGAAGCTTTCTGAGAAACTTCTTTGTGTTCTGTGAAATCATCTCACAGAGTTACAGCTTTCCCCTCAAGAAGCCTTTCGCTAAGACAGTTCTTGTGGAATTGGCAAAGTGATATTCGGAAGCCCATAGAGGGCTATGGTGTAAAAGGAAATATCCTCAGATGAAATCTGGAAAGAAGCTTTCTGAGAAACTGCTTAGTGTTCTGTTAATTCATCTCACAGAGTTACATCTGTATTTCGTGGATCTCTTTGCTAGCCTTATTTCTGTGGAATCTGAGAACAGATATTTCGGATCCCATTGAAGACTATACGGCCAAAGGAAATATCCTCCGATAACAAAGAGAAAGAAGCTTTCTGATAAACTTCTTTGTGTTCTGTGAAATCATCTCACAGAGTTACAGCTTTCCCCTCAAGAAGCCTTTCGATAAGAGAGTTCTTGTGGAATTGGCAAAGTGATATTTGGAAGCCCATAGAGGGCTATGGTGAAAAAGGAAATATCCTCAGATGAAATCTGGAAAGAAGCTTTCTGAGAAACTGCTTAGTGTTCTGTTAATTCATCTCACAGAGTTACATCTGTATTTCGTGGATCTCTTTGCTAGCCTTATTTCTGTGGAATCTGAGAACAGATATTTCGGATCCCATTGAAGACTATAGGGCCAAAGGAAATATCCTCCGATAAAAAAGAGAAAGAAGCTTTCTGAGAAACTTCTTTGTGTTCTGTGAAATCATCTCACAGAGTTACAGCTTTCCCCTCAAGAAGCCTTTCGCTAAGACAGTTCTTGTGGAATTGGCAAAGTGATATTTGGAAGCCCATAGAGGGCTATGGTGAAAAAGGAAATATCCTCAGATGAAATCTGGAAAGAAGCTTTCTGAGAAACTTCTCTGTGATGTGTGACTTCCACTCACAGAGTTACATCTGTATTTCGTGGATCTCTTTGCTATTCTTATTTCTGTGGAATCTGAGAACAGATATTTCGGATCCCTTTGAAGACTATACGGCCAAAGGAAATATCCTCCGATAACAAAGAGAAAGAAGCTTTCTGAGAAACTTCTTTGTGTTCTGTGAAATCACCTCACAGAGTTACAGCTTTCCCCTCAAGAAGCCTTTCGCTGAGACAGTTCTTGTGGAATTGGCATAGTGATATTTGGAAGCCCATAGAGGGCTATGGTGAAAAAGGAAATATCCTCAGATGAAATCTGGAAAGAAGCTTTTTGAGAAACTGCTTAGTGTTCTGTTAATTCATCTCACAGAGTTACATCTGTATTTCGTGGATCTCTTTGCTAGCCTTATTTCTGTGGAATCTGAGAACAGATATTTCGGATCCCATTGAAGACTATGGGGCCAAAGGAAATATCCTCCGATAACAAAGAGAAAGAAGCTTTCTGAGAAACTTCTTTGTGTTCTGTGAAATCATCTCACAGAGTTACAGCTTTCCCCTCAAGAAGCCTTTCGCTAAGACAGTTCTTGTGGAATTGGCAAAGTGATATTTGGAAGCCCATAGAGGGCTATGGTGAAAAAGGAAATATCCTCAGATGAAATCTGGAAAGAAGCTTTCTGAGAAACTTCTCTGTGATGTGTGACTTCCACTCACAGAGTTACATCTGTATTTCGTGGATCTCTTTGCTATCCTTATTTCTGTGGATTCTGAGAACAGATATTTCGGATCCCTTTGAAGACTATACGGCCAAAGGAAATATCCTCCGATAACAAAGAGAAAGAAGCTTTCTGAGAAACTTCTTTGTGTTCTGTGAAATCATCTCACAGAGTTACAGCTTTCCCCTCAAGAAGCCTTTCGCTGAGACAGTTCTTGTGGAATTGGCATAGTGATATTTGGAAGCCCATAGAGGGCTATGGTGAAAAAGGAAATATCCTCAGATGAAATCTGGAAAGAAGCTTTTTGAGAAACTGCTTAGTGTTCTGTTAATTCATCTCACAGAGTTACATCTGTATTTTGTGGATCTCTTTGCTAGCCTTATTTCTGTGGAATCTGAGAACAGATATTTCGGATCCCATTGAAGACTATAGGGCCAAAGGAAATATCCTCCGATAACAAAGAGAAAGAAGCTTTCTGAGAAACTTCTTTGTGTTCTGTGAAATCATCTCACAGAGTTACAGCTTTCCCCTCAAGAAGCTTTTCGCTAAGACAGTTCTTGTGGAATTGGCAAGGTGATATTTGGAAGCCCATAGAGGGCTATGGTGAAAAAGGAAATATCCTCAGATGAAATCTGGAAAGAAGCTTTCTGAGAAACTTCTCTGTGATGTGTGACTTCAACTCACAGAGTTACATCTGTATTTCGTGGATCTCTTTGCTATCCTTATTTCTGTGGAATCTGAGAACAGATATTTCGGATCCCTTTGAAGATTATACGGCCAAGGGAATATCCTCCGATAACAAAGAGAAAGAAGCTTTCTGAGAAACTTCTTTGTGTTCTGTGAAATCATCTCACAGAGTTACAGCTTTCCCCTCAAGAAGCCTTTCGCTGAGACAGTTCTTGTGGAATTGGCATAGTGATATTTGGAAGCCCATAGAGGGCTATTGTGAAAAAGGAAATATCCTCAGATGAACTCTGGAAAGAAGCTTTCTGAGAAACTGCTTAGTGTTCTGTTAATTCATCTCACAGAGTTACATCTGTATTTTGTGGATCACTTTGCTAGCCTTATTTCTGTGGAATCTGAGAACAGATATTTCGGATCCCATTGAAGACTATAGGGCCAAAGGAAATATCCTCTGATAACAAAGAGAAAGAAGCTTTCTGATAAACTTCTTTGTGTTCTGTGAAATCATCTCACAGAGTTACAGCTTTCCCCTCAAGAAGCCTTTCGCTAAGACAGTTCTTGTGGAATTGGCAAAGTGATATTTGGAAGCCCATAGAGGGCTATGGTGAAAAAGGAAATATCCTCAGAAGAAATCTGGAAAGAAGCTTTCTGAGAAACTGCTTAGTGTTCTGTTAATTCATCTCACAGAGTTACATCTGTATTTTGTGGATCTCTTTGCTAGCCTTATTTCTGTGGAATCTGAGAACAGATATTTCGGATCCCATTGAAGACTATAGGGCCAAAGGAAATATCCTCCGATAACAAAGAGAAAGAAGCTTTCTGAGAAACTTCTTTGTGTTCTGTGAAATCATCTCACAGAGTTACAGCTTTCCCCTCAAGAAGCCTTTCGCTAAGACAGTTCTTGTGGAATTGGCAACGTGATATTTGGAAGCCCATAGAGGGCTATGGTGAAAAAGGAAATATCCTCAGATGAAATCTGGAAAGAAGCTTTCTGAGAAACTGCTTAGTGTTCTGTTAATTCATCTCACAGAGTTACATCTGTATTTCGTGGATCTCTTTGCTAGCCTTATTTCTGTGGAATCTGAGAACAGATATTTCGGATCCCATTGAAGACTATAGGGCCAAAGGAAATATCCTCCGATAACAAAGAGAAAGAAGCTTTCTGAGAAACTTCTTTGTGTTCTGTAAAATCATCTCACAGAGTTACAGCTTTCCCCTCCAGAAGCCTTTCGCTAAGACAGTTCTTGTGGAATTGGCAAAGTGATATTTGGAAGCCCATAGAGGGCTATGGTGAAAAAGGAAATATCCTCAGATGAAATCTGGAAAGAAGCTTTCTGAGAAACTTCTCTGTGATGTGTGACTTCCACTCACAGAGTTACATCTGTATTTCGTGGATCTCTTTGCTATCCTTATTTCTGTGGAATCTGAGAACAGATATTTCTGATCCCTTTTAAGACTATACGGCCAAAGGAAATATCCTCCGATAACAAAGAGAAAGAAGCTTTCTGAGAAACTTCTTTGTGTTCTGTGAAATCATCTCAGAGAGTTACAGCTTTCCCCTCAAGAAGCCTTTCGCTGAGACAGTTCTTGTGGAATTGGCATAGTGATATTTGGAAGCCCATAGAGGGCTATTGTGAAAAAGGAAATATCCTCAGATGAAATCTTGAAAGAAGCTTTCTGAGAAACTGCTTAGTGTTCTGTTAATTCATCTCACAGAGTTACATCTGTATTTTGTGGATCACTTTGCTAGCCTTATTTCTGTGGAATCTGAGAACAGATATTTCGGATCCCATTGAAGACTATAGGGCCAAAGGAAATATCCTCTGATAACAAAGAGAAAGAAGCTTTCTGATAAACTTCTTTGTGTTCTGTGAAATCATCTCACAGAGTTACAGCTTTCCCCTCAAGAAGCCTTTCGCTAAGACAGTTCTTGTGGAATTGGCAAAGTGATATTTGGAAGCCCATAGAGGGCTATGGTGAAAAAGGAAATATCCTCAGAAGAAATCTGGAAAGAAGCTTTCTGAGAAACTGCTTAGTGTTCTGTTAATTCATCTCACAGAGTTACATCTGTATTTCGTGGATCTCTTTGCTAGCCTTATTTCTGTGGAATCTGAGAACAGATATTTCGGATCCCATTGAAGACTATACGGCCAAAGGAAATATCCTCCGATAACAAAGAGAAAGAAGCTTTCTGAGAAACTTCTTTGTGTTCTGTGAAATCATCTCACAGAGTTACAGCTTTCCCCTCAAGAAGCCTTTCGATAAGAGAGTTCTTGTGGAATTGGCAAAGTGATATTTGGAAGCCCATAGAGGGCTATGGTGAAAAAGGAAATATCCTCAGATGAAATCTGGAAAGAAGGTTTCTGAGAAACTGCTTAGTGTTCTGTTAATTCATCTCACAGAGTTACATCTGTATTTCGTGGATCTCTTTGCTAGCCTTATTTCTGTGGAATCTGAGAACAGATATTTCGGATCCCATTGAAGACTATAGGGCCAAAGGAAATATCCTCCGATAACAAAGAGAAAGAAGCTTTCTGAGAAACTTCTTTGTGTTCTGTGAAATCATCTCACAGAGTTACAGCTTTCCCCTCAAGAAGCCTTTCGCTAAGACAGTTCTTGTGGAATTGGCAAAGTGATATTTGGAAGCCCATAGAGGGCTATGGTGAAAAAGGAAATATCCTCAGATGAAATCTGGAAAGAAGCTTTCTGAGAAACTTCTCTGTGATGTGTGACTTCCACTCACAGAGTTACATCTGTATTTCGTGGATCTCTTTGCTATCCTTATTTCTGTGGAATCTGAGAACAGATATTTCGGATCCCTTTGAAGACTATACGGCCAAAGGAAATATCCTCCGATAACAAAGAGAAAGAAGCTTTCTGAGAAACTTCTTTGTGTTCTGTGAAATCACCTCACAGAGTTACAGCTTTCCCCTCAAGAAGCCTTTCGCTGAGACAGTTCTTGTGGAATTGGCATAGTGATATTTGGAAGCCCATAGAGGGCTATGGTGAAAAAGGAAATATCCTCAGATGAAATCTGGAAAGAAGCTTTTTGAGAAACTGCTTCGTGTTCTGTTAATTCATCTCACAGAGTTACATCTGTATTTCGTGGATCTCTTTGCTAGCCTTATTTCTGTGGAATCTGAGAACAGATATTTCGGATCCCATTGAAGACTATGGGGCCAAAGGAAATATCCTCCGATAACAAAGAGAAAGAAGCTTTCTGAGAAACTTCTTTGTGTTCTGTGAAATCATCTCACAGAGTTACAGCTTTCCCCTCAAGAAGCCTTTCGCTAAGACAGTTCTTGTGGAATTGGCAAAGTGATATTTGGAAGCCCATAGAGGGCTATGGTGAAAAAGGAAATATCCTCAGATGAAATCTGGAAAGAAGCTTTCTGAGAAACTTCTCTGTGAGGTGTGACTTCAACTCACAGAGTTACATCTGTATTTCGTGGATCTCTTTGCTATCCTTATTTCTGTGGAATCTGAGAAAAGATATTTCGGATCCCATTGAAGACTATAGGGCCAAAGGAAATATCCTCCGATAACAAAGAGAAAGAAGCTTTCTGAGAAACTTCTTTGTGTTCTGTGAAATCATCTCACAGAGTTACAGCTTTCCTCTCAAGAAGCCTTTCGCTAAGACAGTTCTTGTGGAATTGGCAAAGTGATATTTGGAAGCCCATAGAGGGCTATGGTGAAAAAGGAAATATCCTCAGATGAAATCTGGAAAGAAGCTTTCTGAGAAACTGCTTAGTGTTCTGTTAATTCATCTCACAGAGTTACATCTGTATTTCGTGGATCTCTTTGCTAGCCTTATTTCTGTGGAATCTGAGAACAGATATTTCGGATCCCATTGAAGACTATAGGGCCAAAGGAAATATCCTCCGATAACAAAGAGAAAGAAGCTTTCTGAGAAACTTCTTTGTGTTCTCTGAAATCAGCTCACAGAGTTACAGCTTTCCCCTCAAGAAGCCTTTCGCTAAGACAGTTCTTGTGGAATTGGCAAAGTGATATTTGGAAGCCCATAGAGGGCTATGGTGAAAAAGGAAATATCCTCAGATGAAATCTGGAAAGAAGCTTTCTGAGAAACTGCTTAGTGTTCTGTTAATTCATCTCACAGAGTTACATCTGTATTTCGTGGATCTCTTTGCTAGCCTTATTTCTGTGGAATCTGAGAACAGATATTTCGGATCCCATTGAAGACTATGGGGCCAAAGGAAATATCCTCCGATAACAAAGAGAAAGAAGCTTTCTGAGAAACTTCTTTGTGTTCTGTGAAATCATCTCACAGAGTTACAGCTTTCCCCTCAAGAAGCCTATCGCTGAGACAGTTCTTGTGGAATTGGCAAAGTGATATTTGGAAGCCCATAGAGGGCTATGGTGAAAAAGGAAATATGCTCAGATGAAATCTGGAAAGAAGCTTTCTGAGAAACTGATTAGTGTTCTGTTAATTCATCTCACAGAGTTACATCTGTATTTCGTGGATCTCTTTGCTAGCCTTATTTCTGTGGAATCTGAGAACAGATATTTCGGATCCCATTGAAGACTATAGGGCCAAAGGAAATATCCTCCGATAACAAAGAGAAAGAAGCTTTCTGAGAAACTTCTTTGTGTTCTGTGAAATCAGCTCACAGAGTTACAGCTTTCCCCTCAAGAAGCCTTTCGCTAAGACAGTTCTTGTGGAATTGGCAAGGTGATATTTGGAAGCCCATAGAGGGCTATGGTGAAAAAGGAAATATCCTCAGATGAAATCTGGAAAGAAGCTTTCTGAGAAACTGCTTAGTGTTCTGTTAATTCATCTCACAGAGTTACATCTGTATTTCGTGGATCTCTTTGCTAGCCTTATTTCTGTGGAATCTGAGAACAGATATTTCGGATCCCATTGAAGACTATAGGGCCAAAGGAAATATCCTCCGATAACAAAGAGAAAGAAGCTTTCTGAGAAACTTCTTTGTGTTCTGTAAAATCATCTCACAGAGTTACAGCTTTCCCCTCAAGAAGCCTTTCGCTAAGACAGTTCTTGTGGAATTGGCAAAGTGATATTTGGAAGCCCATAGAGGGCTATGGTGAAAAAGGAAAAATCCTCAGATGAAATCTGGAAAGAAGCTTTCTGAGAAACTTCTCTGTGATGTGTGACTTCAACTCACAGAGTTACATCTGTATTTCGTGGATCTCTTTGCTATCCTTATTTCTGTGGAATCTGAGAACAGATATTTCGGATCCCTTTGAAGACTATACGGCCAAGGGAATATCCTCCGATAACAAAGAGAAAGAAGCTTTCTGAGAAACTTCTTTGTGTTCTGTGAAATCATCTCACAGAGTTACAGCTTTCCCCTCAAGAAGCCTTTCGCTGAGACAGTTCTTGTGGAATTGGCATAGTGATATTTGGAAGCCCATAGAGGGCTATGGTGAAAAAGGAAATATCCTCAGATGAAATCTGGAAAGAAGCTTTCTGAGAAACTGCTTAGTGTTCTGTTAATTCATCTCACAGAGTTACATCTGTATTTTGTGGATCTCTTTGCTAGCCTTATTTCTGTGGAATCTGAGAACAGATATTTCGGATCCCATTGAAGACTATAGGGCCAAAGGAAATATCCTCCGATAACAAAGAGAAAGAAGCTTTCTGAGAAACTTCTTTGTGTTCTGTGAAATCAGCTCACAGAGTTACAGCTTTCCCCTCAAGAAGCCTTTCGCTAAGACAGTTCTTGTGGAATTGGCAAAGTGATATTTGGAAGCCCATAGAGGCCTATGGTGAAAAAGGAAATATCCTCAGATGAAATCTGGAAAGAAGCTTTCTGAGAAACTTCTCTGTGATGTGTGACTTCCGCTCACAGAGTTACATCTGTATTTCGTGGATCTCTTTGCTAGCCTTATTTCTGTGGAGTCTGAGAACAGATATTTCGGATCCCATTGAAGACTATAGGGCCAAAGGAAATATCCTCCGATAACAAAGAGAAAGAAGTTTTCCGAGAAACTTCTTTGTGTTCTGTGAAATCATCTCACAGAGTTATAGCTTTCCCCTCAAGAAGCCTTTCGCTAAGAAAGTTTTGTGGAATTGGCAAAGTGATATTTGGAAGCCTATAGAGGGCTATGGTGAAAAAGGAAATATCCTCAGATGAAATCTGGAAAGAAGCTTTCTGAGAAACTTCTCTGTGATGTGTGACTTCCACTCACAGAGTTACATCTGTATTTCGTGGATCTCTTTCTAGCCGTATTTCTGAGGAATCTGAGAACAGATATTTCGGATCCCTTTGAAGACTATACAGCCAAAGGAAATATCCTCCGATAACAAAGAGAAAGAAGTTTTCTGAGAAACTTCTTTGTGTTCTGTGAAATCATCTCACAGAGTTACAGCATTCCCCTCAAGAAGCCTTTCGCTGAGACAGTTCTTGTGGAATTGGCAAAGTGATATTTGGAAGCCCATAGAGGGCTATGGTGAAAAAGGAAATATCCTCAGATGAAATCTGGAAAGAAGCTTTCTGAGAAACTTCTCTGTGATGTGTGACTTCCACTCACAGAGTTACTTCTGTATTTCATGGATCTCTTTCTAGCCTTATTTCTGTGGAATCTGAGAACAGATATTTCGGATCCCTTTGAAGACTATACGGCCAAAGGAAATATCCTCCGATAACAAAGAGAAAGAAGCTTTCTGAGAAACTTCTTTGTGTTCTGTGAAATCATATCACAGAGTTACAGCTTTCCCCTCAAGAAGCCTTTCGCTGAGACAGTTCTTGTGGAATTGGCATAGTGATATTTGGAAGCCCATAGAGGGCTATGGTGAAAAAGGAAATATCCTCAGATGAAATCTGGAAAGAAGCTTTCTGAGAAACTGCTTAGTGTTCTGTTAATTCATCTCACAGAGTTACATCTGTATTTCGTGGATCTCTTTGCTAGCCTTATTTCTGTGGAATCTGAGAACAGATATTTCGGATCCCATTGAAGACTATAGGGCCAAAGGAAATATCCTCCGATAACAAAGAGAAAGAAGCTTTCTGAGAAACTTCTTTGTGTTCTGTGAAATCATCTCACAGAGTTACAGCTTTCCCCTCAAGAAGCCTTTCGCTAAGACAGTTCTCGTGGAATTGGCAAAGTGATATTTGGAAGCCCATAGAGGGCTATGGTGAAAAAGGAAATATCCTCAGATGAAATCTGTAAAGAAGCTTTCTGAGAAACTGCTTAGTGTTCTGTTAATTCATCTCACAGAGTTACATCTGTATTTTGTGGATCTCTTTGCTAGCCTTATTTCTGTGGAATCTGAGAACAGATATTTCGGATCCCATTGAAGACTATAGGGCCAAAGGAAATATCCTACGATAACAAAGAGAAAGAAGCTTTCTGAGAAACTTCTTTGTGTTCTGTGAAATCATCTCACAGAGTTACAGCTTTCCCCTCAAGAAGCCTTTCGCTGAGACAGTTCTTGTGGAATTGGCAAAGTGATATTTGGAAGCCCATAGAGGGCTATGGTGAAAAAGGAAATATCCTCAGATGAAATCTGGAAAGAAGCTTTCTGAGAAACTGCTTAGTGTTCTGTTAATTCATCTCACAGAGTTACATCTGTATTTCGTGGATCTCTTTGCTAGCCTTATTTCTGTGGAATCTGAGAACAGATATTTCGGATCCCATTGAAGACTATAGGGCCAAAGGAAATATCCTCCGATAACAAAGAGAAAGAAGCTTTCTGAGAAACTTCTTTGTGTTCTGTGAAATCAGCTCACAGAGTTACAGCTTTCCCCTCAAGAAGCCTTTCGCTAAGACAGTTCTTGTGGAATTGGCAAGGTGATATTTGGAAGCCCATAGAGGGCTATGGTGAAAAAGGAATTATCCTCAGATGAAATCTGGAAAGAAGCTTTCTGAGAAACTGCTTAGTGTTCTGTTAATTCATCTCACAGATTTACATCTGTATTTCGTGGGTCTCTTTGCTAGCCTTATTTCTGTGGAATCTGAGAACAGATATTTCGGATCCCATTGAAGACTATAGGGCCAAAGGAAATATCCTCCGATAACAAAGAGAAAGAAGCTTTCTGAGAAACTTCTTTGTGTTCTGTGAAATCATCTCACAGAGTTACAGCTTTCCCCTCAAGAAGCCTTTCGCTAAGACAGTTCTTGTGGAATTGGCAAAGTGATATTTGGAAGCCCATAGAGGGCTATGGTGAAAAAGGAAATATCCTCAGATGAAATCTGGAAAGAAGCTTTCTGAGAAACTTCTCTGTGATGTGTGACTTCAACTCACAGAGTTACATCTGTATTTCGTGGATCTCTTTGCTGTCCTTATTTCTGTGGAATCTGAGAACAGATATTTCGGATCCCTTTGAAGACTATACGGCCAAGGGAATATCCTCCGATAACAAAGAGAAAGAAGCTTTCTGAGAAACTTCTTTGTGTTCTGTGAAATCATCTCACAGAGTTACAGCTTTCCCCTCAAGAAGCCTTTCGCTGAGACAGTTCTTTTGGAATTGGCATAGTGATATTTGGAAGCCCATAGAGGGCTATGGTGAAAAAGGAAATATCCTCAGATGAAATCTGGAAAGAAGCTTTCTGAGAAACTGCTTAGTGTTCTGTTAATTCATCTCACAGAGTTACATCTGTATTTTGTGGATCTCTTTGCTAGCCTTATTTCTGTGGAATCTGAGAACAGATATTTCGGATCCCATTGAAGACTATAGGGCCAAAGGAAATATCCTCCGATAACAAAGAGAAAGAAGCTTTCTGAGAAACTTCTTTGTGTTCTGTGAAATCAGCTCACAGAGTTACAGCCTTCCCCTCAAGAAGCCTTTCGCTAAGACAGTTCTTGTGGAATTGGCAAAGTGATATTTGGAAGCCCATAGAGGCCTATGGTGAAAAAGGAAATATCCTCAGATGAAATCTGGAAAGAAGCTTTCTGAGAAACTTCTCTGTGATGTGTGACTTCCGCTCACAGAGTTACATCTGTATTTCGTGGATCTCTTTGCTAGCCTTATTTCTGTGGAATCTGAGAACAGATATTTCGGATCCCATTGAAGACTATAGGGCCAAAGGAAATATCCTCCGATAACAAAGAGAAAGAAGTTTTCCGAGAAACTTCTTTGTGTTCTGTGAAATCATCTCACAGAGTTATAGCTTTCCCCTCAAGAAGCCTTTCGCTAAGACAGTTTTGTGGAATTGGCAAAGTGATATTTGGAAGCCTATAGAGGGCTATGGTGATAAAGGAAATATCCTCAGATGAAATCTGGAAAGAAGCTTTCTGAGAAACTTCTCTGTGATGTGTGACTTCCACTCACAGAGTTACATCTGTATTTCGTGGATCTCTTTCTAGCCGTATTTCTGAGGAATCTGAGAACAGATATTTCGGATCCCTTTGAAGACTATACAGCCAAAGGAAATATCCTCCGATAACAAAGAGAAAGAAGTTTTCTGAGAAACTTCTTTGTGTTCTGTGAAATCATCTCACAGAGTTACAGCATTCCCCTCAAGAAGCCTTTCGCTGAGACAGTTCTTGTGGAATTGGCAAAGTGATATTTGGAAGCCCATAGAGGGATATGGTGAAAAAGGAAATATCCTCAGATGAAATCTGGAAAGAAGCTTTCTGAGAAACTTCTCTGTGATGTGTGACTTCCACTGACAGAGTTACATCTGTATTTCATGGATCTCTTTCTAGCCTTATTTCTGTGGAATCTGAGAACAGATATTTCGGATCCCTTTTAAGACTATACGGCCAAAGGAAATATCCTCCGATAACAAAGAGAAAGAAGCTTTCTGAGAAACTTCTTTGTGTTCTGTGAAATCATATCACAGAGTTACAGCTTTCCCCTCAAGAAGCCTTTCGCTGAGACAGTTCTTGTGGAATTGGCATAGTGATATTTGGAAGCCCATAGAGGGCTATGGTGAAAAAGGAAATATCCTCAGATGAAATCTGGAAAGAAGCTTTCTGAGAAACTGCTTAGTGTTCTGTTAATTCATCTCACAGAGTTACATCTGTATTTCGTGGATCTCTTTGCTAGCCTTATTTCTGTGGAATCTGAGAACAGATATTTCGGATCCCATTGAAGACTATAGGGCCAAAGGAAATATCCTCCGATAACAAAGAGAAAGAAGCTTTCTGAGAAACTTCTTTGTGTTCTGTGAAATCATCTCACAGAGTTACAGCTTTCCCCTCAAGAAGCCTTTCGCTAAGACAGTTCTTGTGGAATTGGCAAAGTGATATTTGGAAGCCCATAGAGGGCTATGGTGAAAAAGGAAATATCCTCAGATGAAATCTGGAAAGAAGCTTTCTGAGAAACTGCTTAGTGTTCTGTTAATGCATCTCACAGAGTTATATCTGTATTTCGTGGATCTCTTTGCTAGCCTTATTTCTGTGGAATCTGAGAACAGATATTTCGGATCCCATTGAAGACTATAGGGCCAAAGGAAATATCCTCCGATAACAAAGAGAAAGAAGCTTTCTGAGAAACTTCTTTGTGTTCTGTGAAATCATCTCACAGTGTTACAGCTTTCCCCTCAAGAAGCCTTTCGCTAAGACAGTTCTTGTGGAATTGGCAAAGTGATATTTGGAAGCCCATAGAGGGCTATGGTGAAAAAGGAAATATCCTCAGATGAAATCTGGAAAGAAGCTTTCTGAGAAACTGCTTAGTGTTCTGTTAATTCATCTCACAGAGTTACATCTGTATTTCGTGGATCTCTTTGCTAGCCTTATTTCTGTGGAATCTGAGAACAGATATTTCGGATCCCATTGAAGACTATGGGGCCAAAGGAAATATCCTCCGATAACAAAGAGAAAGAAGCTTTCTGAGAAACTTCTTTGTGTTCTGTAAAATCATATCACAGAGTTACAGCTTTCCCCTCAAGAAGCCTTTCGCTAAGACAGTTCTTGTGGAATTGGCAAAGTGATATTCGGAAGCCCATAGAGGGCTATGGTGAAAAAGGAAATATCCTCAGATGAAATCTGGAAAGAAGCTTTCTGAGAAACTTCTCTGCGATGTGTGACTTCCACTCACAGAGTTACATCTGTATTTCGTGGATCTCTTTGCTATCCTTATTTCTGTGGAATCTGAGAACAGATATTTCGGATCCCATTGAAGACTATAGGGCCAAAGGAAATATCCTCCGATAACAAAGAGAAAGAAGCTTTCTGAGAAACTTCTTTGTGTTCTGTGAAATCATCTCACAGAGTTACAGCTTTCCCCTCAAGAAGCCTTTCGCTAAGACAGTTCTTGTGGAAATGGCAAAGTGATATTTGGAAGCCCATAGAGGGCTATGGTGAAAAGGGAAATATCCTCAGATGAAATCTGGAAAGAAGCTTTCTGAGAAACTGCTTAGTGTTCTGTTAATTCATCTCACAGAGTTACATCTGTATTTCGTGGATCTCTTTGCTAGCCTTATTTCTGTGGAATCTGAGAACAGATATTTCGGATCCCATTGAAGACTATAGGGCCAAAGGAAATATCCTCCGATAACAAAGAGAAAGAAGCTTTCTGAGAAACTTCTTTGTGTTCTGTAAAATCATCTCACGGAGTTACAGCTTTCCCCTCAAGAAGCCTTTCGCTAAGACAGTTCTTGTGGAATTGGCAAAGTGATATTTGGGAGCCCATAGAGGGCTACGGTGAAAAAGGAAATATCCTCAGATGAAATCTGGAAAGAAGCTTTCTGAGAAACTGCTTAGTGTTCTGTTAATTCATCTCACAGAGTTACATCTGTATTTCGTGGATCTCTTTGCTAGCCTTATTTCTGTGGAATCTGAGAACAGATATTTCGGATCCCATTGAAGACTATAGGGCCAAAGGAAATATCCTCCGATAACAAAGAGAAAGAAGCTTTCTGAGAAACTTCTTTGTGTTCTCTGAAATCATCTCACAGAGTTACAGCTTTTCCCTCAAGAAGCCTTTCGCTAAGACAGTTCTTGTGGAATTGGCAAAGTGATATTCGGAAGCCCATAGAGGGCTATGGTGAAAAAGGAAATATCCTTAGATGAAATCTGGAAAGAAGCTTTCTGAGAAACTGCTTAGTGCTCTGTTAATTCATCTCACAGAGTTACATCTGTATTTCGTGGATCTCTTTGCTAGCCTTATTTCTGTGGAATCTGAGAACAGATATTTCGGATCCCATTGAAGACTATAGGGCCAAAGGAAATATCCTCCCATAACAAAGAGAAAGAAGATTTCTGAGAAACTTCTTTTTGTTCTGTGAAATCACCTCACAGAGTTACAGCTTTCCCCTCAAGAAGCCTTTCGCTAAGACAGTTCTTGTGGAATTGGCAAAGTGATATTTGGAAGCCGTAGAGGGCTATGGTGAAAAAGGAAATATGCTCAGATGAAATCTGGAAAGAAGCTTTCTGAGAAACTGCTTAGTGTTCTGTTAATTCATCTCACAGAGTTACATCTGTATTTCGTGGATCTCTTTGCTAGCCTTATTTCTGTGGAATCTGAGAACAGATATTTCGGATCCTATTGAAGACTATAGGGCCAAAGGAAATATCCTTCGATAACAAAGAGAAAGAAGCTGTCTGAGGAACTTCTTTGTGTTCTGTAAAATCATCTCACAGAGTTACAGCTTTCCCCTCAAGAAGCCTTTCGCTAAGACAGTTCTTGTGGAATTGGCAAAGTGATATTTGGAAGCCCATAGAGGGCTATGGTGAAAAAGGAAATATACTTAGATGAAATCTGGAAAGAAGCTTTCTGAGAAACTGCTTAGTGTTCTGTTAATTCATCTCACAGAGTTACATCTGTATTTCGTGGATCTCTTTGCTAGCCTTATTTCTGTGGAATCTGAGAACAGATATTTCGGATCCCATTGAAGACTATAGGGCCAAAGGAAATATCCTCCGATAACAAAGAGAAAGAAGCTTTCTGAGAAACTTCTTTGTGTTCTGTGAAATCATCTCACAGAGTTACAGCTTTCCCCTCAAGAAGCCTTTCGCTAAGACAGTTCTTGTGGAATTGGCAAAGTGATATTTGGAAGCCCATAGAGGGCTATGGTGAAAAAGGAAATATCCTCAGATGAAATCTGGAAAGAAGCTTTCTGAGAAACTTCTCTGTGATGTGTGACTTCCACTCACAGAGTTACATCTGTATTTCGTGGATCTCTTTGCTATCCTTATTTCTGTGGAATCTGAGAACAGATATTTCGGATCCCTTTGAAGACTATACGGCCAAAGGAAATATCCTCCGATAACAAAGAGAAAGAAGCTTTCTGAGAAACTTCTTTGTGTTCTGTGAAATCACCTCACAGAGTTACAGCTTTCCCCTCAAGAAGCCTTTCGCTGAGACAGTTCTTGTGGAATTGGCATAGTGATATTTGGAAGCCCATAGAGGGCTATGGTGAAAAAGGAAATATCCTCAGATGAAATCTGGAAAGAAGCTTTTTGAGAAACTGCTTAGTGTTCTGCTAATTCATCTCACAGAGTTACATCTGTATTTCGTGGATCTCTTTGCTAGCCTTATTTCTGTGGAATCTGAGAACAGATATTTCGGATCCCATTGAAGACTATGGGGCCAAAGGAAATATCCTCCGATAACAAAGAGAAAGAAGCTTTCTGAGAAACTTCTTTGTGTTCTGTGAAATCATCTCACAGAGTTACAGCTTTCCCCTCAAGAAACCTTTCGCTAAGACAGTTCTTGTGGAATTGGCAAAGTGATATTTGGAAGCCCATAGAGGGCTATGGTGAAAAAGGAAATATCCTCAGATGAAATCTGGAAAGAAGCTTTCTGAGAAACTTCTCTGTGAGGTGTGACTTCAACTCACAGAGTTACATCTGTATTTCGTGGATCTCTTTGCTATCCTTATTTCTGTGGAATCTGAGAACAGATATTTCGGATCCCATTGAAGACTATAGGGCCAAAGGAAATATCCTCCGATAACAAAGAGAAAGAAGCTTTCTGAGAAACTTCTTTGTGTTCTGTGAAATCATCTCACAGAGTTACAGCTTTCCTCTCAAGAAGCCTTTCGCTAAGACAGTTCTTGTGGAATTGGCAAAGTGATATTTGGAAGCCCATAGAGGGCTATGGTGAAAAAGGAAATATCCTCAGATGAAATCTGGAAAGAAGCTTTCTGAGAAACTTCTCTGTGATGTGTGACTTCCACTCACAGAGTTACATCTGTATTTCGTGGATCTCTTTCTAGCCGTATTTCTGAGGAATCTGAGAACAGATATTTCGGATCCCTTTGAAGACTATACAGCCAAAGGAAATATCCTCCGATAACAAAGAGAAAGAAGTTTTCTGAGAAACTTCTTTGTGTTCTGTGAAATCATCTCACAGAGTTACAGCATTCCCCTCAAGAAGCCTTTCGCTGAGACAGTTCTTGTGGAATTGGCAAAGTGATATTTGGAAGCCCATAGAGGGCTATGGTGAAAAAGGAAATATCCTCAGATGAAATCTGGAAAGAAGCTTTCTGAGAAACTTCTCTGTGATGTGTGACTTCCACTCACAGAGTTACTTCTGTATTTCATGGATCTCTTTCTAGCCTTATTTCTGTGGAATCTGAGAACAGATATTTCGGATCCCTTTGAAGACTATACGGCCAAAGGAAATATCCTCCGATAACAAAGAGAAAGAAGCTTTCTGAGAAACTTCTTTGTGTTCTGTGAAATCATATCACAGAGTTACAGCTTTCCCCTCAAGAAGCCTTTCGCTGAGACAGTTCTTGTGGAATTGGCATAGTGATATTTGGAAGCCCATAGAGGGCTATGGTGAAAAAGGAAATATCCTCAGATGAAATCTGGAAAGAAGCTTTCTGAGAAACTGCTTAGTGTTCTGTTAATTCATCTCACAGAGTTACATCTGTATTTCGTGGATCTCTTTGCTAGCCTTATTTCTGTGGAATCTGAGAACAGATATTTCGGATCCCATTGAAGACTATAGGGCCAAAGGAAATATCCTCCGATAACAAAGAGAAAGAAGCTTTCTGAGAAACTTCTTTGTGTTCTGTGAAATTATCTCACAGAGTTACAGCTTTCCCCTCAAGAAGCCTTTCGCTAAGACAGTTCTCGTGGAATTGGCAAAGTGATATTTGGAAGCCCATAGAGGGCTATGGTGAAAAAGGAAATATCCTCAGATGAAATCTGTAAAGAAGCTTTCTGAGAAACTGCTTAGTGTTCTGTTAATTCATCTCACAGAGTTACATCTGTATTTTGTGGATCTCTTTGCTAGCCTTATTTCTGTGGAATCTGAGAACAGATATTTCGGATCCCATTGAAGACTATAGGGCCAAAGGAAATATCCTACGATAACAAAGAGAAAGAAGCTTTCTGAGAAACTTCTTTGTGTTCTGTGAAATCATCTCACAGAGTTACAGCTTTCCCCTCAAGAAGCCTTTCGCTGAGACAGTTCTTGTGGAATTGGCAAAGTGATATTTGGAAGCCCATAGAGGGCTATGGTGAAAAAGGAAATATCCTCAGATGAAATCTGGAAAGAAGCTTTCTGAGAAACTGCTTAGTGTTCTGTTAATTCATCTCACAGAGTTACATCTGTATTTCGTGGATCTCTTTGCTAGCCTTATTTCTGTGGATTCTGAGAACAGATATTTCGGATCCCATTGAAGACTATAGGGCCAAAGGAAATATCCTCCGATAACAAAGAGAAAGAAGCTTTCTGAGAAACTTCTTTGTGTTCTGTGAAATCAGCTCACAGAGTTACAGCTTTCCCCTCAAGAAGCCTTTCGCTAAGACAGTTCTTGTGGAATTGGCAAGGTGATATTTGGAAGCCCATAGAGGGCTATGGTGAAAAAGGAAATATCCTCAGATGAAATCTGGAAAGAAGCTTTCTGAGAAACTGCTTAGTGTTCTGTTAATTCATCTCACAGAGTTACATCTGTATTTCGTGGATCTCTTTGCTAGCCTTATTTCTGTGGAATCTGAGAACAGATATTTCGGATCCCATTGAAGACTATAGGGCCAAAGGAAATATCCTCCGATAACAAAGAGAAAGAAGCTTTCTGAGAAACTTCTTTGTGTTCTGTGAAATCATCTCACAGAGTTACAGCTTTCCCCTCAAGAAGCCTTTCGCTAAGACAGTTCTTGTGGAATTGGCAAAGTGATATTTGGAAGCCCATAGAGGGCTATGGTGAAAAAGGAAATATCCTCAGATGAAATCTGGAAAGAAGCTTTCTGAGAAACTTCTCTGTGATGTGTGACTTCAACTCACAGAGTTACATCTGTATTTCGTGGATCTCTTTGCTATCCTTATTTCTGTGGAATCTGAGAACAGATATTTCGGATCCCTTTGAAGACTATACGGCCAAGGGAATATCCTCCGATAACAAAGAGAAAGAAGCTTTCTGAGAAACTTCTTTGTGTTCTGTGAAATCATCTCACAGAGTTACAGCTTTCCCCTCAAGAAGCCTTTCGCTGAGACAGTTCTTTTGGAATTGGCATAGTGATATTTGGAAGCCCATAGAGGGCTATGGTGAAAAAGGAAATATCCTCAGATGAAATCTGGAAAGAAGCTTTCTGAGAAACTGCTTAGTGTTCTGTTAATTCATCTCACAGAGTTACATCTGTATTTTGTGGATCTCTTTGCTAGCCTTATTTCTGTGGAATCTGAGAACAGATATTTCGGATCCCATTGAAGACTATAGGGCCAAAGGAAATATCCTCCGATAACAAAGAGAAAGAAGCTTTCTGAGAAACTTCTTTGTGTTCTGTGAAATCAGCTCACAGAGTTACAGCCTTCCCCTCAAGAAGCCTTTCGCTAAGACAGTTCTTGTGGAATTGGCAAAGTGATATTTGGAAGCCCATAGAGGCCTATGGTGAAAAAGGAAATATCCTCAGATGAAATCTGGAAAGAAGCTTTCTGAGAAACTTCTCTGTGATGTGTGACTTCCGCTCACAGAGTTACATCTGTATTTCGTGGATCTCTTTGCTAGCCTTATTTCTGTGGAATCTGAGAACAGATATTTCGGATCCCATTGAAGACTATAGGGCCAAAGGAAATATCCTCCGATAACAAAGAGAAAGAAGTTTTCCGAGAAACTTCTTTGTGTTCTGTGAAATCATCTCACAGAGTTATAGCTTTACCCTCAAGAAGCCTTTCGCTAAGACAGTTTTGTGGAATTGGCAAAGTGATATTTGGAAGCCTATAGAGGGCTATGGTGAAAAAGGAAATATCCTCAGATGAAATCTGGAAAGAAGCTTTCTGAGAAACTTCTCTGTGATGTGTGACTTCCACTCACAGTGTTACATCTGTATTTCGTGGATCTCTTTCTAGCCGTATTTCTGAGGAATCTGAGAACAGATATTTCGGATCCCTTTGAAGACTATACAGCCAAAGGAAATATCCTCCGATAACAAAGAGAAAGAAGTTTTCTGAGAAACTTCTTTGTGTTCTGTGAAATCATCTCACAGAGTTACAGCATTCCCCTCAAGAAGCCTTTCGCTGAGACAGTTCTTGTGGAATTGGCAAAGTGATATTTGGAAGCCCATAGAGGGCTATGGTGAAAAAGGAAATATCCTCAGATGAAATCTGGAAAGAAGCTTTCTGAGAAACTTCTCTGTGATGTGTGACTTCCACTGACAGAGTTACATCTGTATTTCATGGATCTCTTTCTAGCCTTATTTCTGTGGAATCTGAGAACAGATATTTCGGATCCCTTTTACGACTATACGGCCAAAGGAAATATCCTCCGATAACAAAGAGAAAGAAGCTTTCTGAGAAACTTCTTTGTGTTCTGTGAAATAATATCACAGAGTTACAGCTTTCCCCTCAAGAAGCCTTTCGCTGAGACAGTTCTTGTGGAATTGGCATAGTGATATTTGGAAGCCCATAGAGGGCTATGGTGAAAAAGGAAATATCCTCAGATGAAATCTGGAAAGAAGCTTTCTGAGAAACTGCTTAGTGTTCTGTTAATTCATCTCACAGAGTTACATCTGTATTTCGTGGATCTCTTTGCTAGCCTTATTTCTGTGGAATCTGAGAACAGATATTTCGGATCCCATTGAAGACTATAGGGCCAAAGGAAATATCCTCCGATAGCAAAGAGAAAGAAGCTTTCTGAGAAACTTCTTTGTGTTCTGTGAAATCATCTCACAGAGTTACAGCTTTCCCCTCAAGAAGCCTTTCGCTAAGACAGTTCTTGTGGAATTGGCAAAGTGATATTTGGAAGCCCATAGAGGGCTATGGTGAAAAAGGAAATATCCTCAGATGAAATCTGGAAAGAAGCTTTCTGAGAAACTGCTTAGTGTTCTGTTAATGCATCTCACAGAGTTACATCTGTATTTCGTGGATCTCTTTGCTAGCCTTATTTCTGTGGAATCTGAGAACAGATATTTCGGATCCCATTGAAGACTATAGGGCCAAAGGAAATATCCTCCGATAACAAAGAGAAAGAAGCTTTCTGAGAAACTTCTTTGTGTTCTGTGAAATCATCTCACAGAGTTACAGCTTTCCCCTCAAGAAGCCTTTCGCTAAGACAGTTCTTGTGGAATTGGCAAAGTGATATTTGGAAGCCCATAGAGGGCTATGGTGAAAAAGGAAATATCCTCAGATGAAATCTGGAAAGAAGCTTTCTGAGAAACTGCTTAGTGTTCTGTTAATTCATCTCACAGAGTTACATCTGTATTTCGTGGATCTCTTTGCTAGCCTTATTTCTGTGGAATCTGAGAACAGATATTTCGGATCCCATTGAATACTATAGGGCCAAAGGAAATATCCTTCGATAACAAAGAGAAAGAAGCTGTCTGAGAAACTTCTTTGTGTTCTGTAAAATCATCTCACAGAGTTACAGCTTTCCCCTCAAGAAGCCTTTCGGTAAGAGAGTTCTTGTGGAATTGGCAAAGTGATATTTGGAAGCCCATTGAGGGCTATGGTGAAAAAGGAAATATCCTCAGATGAAATCTGGAAAGAAGCTTTCTGAGAAACTTCTCTGTGATGTGTGACTTCCACTCACAGAGTTACATCTGTATTTCGTGGATCTCTTTGCTATCCTTATTTCTGTGGAATCTGAGAACAGATATTTCGGATCCCATTGAAGACTGTAGGGCCAAAGGAAATATCCTCCGATAACAAAGAGAAAGAAGCTTTCTGAGAAACTTCTTTGTGTTCTGTGAAATCATCTCACAGAGTTACAGCTTTCCCCTCAAGAAGCCTTTCGCTAAGACAGTTCTTGTGGATATGGCAAAGTGATATTTGGAAGCCCATAGAGGGCTATGGTGAAAAGGGAAATACCCTCAGATGAAATCTGGAAAGAAGCTTTCTGAGAAACTGCTTAGTGTTCTGTTAATTCATCTCACAGAGTTACATCTGTATTTCGTGGATCTCTTTGCTAGCCTTATTTCTGTGGAATCTGAGAACAGATATTTCGGATCCCATTGAAGACTATAGGGCCAAAGGAAATATCCTCCGATAACAAAGAGAAAGAAGCTTTCTGAGAAACTTCTTTGTGTTCTGTGAAATCATCTCACAGAGTTACAGCTTTCCCCTCAAGAAGCCTTTCGCTAAGACAGTTCTTGTGGAAATGGCAAAGTGATATTTGGAAGCCCATAGAGGGCTATGGTGAAAAGGGAAATATCCTCAGATGAAATCTGGAAAGAAGCTTTCTGAGAAACTGCTTAGTGTTCTGTTAATTCATCTCACAGAGTTACATCTGTATTTCGTGGATCTCTTTGCTAGCCTTATTTCTGTGGAATCTGAGAACAGATATTTCGGATCCCATTGAAGACTATAGGGCCAAAGGAAATATCCTCCGATAACAAAGAGAAAGAAGCTTTCTGAGAAACTTCTTTGTGTTCTGTAAAATCATCTCACAGAGTTACAGCTTTCCCCTCAAGAAGCCTTTCGCTAAGACAGTTCTTGTGGAATTGGCAAAGTGATATTTGGGAGCCCATAGAGGGCTACGGTGAAAAAGGAAATATCCTCAGATGAAATCTGGAAAGAAGCTTTCTGAGAAACTGCTTAGTGTTCTGTTAATTCATCTCACAGAGTTACATCTGTATTTCGTGGATCTCTTTGCTAGCCTTATTTCTGTGGAATCTGAGAACAGATATTTCGGATCCCATTGAAGACTATAGGGCCAAAGGAAATATCCTCCGATAACAAAGAGAAAGAAGCTTTCTGAGAAACTTCTTTGTGTTCTCTGAAATCATCTCACAGAGTTACAGCTTTTCCCTCAAGAAGCCTTTCGCTAAGACAGTTCTTGTGGAATTGGCAAAGTGATATTCGGAAGCCCATAGAGGGCTATGGTGAAAAAGGAAATATCCTCAGATGAAATCTGGAAAGAAGCTTTCTGAGAAACTGCTTAGTGCTCTGTTAATTCATCTCACAGAGTTACATCTGTATTTCGTGGATCTCTTTGCTAGCCTTATTTCTGTGGAATCTGAGAACAGATATTTCGGATCCCATTGAAGACTATAGGGCCAAAGGAAATATCCTCCCATAACAAAGAGAAAGAAGCTTTCTGAGAAACTTCTTTTTGTTCTGTGAAATCATCTCACAGAGTTACAGCTTTCCCCTCAAGAAGCCTTTCGCTAAGACAGTTCTTGTGGAATTGGCAAAGTGATATTTGGAAGCCCGTAGAGGCTATGGTGAAAAAGGAAATATCCTCAGATGAAATCTGGAAAGAAGCTTTCTGAGAAACTGCTTAGTGTTCTGTTAATTCATCTCACAGAGTTACATCTGTATTTCGTGGATCTCTTTGCTAGCCTTATTTCTGTGGAATCTGAGAACAGATATTTCGGATCCTATTGAAGACTATAGGGCCAAAGGAAATATCCTTCGATAACAAAGATAAAGAAGCTGTCTGAGGAACTTCTTTGTGTTCTGTAAAATCATCTCACAGAGTTACAGCTTTCCCCTCAAGAAGCCTTTCGCTAAGACAGTTCTTGTGGAATTGGCAAAGTGATATTTGGAAGCCCATAGAGGGCTATGGTGAAAAAGGAAATATCCTTAGATGAAATCTGGAAAGAAGCTTTCTGAGAAACTGCTTAGTGTTCTGTTAATTCATCTCACAGAGTTACATCTGTATTTCGTGGATCTCTTTGCTAGCCTTATTTCTGTGGAATCTGAGAACAGATATTTCGGATCCCATTGAATACTATAGGGCCAAAGGAAATATCCTTCGATAACAAAGAGAAAGAAGCTGTCTGAGAAACTTCTTTGTGTTCTGTAAAATCATCTCACAGAGTTACAGCTTTCCCCTCAAGAAGCCTTTCGCTAAGACAGTTCTTGTGGAATTGGCAAAGTGATATTTGGAAGCCCATTGAGGGCTATGGTGAAAAAGGAAATATCCTCAGATGAAATCTGGAAAGAAGCTTTCTGATAAACTTCTCTGTGATGTGTGACTTCCACTCACAGAGTTACATCTGTATTTCGTGGATCTCTTTGCTATCCTTATTTCTGTGGAATCTGAGAACAGATATTTCGGATCCCATTGAAGACTGTAGGGCCAAAGGAAATATCCTCTGATAACAAAGAGAAAGAAGCTTTCTGAGAAACTTCTTTGTGTTCTGTGAAATCATCTCACAGAGTTACAGCTTTCCCCTCAAGAAGCCTTTCGCTAAGACAGTTCTTGTGGATATGGCAAAGTGATATTTGGAAGCCCATAGAGGGCTATGGTGAAAAGGGAAATACCCTCAGATGAAATCTGGAAAGAAGCTTTCTGAGAAACTGCTTAGTGTTCTGTTAATTCATCTCACAGAGTTACATCTGTATTTCGTGGATCTCTTTGCTAGCCTTATTTCTGTGGAATCTGAGAACAGATATTTCGGATCCCATTGAAGACTATAGGGCCAAAGGAAATATCCTCCGATAACAAAGAGAAAGAAGCTTTCTGAGAAACTTCTTTGTGTTCTGTAAAATCATCTCACAGAGTTACAGCTTTCCCCTCAAGAAGCCTTTCGCTAAGACAGTTCTTGTGGAATTGGCAAAGTGATATTTGGGAGCCCATAGAGGGCTACGGTGAAAAAGGAAATATCCTCAGATGAAATCTGGAAAGAAGCTTTCTGAGAAACTGCTTAGTGTTCTGTTAATTCATCTCACAGAGTTACATCTGTATTTCGTGGATCTCTTTGCTAGCCTTATTTCTGTGGAATCTGAGAACAGATATTTCGGATCCCATTGAAGACTTTGGAGCCAAAGGAAATATCCTCCGATAACAAAGAGAAAGAAGCTTTCTGAGAAACTTCTTTGTGTTCTGTAAAATCATCTCACAGAGTTACAGCTTTCCCCTCAAGAAGCCTTTCGCTAAGACAGTTCTTGTGGAATTGGCAAAGTGATATTTGGGAGCCCATAGAGGGCTATGGTGAAAAAGGAAATATCCTCAGATGAAATCTGGAAAGAAGCTTTCTGTGAAACTGCTTAGTGTTCTGTTAATTCATCTCACAGAGTTACATCTGTATTTCGTGGATCTCTTTGCTAGCCTTATTTCTGTGGAATCTGAGAACATATATTTCGGATCCCATTGAAGACTATAGGGCCAAAGGAAATATCCTTCGATAACAAAGAGAAAGAAGCTGTCTGAGAAACTTGTTTGTGTTCTGTAAAATCATCTCACAGAGTTACAGCTTTCCCCTCAAGAAGCCTTTCGCTGATACAGTTCTTGTGGAATTGGCAAAGTGATATTTGGAAGCCCATAGAGGGCTATGGTGAAAAAGGAAATATCCTCAGATGAAATCTGGAAAGAAGCTTTCTGAGAAACTTCTCTGTGATGTGTGACTTCCACTCACAGAGTTACATCTGTATTTCATGGATCTCTTTCTAGCCTTATTTCTGTGGAATCTGAGAACAGATATTTCGGATCCCTTTGAAGACTATACGGCCAAAGGAAATATCCTCCGATAACAAAGAGAAAGAAGCTTTCTGAGAATCTTCTTTGTGTTCTGTGAAATCATATCACAGAGTTACAGCTTTCCCCTCAAGAAGCCTTTCGCTGAGACAGTTCTTGTGGAATTGGCATAGTGATATTTGGAAGCCCTTAGAGGGCTATGGTGAAAAAGGAAATATCCTCAGATGAAATCTGGAAAGAAGCTTTCTGAGAAACTGCTTAGTGTTCTGTTAATTCATCTCACAGAGTTACATCTGTATTTTGTGGATCTCTTTGCTAGCTTTATTTCTGTGGAATCTGAGAACAGATATTTCGGATCCCATTGAAGACTATAGGGCCAAAGGAAATATCCTCCGATAACAAAGAGAAAGAAGCTTTCTGAGAAACTTCTTTGTGTTCTGTGAAATCATCTCACAGAGTTACAGCTTTCCCCTCAAGAAGCCTTTCGCTAAGACAGTTCTTGTGGAATTGGCAAAGTGATATTTGGAAGCCCGTAGAGGGCTATGGTGAAAAAGGAAATATCCTCAGATGAAATCTGGAAAGAAGCTTTCAGAGAAACTGCTTAGTGTTCTGTTAATTCATCTCACAGAGTTACATCTGTATTTCGTGGATCTCTTTGCTATCCTTATTTCTGTGGAATCTGAGAAGAGATATTTCGGATCCCATTGAAGACTATAGGGCCAAAGGAAATATCCTCCGATAACAAAGAGAAAGAAGCTTTCTGAGAAACTTCTTTGTGTTCTGTGAAATCATCTCACAGAGTTACAGCTTTCCCCTCAAGAAGCCTTTCGCTAAGACAGTTCTTGTGGAAATGGCAAAGTGATATTTGGAAGCCCATAGAGGCCTATGGTGAAAAGGGGAATATCCTCAGATGAAATCTGGAAAGAAGCTTTCTGAGAAACTGCTTAGTGTTCTGTTTATTCATCTCACAGAGTTACATCTGTATTTCGTGGATCTCTTTGCTAGCCTTATTTCTGTGGAATCTGAGAACAGATATTTCGGATCCCATTGAAGACTCTAGGGCCAAAGGAAATATCCTCCGATAACAAAGAGAAAGAAGCTTTCTGAGAAACTTCTTTGTGTTCTGTGAAATCATCTCACAGAGTTACAGCTTTCCCCTCAAGAAGCCTTTCGCTAAGACAGTTCTTGTGGAATTGGCAAAGTGATATTTGGAAGCCCATAGAGGGCTATGGTGAAAAAGGAAATATCCTCAGATGAAATCTGGAAAGAAGCTTTCTGAGAAACTGCTTAGTGTTCTGTTAATTCATCTCACAGAGTGACATCCGTATTTCGTGGATCTCTTTGCTAGCCTTATTTCTGTGGAATCTGAGAACAGATATTTCGGATCCCTTTGAAGACTATAGGGCCAAAGGAAATATCCTCCGATAACAAAGAGAAAGAAGCTTTCTGAGAAACTTCTTTGTGTTCTCTGAAATCATCTCACAGAGTTACACCTTCCCTCTCAATAAGCCTTTCGCTAAGACAGTTCTTGTGGAATTGGCAATGTGATATTTGGAAGCCCATAGAGGGCTATGGTGAAAAAGGAAATATCCTCAGATGAAATCTGGAAAGAAGCTTTCTGAGAAACTGCTTAGCGTTCTGTTAATTCATCTCACAGAGTTACATCTGTATTTCGTGGATCTCTTTGCTAGCCTTATTTCTGTGGAATCTGAGAACAGATATTTCGGATCCCATTGAAGACTATAGGGCCAAAGGAAATATCCTCTGTTAACAAAGAGAAAGAAGCTTTTTGAGAAACTTCTTTGTGTTCTGTGAAATCATCTCACAGAGTTACAGCTTTCCCCTCAAGAAGCCTTTCGCTAAGACAGTTCTTGTGGAAATGGCAAAGTGATATTTGGAAGCTCGTAGAGGGCTATGGTGAAAAGGGAAATATCCTCAGATGAAATCTGGAAAGAAGCTTTCTGAGAAACTGCTTAGTGTTCGGTTAATTCATCTCACAGAGTTACATCTGTATTTCGTGGATCTCTTTGCTAGCCTTATTTCTGTGGAATCTGAGAACAGATATTTCGGATCCCATTGAAGACTATAGGGCCAAAGGAAATATCCTCCGATAACAAAGAGAAAGAAGCTTTCTGAGAAACTTCTTTGTGTTCTCTGAAATCATCTCACAGAGTTACAGCTTTCCCCTCAAGAAGCCTTTCGCTAAGACAGTTCTTGTGGAATTGGCAAAGTGATATTCGGAAGCCCATAGAGGGCTATGGTGAAAAAGGAAATATCCTCAGATGAAATCTGGAAAGAAGCTTTCTGAGAAACTGCTTAGTGTTCTGTTAATTCATCTCACAGAGTTACATCTGTATTTCGTGGATCTCTTTGCTAGCCTTATTTCTGTGGAATCTGAGAACAGATATTTCGGATCCTTTTGAAGACTATAGGGCCAAAGGAAATATCCTTCGATAACAAAGAGAAGGAAGCTGTCTGAGGAACTTCTTTCTGTTCTGTAAAATCATCTCACAGAGTTACAGCTTTCCCCTCAAGAAGCCTTTCGCTAAGACAGTTCTTGTGGAATTGGCAAAGTGATATTTGGAAGCCCATAGAGGGCTATGGTGAAAAAGGAAATATCCTCAGATGAAATCTGGAAAGAAGCTTTCTGAGAAACTTCTCTGTGATTTGTGACTTCCACTCACAGAGTTACATCTGTATTTCGTGGATCTCTTTGCTAGCCTTATTTCTGTGGAATATGAGAACAGATATTTCGGATACCATTAAAGACTATAGGGCCAAAGGAAATATCCTCCGATAACAAAGAGAAAGAAGCTTTCTGAGAAACTTCTTTGTGTTCTGTGAAATCATCTCACAGAGTTACAGCTTTCCCCTCAAGAAGCCTTTCGCTAAGACAGTTCTTGTGTAATTGGCAAAGTGATATTTGGAAGCCCATAGAGGGCTATGGCGAAAAAGGAAATATCCTCAGATGAAATCTGGAAAGAACCTTTCTGAGAAACTTCTCTGTGATGTGTGACTTCCACTCACAGAGTTACATCTGTATTTCGTGGATCTCTTTGCTAGCCTTATTTCTGTGGAATCTGAGAACAGATATTTCGGATCCCATTGAAGACTATAGGGCCAAAGGAAATATCCTCCGATAACAAAGGGAAAGAAGCTTTCTGAGAAACTTCTTTGTGTTCTGTAAAATCATCTCACAGAGTTACAGCTTTCCCCTCAAGAAGCCTTTCGCTAAGACAGTTCTTGTGGAATTGGCAAAGTGATATTTGGGAGCCCTTAGAGGGCTATGGTGAAAAAGGAAATATCCTCAGATGAAATCTGGAAAGAAGCTTTCTGAGAAACTTCTCTGTGATGTGTGACTTCCACTCACAGAGTTACATCTGTATTTCGTGGATCTCTTTCTAGCCGTATTTCTGAGGAATCTGAGAACAGATATTTCGGATCCCTTTGAAGACTATACAGCCAAAGGAAATATCCTCCGATAACAAAGAGAAAGAAGCTTTCTGAGAAACTTATTTGTGTTCTGTGAAATCATCTCACAGAGTTACAGCTTTCCCCTCAAGAAGCCTTTCGCTGAAACAGTTCTTGTGGAATTGGCAAAGTGATATTTGGAAGCCCACAGAGGGCTATGGTGAAAAAGGAAATATCCTCAGATGAAATCTGGAAAGAAGCTTTCTGAGAAACTTCTCTGTGATGTGTGACTTCCACTCACAGAGTTACATCTGTATTTCATGGATCTCTTTCTAGCCTTATTTCTGTGGAATCTGAGAACAGATATTTCGGATCCCTTTGAAGACTATACGGCCAAAGGAAATATCCTCCGATAACAAAGAGAAAGAAGCTTTCTGAGAAACTTCTTTGTGTTCTGTGCAATCATATCACAGAGTTACAGCTTTCCCCTCAAGAAGCCTTTCGCTGAGACTGTTCTTGTGGAATTGGCATAGTGATATTTGGAAGCCCATAGAGGGCTATGGTGAAAAAGGAAATATCCTCAGATGAAATCTGGAAAGAAGCTTTCTGAGAAACTGCTTAGTGTTCTGTTAATTCATCTCACAGAGTTACATCTGTATTTCGTGGATCTCTTTGCTAGCCTTATTTCTGTGGAATCTGAGATCAGATATTTCGGATCCCATTGAAGACTATAGGGAAAAAGGAAATATCCTCCGATAACAAAGAGAAAGAAGCTTTCTGAGAAACTTCTTTGTGTTCTGTAAAATCATCTCACAGAGTTACAGCTTTCCCCTCAAGAAGCCTTTCGCTAAGACAGTTCTTGTGGAATTGGCAAAGTGATATTTGGAAGCCCATAGAGGGCTATGGTGAAAAAGGAAATATCCTCAGATGAAATCTGGAAAGAAGGTTTCTGAGAAACTGCTTAGTGTTCTGTTAATTCATCTCACAGAGTTACATCTGTATTTTGTGGATCTCTTTGCTAGCCTTATTTCTGTGGAATCTGAGAACAGATATTTCGGATCCCATTGAAGACTATAGGGCCAAAGGAAATATCCTCCGATAACAAAGAGAAAGAAGCTTTCTGCGAAACTTCTTTGTGTTATGTGAAATCATCTCACAGTGTTACAGCTTTCCCTTCAAGAAGCCTTTCGCTAAGACAATTCTTGTGGAATTGGCAAAGTGATATTTGGAAGCCCATAGAGGGCTATGGTGAAAAAGGAAATATCCTCAGATGAAATCTGGAAAGAAGCTTTCTGAGAAACTGCTTAGTGTTCTGTTAATTCATCTCACAGAGTTACATCTGTATTTCGTGGATCTCTTTGCTAGCCTTATTTCTGTGGAATCTGAGAACAGATATTTCGGATCCCATTGAAGACTATAGGGAAAAAGGAAATATCCTCCGATAACAAAGAGAAAGAAGCTTTCTGAGAAACTTCTTTGTGTTCTGTAAAATCATCTCACAGAGTTACAGCTTTCCCCTCAAGAAGCCTTTCGCTAAGACAGTTCTTGTGGAATTGGCAAAGTGATATTTGGAAGCCCATAGAGGGCTATGGTGAAAAAGGAAATATCCTCAGATGAAATCTGGAAAGAAGGTTTCTGAGAAACTGCTTAGTGTTCTGTTAATTCATCTCACAGAGTTACATCTGTATTTTGTGGATCTCTTTGCTAGCCTTATTTCTGTGGAATCTGAGAACAGATATTTCGGATCCCATTGAAGACTATAGGGCCAAAGGAAATATCCTCCGATAACAAAGAGAAAGAAGCTTTCTGCGAAACTTCTTTGTGTTCTGTGAAATCATCTCACAGAGTTACAGCTTTCCCTTCAAGAAGGCTTTCGCTAAGACAATTCTTGTGGAATTGGCAAAGTGATATTTGGAAGCCCATAGAGGGCTATGGTGAAAAAGGAAATATCCTCAGATGAAATCTGGAAAGAAGCTTTCTGAGAAACTGCTTAGTGTTCTGTTAATTCATCTCACAGAGTTACATCTGTATTTCGTGGATCTCTTTGCTAGCCTTATTTCTGTGGAATCTGAGAACAGATATTTCGGATCCCATTGAAGACTATAGGGCCAAAGGAAATATCCTCTGATAACAAAGAGAAAGAAGTTTTCTGAGAAACTTCTTTGTGTTCAGTGAAATCATCTCACAGAGTTACAGCTTTCCCCTCAAGAAGCCTTTCGCTAAGACAGTTCTTGTAGAATTGGCAAAGTGATATTTGGAAGCCCATAGAGGGCTATGGTGAAAAAGGAAATATCCTCAGATGAAATCTGTAAAGAAGCTTTCTGAGAAACTGCTTAGTGTTCTGTTAATTCATCTCACAGAGTGACATCCGTATTTCGTGGATCTCTTTGCTAGCCTTATTTCTGTGGAATCTGAGAACAGATATTTCGGATCCCTTTGAAGACTATAGGGCCAAAGGAAATATCCTCCGATAACAAAGAGAAAGAAGCTTTCTGAGAAACTTCTTTGTGTTCTCTGAAATCATCTCACAGAGTTACACCTTTCCTCTCAAGAAGCCTTTCGCTAAGACAGTTCTTGTGGATTTGGCAAAGTGATATTTGGAAGCCCATAGAGGGCTATGGTGAAAAAGGAAATATCCTCAGATGAAATCTGGAAAGAAGCTTTCTGAGAAACTGCTTAGCGTTCTGTTAATTCAACTCACAGAGTTACATCTGTATTTCGTGGATCTCTTTGCTAGCCTTATTTCTGTGGAATCTGAGAACAGATATTTCGGATCCCTTTGAAGACTATAGGGCCAAAGGAAATATCCTCCGATAACAAAGAGATAGAAGCTTTCTGAGAAACTTCTTTGTGTTCTGTAAAATCATATCACAGAGTTACAGCTTTCCCGTCAAGAAGCCTTTCGCTAAGACAGTTCTTGTGGAATTGGCAAAGTGATATTCGGAAGCCCATAGAGGGCTATGGTGAAAAAGGAAATATCCTCAGATGAAATCTGGAAAGAAGCTTTCTGAGAAACTGCTTAGTGTTCTGTTAATTCATCTCACAGAGTTACATCTGTCTTTCGTGGATCTCTTTGCTAGCTTTATTTCTGTGGAATCTGAGAACAGATATTTCGGATCCCATTGAAGACTATAGGGCCAAAGGAAATATCCTCTGATAAGAAAGAGAAAGAAGTTTTTTGAGAAACGCCTTTGTGTTCTGTGAAATCATCTCACAGAGTTACAGCTTTCCCCTCAAGAAGCCTTTCGCTAAGACAGTTCTTGTGGAATTGGCAAAGTGATATTTGGAAGCCCGTAGAGGGCTATGGTGAAAAAGGAAATATCCTCAGATGAAATCTGGAAAGAAGCTTTCTGAGAAACTGCTTAGTGTTCTGTTAATTCATCTCACAGAGTTACATCTGTATTTCGTGGATCTCTTTGCTATCCTTATTTCTGTGGAATCTGAGAACAGATATTTCGGATCCCATTGAAGACTATAGGGCCAAAGGAAATATCCTCCGATAACAAAGAGAAAGAAGCTTTCTGAGAAACTTCTTTGTGTTCTGTGAAATCATCTCACAGAGTTACAGCTTTCCCCTCAAGAAGCCTTTCGCTAAGACAGTTCTTGTGGAATTGGCAAAGTGATATTTGGAAGCCCGTAGAGGGCTATGGTGAAAAAGGAAATATCCTCAGATGAAATCTGGAAAGAAGCTTTCAGAGAAACTGCTTAGTGTTCTGTTAATTCATCTCACAGAGTTACATCTGTATTTCGTGGATCTCTTTGCTATCCTTATTTCTGTGGAATCTGAGAAGAGATATTTCGGATCCCATTGAAGACTATAGGGCCAAAGGAAATATCCTCCGATAACAAAGAGAAAGAAGCTTTCTGAGAAACTTCTTTGTGTTCTGTGAAATCATCTCACAGAGTTACAGCTTTCCCCTCAAGAAGCCTTTCGCTAAGACAGTTCTTGTGGAAATGGCAAAGTGATATTTGGAAGACCATAGAGGCCTATGGTGAAAAGGGAAATATCCTGAGATGAAATCTGGAAAGAAGCTTTCTGAGAAACTGCTTAGTGTTCTGTTTATTCATCTCAGAGAGTTACATCTGTATTTCGTGGATCTCTTTGCTAGCCTTATTTCTGTGGAATCTGAGAACAGATATTTCGGATCCCATTGAAGACTCTAGGGCCAAAGGAAATATCCTCCGATAACAAAGAGAAAGAAGCTTTCTGAGAAACTTCTTTGTGTTCTGTGAAATCATCTCACAGAGTTACAGCTTTCCCCTCAAGAAGCCTTTCGCTAAGACAGTTCTTGTGGAATTGGCAAAGTGATATTTGGAAGCCCATAGAGGGCTATGGTGAAAAAGGAAATATCCTCAGATGAAATCTGGAAAGAAGCTTTCTGAGAAACTGCTTAGTGTTCTGTTAATTCATCTCACAGAGTGACATCCGTATTTCGTGGATCTCTTTGCTAGCCTTATTTCTGTGGAATCTGAGAACAGATATTTCGGATCCCTTTGAAGACTATAGGGCCAAAGGAAATATCCTCCGATAACAAAGAGAAAGAAGCTTTCTGAGAAACTTCTTTGTGTTCTCTGAAATCATCTCACAGAGTTACACCTTCCCTCTCAATAAGCCTTTCGCTAAGACAGTTCTTGTGGAATTGGCAATGTGATATTTGGAAGCCCATAGAGGGCTATGGTGAAAAAGGAAATATCCTCAGATGAAATCTGGAAAGAAGCTTTCTGAGAAACTGCTTAGCGTTCTGTTAATTCATCTCACAGAGTTACATCTGTATTTCGTGGATCTCTTTGCTAGCCTTATTTCTGTGGAATCTGAGAACAGATATTTCGGATCCCATTGAAGACTATAGGGCCAAAGGAAATATCCTCTGTTAACAAAGAGAAAGAAGCTTTTTGAGAAACTTCTTTGTGTTCTGTGAAATCATCTCACAGAGTTACAGCTTTCCCCTCAAGAAGCCTTTCGCTAAGACAGTTCTTGTGGAAATGGCAAAGTGATATTTGGAAGCTCGTAGAGGGCTATGGTGAAAAGGGAAATATCCTCAGATGAAATCTGGAAAGAAGCTTTCTGAGAAACTGCTTAGTGTTCGGTTAATTCATCTCACAGAGTTACATCTGTATTTCGTGGATCTCTTTGCTAGCCTTATTTCTGTGGAATCTGAGAACAGATATTTCGGATCCCATTGAAGACTATAGGGCCAAAGGAAATATCCTCCGATAACAAAGAGAAAGAAGCTTTCTGAGAAACTTCTTTGTGTTCTCTGAAATCATCTCACAGAGTTACAGCTTTCCCCTCAAGAAGCCTTTCGCTAAGACAGTTCTTGTGGAATTGGCAAAGTGATATTCGGAAGCCCATAGAGGGCTATGGTGAAAAAGGAAATATCCTCAGATGAAATCTGGAAAGAAGCTTTCTGAGAAACTGCTTAGTGTTCTGTTAATTCATCTCACAGAGTTACATCTGTATTTCGTGGATCTCTTTGCTAGCCTTATTTCTGTGGAATCTGAGAACAGATATTTCGGATCCTTTTGAAGACTATAGGGCCAAAGGAAATATCCTTCGATAACAAAGAGAAGGAAGCTGTCTGAGGAACTTCTTTCTGTTCTGTAAAATCATCTCACAGAGTTACAGCTTTCCCCTCAAGAAGCCTTTCGCTAAGACAGTTCTTGTGGAATTGGCAAAGTGATATTTGGAAGCCCATAGAGGGCTATGGTGAAAAAGGAAATATCCTCAGATGAAATCTGGAAAGAAGCTTTCTGAGAAACTGCTTAGTGTTCTGTTAATTCATCTCACAGAGTTACATCTGTATTTCGTGGATCTCTTTGCTAGCCTTATTTCTGTGGAATCTGAGAACAGATATTTCGGATCCCATTGAAGACTATAGGGCCAAAGGAAATATCGTTCGATAACAAAGAGAAAGAAGCTGTCTGAGAAACTTCTTTGTGTTCTGTAAAATCATCTCACAGAGTTACAGCTTTCCCCTCAAGAAGCCTTTCGCTAAGACAGTTCTTGTGGAATTGGCAAAGTGATATTTGGAAGCCCATAGAGGGCTATGGTGAAAAAGGAAATATCCTCAGATGAAATCTGGAAAGAAGCTTTCTGAGAAACTTCTCTGTGATTTGTGACTTCCACTCACAGAGTTACATCTGTATTTCGTGGATCTCTTTGCTAGCCTTATTTCTGTGGAATATGAGAACAGATATTTCGGATACCATTAAAGACTATAGGGCCAAAGGAAATATCCTCCGATAACAAAGAGAAAGAAGCTTTCTGAGAAACTTCTTTGTGTTCTGTGAAATCATCTCACAGAGTTACAGCTTTCCCCTCAAGAAGCCTTTCGCTAAGACAGTTCTTGTGTAATTGGCAAAGTGATATTTGGAAGCCCATAGAGGGCTATGGCGAAAAAGGAAATATCCTCAGATGAAATCTGGAAAGAACCTTTCTGAGAAACTTCTCTGTGATGTGTGACTTCCACTCACAGAGTTACATCTGTATTTCGTGGATCTCTTTGCTAGCCTTATTTCTGTGGAATCTGAGAACAGATATTTCGGATCCCATTGAAGACTATAGGGCCAAAGGAAATATCCTCCGATAACAAAGGGAAAGAAGCTTTCTGAGAAACTTCTTTGTGTTCTGTAAAATCATCTCACAGAGTTACAGCTTTCCCCTCAAGAAGCCTTTCGCTAAGACAGTTCTTGTGGAATTGGCAAAGTGATATTTGGGAGCCCTTAGAGGGCTATGGTGAAAAAGGAAATATCCTCAGATGAAATCTGGAAAGAAGCTTTCTGAGAAACTTCTCTGTGATGTGTGACTTCCACTCACAGAGTTACATCTGTATTTCGTGGATCTCTTTCTAGCCGTATTTCTGAGGAATCTGAGAACAGATATTTCGGATCCCTTTGAAGACTATACAGCCAAAGGAAATATCCTCCGATAACAAAGAGAAAGAAGCTTTCTGAGAAACTTATTTGTGTTCTGTGAAATCATCTCACAGAGTTACAGCTTTCCCCTCAAGAAGCCTTTCGCTGAAACAGTTCTTGTGGAATTGGCAAAGTGATATTTGGAAGCCCACAGAGGGCTATGGTGAAAAAGGAAATATCCTCAGATGAAATCTGGAAAGAAGCTTTCTGAGAAACTTCTCTGTGATGTGTGACTTCCACTCACAGAGTTACATCTGTATTTCATGGATCTCTTTCTAGCCTTATTTCTGTGGAATCTGAGAACAGATATTTCGGATCCCTTTGAAGACTATACGGCCAAAGGAAATATCCTCCGATAACAAAGAGAAAGAAGCTTTCTGAGAAACTTCTTTGTGTTCTGTGAAATCATATCACAGAGTTACAGCTTTCCCCTCAAGAAGCCTTTCGCTGAGACTGTTCTTGTGGAATTGGCATAGTGATATTTGGAAGCCCATAGAGGGCTATGGTGAAAAAGGAAATATCCTCAGATGAAATCTGGAAAGAAGCTTTCTGAGAAACTGCTTAGTGTTCTGTTAATTCATCTCACAGAGTTACATCTGTATTTCGTGGATCTCTTTGCTAGCCTTATTTCTGTGGAATCTGAGATCAGATATTTCGGATCCCATTGAAGACTATAGGGAAAAAGGAAATATCCTCCGATAACAAAGAGAAAGAAGCTTTCTGAGAAACTTCTTTGTGTTCTGTAAAATCATCTCACAGAGTTACAGCTTTCCCCTCAAGAAGCCTTTCGCTAAGACAGTTCTTGTGGAATTGGCAAAGTGATATTTGGAAGCCCATAGAGGGCTATGGTGAAAAAGGAAATATCCTCAGATGAAATCTGGAAAGAAGGTTTCTGAGAAACTGCTTAGTGTTCTGTTAATTCATCTCACAGAGTTACATCTGTATTTTGTGGATCTCTTTGCTAGCCTTATTTCTGTGGAATCTGAGAACAGATATTTCGGATCCCATTGAAGACTATAGGGCCAAAGGAAATATCCTCCGATAACAAAGAGAAAGAAGCTTTCTGCGAAACTTCTTTGTGTTATGTGAAATCATCTCACAGTGTTACAGCTTTCCCTTCAAGAAGCCTTTCGCTAAGACAATTCTTGTGGAATTGGCAAAGTGATATTTGGAAGCCCATAGAGGGCTATGGTGAAAAAGGAAATATCCTCAGATGAAATCTGGAAAGAAGCTTTCTGAGAAACTGCTTAGTGTTCTGTTAATTCATCTCACAGAGTTACATCTGTATTTCGTGGATCTCTTTGCTAGCCTTATTTCTGTGGAATCTGAGAACAGATATTTCGGATCCCATTGAAGACTATAGGGAAAAAGGAAATATCCTCCGATAACAAAGAGAAAGAAGCTTTCTGAGAAACTTCTTTGTGTTCTGTAAAATCATCTCACAGAGTTACAGCTTTCCCCTCAAGAAGCCTTTCGCTAAGACAGTTCTTGTGGAATTGGCAAAGTGATATTTGGAAGCCCATAGAGGGCTATGGTGAAAAAGGAAATATCCTCAGATGAAATCTGGAAAGAAGGTTTCTGAGAAACTGCTTAGTGTTCTGTTAATTCATCTCACAGAGTTACATCTGTATTTTGTGGATCTCTTTGCTAGCCTTATTTCTGTGGAATCTGAGAACAGATATTTCGGATCCCATTGAAGACTATAGGGCCAAAGGAAATATCCTCCGATAACAAAGAGAAAGAAGCTTTCTGCGAAACTTCTTTGTGTTCTGTGAAGTCATCTCACAGAGTTACAGCTTTCCCTTCAAGAAGGCTTTCGCTAAGACAATTCTTGTGGAATTGGCAAAGTGATATTTGGAAGCCCATAGAGGGCTATGGTGAAAAAGGAAATATCCTCAGATGAAATCTGGAAAGAAGCTTTCTGAGAAACTGCTTAGTGTTCTGTTAATTCATCTCACAGAGTTACATCTGTATTTCGTGGATCTCTTTGCTAGCCTTATTTCTGTGGAATCTGAGAACAGATATTTCGGATCCCATTGAAGACTATAGGGCCAAAGGAAATATCCTCTGATAACAAAGAGAAAGAAGCTTTCTGAGAAACTTCTTTGTGTTCTGTGAAATCATCTCACAGAGTTACAGCTTTCCCCTCAAGAAGCCTTTCGCTAAGACAGTTCTTGTAGAATTGGCAAAGTGATATTTGGAAGCCCATAGAGGGCTATGGTGAAAAAGGAAATATCCTCAGATGAAATCTGTAAAGAAGCTTTCTGAGAAACTGCTTAGTGTTCTGTTAATTCATCTCACAGAGTGACATCCGTATTTCGTGGATCTCTTTGCTAGCCTTATTTCTGTGGAATCTGAGAACAGATATTTCGGATCCCATTGAAGACTATAGGGCCAAAGGAAATATCCTCCGATAACAAAGAGAAAGAAGCTTTCTGAGAAACTTCTTTGTGTTCTCTGAAATCATCTCACAGAGTTACACCTTTCCTCTCAAGAAGCCTTTCGCTAAGACAGTTCTTGTGGATTTGGCAAAGTGATATTTGGAAGCCCATAGAGGGCTATGGTGAAAAAGGAAATATCCTCAGATGAAATCTGGAAAGAAGCTTTCTGAGAAACTGCTTAGCGTTCTGTTAATTCAACTCACAGAGTTACATCTGTATTTCGTGGATCTCTTTGCTAGCCTTATTTCTGTGGAATCTGAGAACAGATATTTCGGATCCCTTTGAAGACTATAGGGCCAAAGGAAATATCCTCCGATAACAAAGAGATAGAAGCTTTCTGAGAAACTTCTTTGTGTTCTGTAAAATCATATCACAGAGTTACAGCTTTCCCGTCAAGAAGCCTTTCGCTAAGACAGTTCTTGTGGAATTGGCAAAGTGATATTCGGAAGCCCATAGAGGGCTATGGTGAAAAAGGAAATATCCTCAGATGAAATCTGGAAAGAAGCTTTCTGAGAAACTGCTTAGTGTTCTGTTAATTCATCTCACAGAGTTACATCTGTCTTTCGTGGATCTCTTTGCTAGCTTTATTTCTGTGGAATCTGAGAACAGATATTTCGGATCCCATTGAAGACTATAGGGCCAAAGGAAATATCCTCTGATAAGAAAGAGAAAGAAGTTTTTTGAGAAACGCCTTTGTGTTCTGTGAAATCATCTCACAGAGTTACAGCTTTCCCCTCAAGAAGCCTTTCGCTAAGACAGTTCTTGTGGAATTGGCAAAGTGATATTTGGAAGCCCGTAGAGGGCTATGGTGAAAAAGAAAATATCCTCAGATGAAATCTGGAAAGAAGCTTTCTGAGAAACTGCTTAGTGTTCTGTTAATTCATCTCACAGAGTTACATCTGTATTTCGTGGATCTCTTTGCTATCCTTATTTCTGTGGAATCTGAGAACAGATATTTCGGATCCCATTGAAGACTATAGGGCCAAAGGAAATATCCTCCGATAACAAAGAGAAAGAAGCTTTCTGAGAAACTTCTTTGTGTTCTGTGAAATCATCTCACAGAGTTACAGCTTTCCCCTCAAGAATCCTTTCGCTAAGACCGTTCTTGTGGAAATGGCAAAGTGATATTTGGAAGCCCATAGAGGGCTATGGTGAAAAGGGAAATATCCTCAGATGAAATCTGGAAAGAAGCTTTCTGAGAAACTGCTTAGTGTTCTGTTAATTCATCTCACAGAGTTACATCTGTACTTCGTGGATCTCTTTGCTAGCCTTATTTCTGTGGAATCTGAGAACAGATATTTCGGATCCCATTGAAGACTATAGGGCCAAAGGAAATATCCTCCGATAACAAAGAGAAAGAAGCTTTCTGAGAAACTTCTTTGTGTTCTGTAAAATCATCTCACAGAGTTACAGCTTTCCCCTCAAGAAGCCTTTCGCTAAGACAGTTCTTGTGGAATTGGCAAAGTGATATTTGGGAGCCCATAGAGGGCTATGGTGAAAAAGGAAATATCCTCAGATGAAATCTGGAAAGAAGCTTTCTGAGAAACTGCTTAGTGTTCTGTTAATTCATCTCACACAGTTACATCTCTATTTCGTGGATCTCTTTGCTAGCCTTATTTCTGTGGAATCTGAGAACAGATATTTCGGATCCCATTGAAGACTATAGGGCCAAAGGAAATATCCTCCGATAACAAAGAGAAAGAAGCTTTCTGAGAAACTTCTTTGTGTTCTCTGAAATCATCTCACAGAGTTACAGCTTTCCCCTCAAGAAGCCTTTCGCTAAGACAGTTCTTGTGGAATTGGCAAACTGATATTTGGAAGCCCATAGAGGGCTATGGTGAAAAAGGAAATATCCTCAGATGAAATCTGGAAAGAAGCTTTCTGAGAAACTTCTCTGTGATGTGTGACTTCCACTCACAGAGTTACATCTGTGTTTCGTGGATCTCTTTCTAGCCGTATTTCTGAGGAATCTGAGAACAGATATTTCGGATCCCTTTGAAGACTATACAGCCAAAGGTAATATCCTCTGATAACAAAGAGAAAGAAGCTTTCTGAGAAACTTCTTTGTGTTCTGTGAAATCATCTCACAGAGTTACAGCTTTCCCCTCAAGAAACCTTTCGCTGATACAGTTCTTGTGGAATTGGCAAAGTGATATTTGGAAGCCCATAGAGGGCTATGGTGAAAAAGGAAATATCCTCAGATGAAATCTGGAAAGAAGCTTTCTGAGAAACTGCTGAGTGTTCTGTTAATTCATCTCACAGAGTTACATCTGTATTTTGTGGATCTCTTTGCTAGCCTTATTTCTGTGGAATCTGAGAACAGATATTTCGGATCCCATTGAAGACTATAGGGCCAAAGGAAATATCCTCCGATAACAAAGAGAAAGAAGCTTTCTGAGAAACTTCTTTGTGTTCTCTGAAATCATCTCACAGAGTTACAGCTTTCCCCTCAAGAAGCCTTTCGCTAAGACAGTTCTTGTGGAATTGGCAAAGTGATATTTGGAAGCCCATAGAGGGCTATGGTGAAAAAGGACATATCCTCAGATGAAATCTGGAAAGAAGCTTTCTGAGAAACTTCTCTGTGATGTGTGACTTCCACTCACAGAGTTACATCTGTATTTCGTGGATCTCTTTCTTGCCGTATTTCTGAGGAATCTGAGAACAGATATTTCGGATCCCTTTGAAGACTATACAGCCAAAGGAAATATCCTCCGATAACAAAGAGAAAGAAGCTTTCTGAGAAATTTCTTTGTGTTCTGTGAAATCATCTCACAGAGTTACAGCTTTCCCCTCAAGAAGCCTTTCGCTGAGACAGTTCTTGTGAAATTGGCAAAGTGATATTTGGAAGCCCATAGAGGGCTATGGTGAAAAAGGAAATATCCTCAGATGAAATCTGGAAAGAAGCTTTCTGAGAAACTGCTGAGTGTTCTGTTAATTCATCTCACAGAGTTACATCTGTATTTTGTGGATCTCTTTGCTAGCCTTATTTTTGTGGAATCTGAGAACAGATATTTCGGATCCCATTGAAGACTATAGGGCCAAAGGAAATATCCCCCGTAACAAAGAGAAAGAAGGTTTCTGAGAAACTTCTTTGTGTTCTGTGAAATCATCTCACAGAGTTACAGCTTTCCCCTCAAGAAGCCTTTCGCTAAGACAGTTCTTGTGGAATTGGCAAAGTGATATTTGGAAGCCCATAGAGGGTTATGGTGAAATAGGAAATATCCTCAGATGATATCTGGAAAGAAGCTTTCTGAGAGACTGCTTAGTGTTCTGTTAATTCATCTCACAGAGTTACATCTTTATTTCGTGGATCTCTTTGCTAGCCTTATTTCTGTGGAATCTGAGAACAGATATTTCGGATCCCATTGAAGACAATAGGGTCAAAGGAAATATCCTCCGATAACAAAGAGAAAGAAGCTTTCTGAGAAACTTCTTTGTGTTCTGTGAAATCATCTCACAGAGTTACAGCTTTCCCCTCAAGAAGCCTTTCGCTAAGACAGTTCTTGTGGAATTGGCAAAGTGATATTTGGAAGCCCATAGAGGGCTATGGTGAAAAAGGAAATATCCTCAGATGAATTCTGGAAAGAAGCTTTCTGAGAAACTTCTCTGTTATGTGTGACTTCCACTCACAGAGTTACATTAGTATTTCGTGGATCTCTTTCTTGCCGTATTTCTGAGGAATCTGAGAACAGATATTTCGGATCCCTTTGAAGACTATACAGCCAAAGGAAATATCCTCCGATAACAAAGAGAAAGAAGCTTTCTGAGAAACTTCTTTGTGTTCTCTGAAATCATCTCACAGAGTTACAGCTTTCCCCTCAAGAAGCCTTTCGCTAAGACAGTTCTTGTGGAATTGGCAAAGTGATATTCGGAAGCCCTTAGAGGGCTATGGTGAAAAAGGAAATATCCTCAGATGAAATCTGGAAAGAAGCTTTCTGAGAAACTGCTTAGTGTTCTGTTAATTCATCTCACAGAGTTACATCTGTATTTCGTGGATCTCTTTGCTAGCCTTATTTCTGTGGAATCTGAGAACAGATATTTCGGATCCTTTTGAAGACTATAGGGCCAAAGGAAATATCCTTCGATAACAAAGAGAAGGAAGCTGTCTGAGGAACTTCTTTCTGTTCTGTAAAATCATCTCACAGAGTTACAGCTTTCCCCTCAAGAAGCCTTTCGCTAAGACAGTTCTTGTGGAATTGGCAAAGTGATATTTGGAAGCCCATAGAGGGCTATGGTGAAAAAGGAAATATCCTCAGATGAAATCTGGAAAGAAGCTTTCTGAGAAACTGCTTAGTGTTCTGTTAATTCATCTCACAGAGTTACATCTGTATTTCGTGGATCTCTTTGCTAGCCTTATTTCTGTGGAATCTGAGAACAGATATTTCGGATCCCATTGAAGACTATAGGGCCAAAGGAAATATCGTTCGATAACAAAGAGAAAGAAGCTGTCTGAGAAACTTCTTTGTGTTCTGTAAAATCATCTCACAGAGTTACAGCTTTCCCCTCAAGAAGCCTTTCGCTAAGACAGTTCTTGTGGAATTGGCAAAGTGATATTTGGAAGCCCATAGAGGGCTATGGCGAAAAAGGAAATATCCTCAGATGAAATCTGGAAAGAACCTTTCTGAGAAACTTCTCTGTGATGTGTGACTTCCACTCACAGAGTTACATCTGTAATTCGTGAATCTCTTTGCTAGCCTTATTTCTTTGGAATCTGAGAACAGATATTTCGGATCCCATTGAAGACTATAGGGCCAAAGGAAATATCCTCCGATAACAAAGGGAAAGAAGCTTTCTGAGAAACTTCTTTGTGTTCTGTAAAATCATCTCACAGAGTTACAGCTTTCCCCTCAAGAAGCCTTTCGCTAAGACAGTTCTTGTGGAATTGGCAAAGTGATATTTGGGAGCCCTTAGAGGGCTATGGTGAAAAAGGAAATATCCTCAGATGAAATCTGGAAAGAAGCTTTCTGAGAAACTTCTCTGTGATGTGTGACTTCCACTCACAGAGTTACATCTGTATTTCGTGGATCTCTTTCTAGCCGTATTTCTGAGGAATCTGAGAACAGATATTTCGGATCCCTTTGAAGACTATACAGCCAAAGGAAATATCCTCCGATAACAAAGAGAAAGAAGCTTTCTGAGAAACTTATTTGTGTTCTGTGAAATCATCTCACAGAGTTACAGCTTTCCCCTCAAGAAGCCTTTCGCTGAAACAGTTCTTGTGGAATTGGCAAAGTGATATTTGGAAGCCCACAGAGGGCTATGGTGAAAAAGGAAATATCCTCAGATGAAATCTGGAAAGAAGCTTTCTGAGAAACTTCTCTGTGATGTGTGACTTCCACTCACAGAGTTACATCTGTATTTCATGGATCTCTTTCTAGCCTTATTTCTGTGGAATCTGAGAACAGATATTTCGGATCCCTTTGAAGACTATACGGCCAAAGGAAATATCCTCCGATAACAAAGAGAAAGAAGCTTTCTGAGAAACTTCTTTGTGTTCTGTGAAATCATATCACAGAGTTACAGCTTTCCCCTCAAGAAGCCTTTCGCTGAGACTGTTCTTGTGGAATTGGCATAGTGATATTTGGAAGCCCATAGAGGGCTATGGTGAAAAAGGAAATATCCTCAGATGAAATCTGGAAAGAAGCTTTCTGAGAAACTGCTTAGTGTTCTGTTAATTCATCTCACAGAGTTACATCTGTATTTCGTGGATCTCTTTGCTAGCCTTATTTCTGTGGAATCTGAGATCAGATATTTCGGATCCCATTGAAGACTATAGGGAAAAAGGAAATATCCTCCGATAACAAAGAGAAAGAAGCTTTCTGAGAAACTTCTTTGTGTTCTGTAAAATCATCTCACAGAGTTACAGCTTTCCCCTCAAGAAGCCTTTCGCTAAGACAGTTCTTGTGGAATTGGCAAAGTGATATTTGGAAGCCCATAGAGGGCTATGGTGAAAAAGGAAATATCCTCAGATGAAATCTGGAAAGAAGGTTTCTGAGAAACTGCTTAGTGTTCTGTTAATTCATCTCACAGAGTTACATCTGTATTTTGTGGATCTCTTTGCTAGCCTTATTTCTGTGGAATCTGAGAACAGATATTTCGGATCCCATTGAAGACTATAGGGCCAAAGGAAATATCCTCCGATAACAAAGAGAAAGAAGCTTTCTGCGAAACTTCTTTGTGTTATGTGAAATCATCTCACAGTGTTACAGCTTTCCCTTCAAGAAGCCTTTCGCTAAGACAATTCTTGTGGAATTGGCAAAGTGATATTTGGAAGCCCATAGAGGGCTATGGTGAAAAAGGAAATATCCTCAGATGAAATCTGGAAAGAAGCTTTCTGAGAAACTGCTTAGTGTTCTGTTAATTCATCTCACAGAGTTACATCTGTATTTCGTGGATCTCTTTGCTAGCCTTATTTCTGTGGAATCTGAGAACAGATATTTCGGATCCCATTGAAGACTATAGGGAAAAAGGAAATATCCTCCGATAACAAAGAGAAAGAAGCTTTCTGAGAAACTTCTTTGTGTTCTGTAAAATCATCTCACAGAGTTACAGCTTTCCCCTCAAGAAGCCTTTCGCTAAGACAGTTCTTGTGGAATTGGCAAAGTGATATTTGGAAGCCCATAGAGGGCTATGGTGAAAAAGGAAATATCCTCAGATGAAATCTGGAAAGAAGGTTTCTGAGAAACTGCTTAGTGTTCTGTTAATTCATCTCACAGAGTTACATCTGTATTTTGTGGATCTCTTTGCTAGCCTTATTTCTGTGGAATCTGAGAACAGATATTTCGGATCCCATTGAAGACTATAGGGCCAAAGGAAATATCCTCCGATAACAAAGAGAAAGAAGCTTTCTGCGAAACTTCTTTGTGTTCTGTGAAATCATCTCACAGAGTTACAGCTTTCCCTTCAAGAAGGCTTTCGCTAAGACAATTCTTGTGGAATTGGCAAAGTGATATTTGGAAGCCCATAGAGGGCTATGGTGAAAAAGGAAATATCCTCAGATGAAATCTGTAAAGAAGCTTTCTGAGAAACTGCTTAGTGTTCTGTTAATTCATCTCACAGAGTGACATCCGTATTTCGTGGATCTCTTTGCTAGCCTTATTTCTGTGGAATCTGAGAACAGATATTTCGGATCCCTTTGAAGACTATAGGGCCAAAGGAAATATCCTCCGATAACAAAGAGAAAGAAGCTTTCTGAGAAACTTCTTTGTGTTCTCTGAAATCATCTCACAGAGTTACACCTTTCCTCTCAAGAAGCCTTTCGCTAAGACAGTTCTTGTGGATTTGGCAAAGTGATATTTGGAAGCCCATAGAGGGCTATGGTGAAAAAGGAAATATCCTCAGATGAAATCTGGAAAGAAGCTTTCTGAGAAACTGCTTAGCGTTCTGTTAATTCAACTCACAGAGTTACATCTGTATTTCGTGGATCTCTTTGCTAGCCTTATTTCTGTGGAATCTGAGAACAGATATTTCGGATCCCTTTGAAGACTATAGGGCCAAAGGAAATATCCTCCGATAACAAAGAGATAGAAGCTTTCTGAGAAACTTCTTTGTGTTCTGTAAAATCATATCACAGAGTTACAGCTTTCCCGTCAAGAAGCCTTTCGCTAAGACAGTTCTTGTGGAATTGGCAAAGTGATATTCGGAAGCCCATAGAGGGCTATGGTGAAAAAGGAAATATCCTCAGATGAAATCTGGAAAGAAGCTTTCTGAGAAACTGCTTAGTGTTCTGTTAATTCATCTCACAGAGTTACATCTGTCTTTCGTGGATCTCTTTGCTAGCTTTATTTCTGTGGAATCTGAGAACAGATATTTCGGATCCCATTGAAGACTATAGGGCCAAAGGAAATATCCTCTGATAACAAACAGAAAGAAGTTTTTTGAGAAACGCCTTTGTGTTCTGTGAAATCATCTCACAGAGTTACAGCTTTCCCCTCAAGAAGCCTTTCGCTAAGACAGTTCTTGTGGAATTGGCAAAGTGATATTTGGAAGCCCGTAGAGGGCTATGGTGAAAAAGGAAATATCCTCAGATGAAATCTGGAAAGAAGCTTTCTGAGAAACTGCTTAGTGTTCTGTTAATTCATCTCACAGAGTTACATCTGTATTTCGTGGATCTCTTTGCTATCCTTATTTCTGTGGAATCTGAGAACAGATATTTCGGATCCCATTGAAGACTATAGGGCCAAAGGAAATATCCTCCGATAACAAAGAGAAAGAAGCTTTCTGAGAAACTTCTTTGTGTTCTGTGAAATCATCTCACAGAGTTACAGCTTTCCCCTCAAGAATCCTTTCGCTAAGACCGTTCTTGTGGAAATGGCAAAGTGATATTTGGAAGCCCATAGAGGGCTATGGTGAAAAGGGAAATATCCTCAGATGAAATCTGGAAAGAAGCTTTCTGAGAAACTGCTTAGTGTTCTGTTAATTCATCTCACAGAGTTACATCTGTACTTCGTGGATCTCTTTGCTAGCCTTATTTCTGTGGAATCTGAGAACAGATATTTCGGATCCCATTGAAGACTATAGGGCCAAAGGAAATATCCTCCGATAACAAAGAGAAAGAAGCTTTCTGAGAAACTTCTTTGTGTTCTGTAAAATCATCTCACAGAGTTACAGCTTTCCCCTCAAGAAGCCTTTCGCTAAGACAGTTCTTGTGGAATTGGCAAAGTGATATTTGGGAGCCCATAGAGGGCTATGGTGAAAAAGGAAATATCCTCAGATGAAATCTGGAAAGAAGCTTTCTGAGAAACTGCTTAGTGTTCTGTTAATTCATCTCACAGAGTTACATCTCTATTTCGTGGATCTCTTTGCTAGCCTTATTTCTGTGGAATCTGAGAACAGATATTTCGGATCCCATTGAAGACTATAGGGCCAAAGGAAATATCCTCCGATAACAAAGAGAAAGAAGCTTTCTGAGAAACTTCTTTGTGTTCTCTGAAATCATCTCACAGAGTTACAGCTTTCCCCTCAAGAAGCCTTTCGCTAAGACAGTTCTTGTGGAATTGGCAAACTGATATTTGGAAGCCCATAGAGGGCTATGGTGAAAAAGGAAATATCCTCAGATGAAATCTGGAAAGAAGCTTTCTGAGAAACTTCTCTGTGATGTGTGACTTCCACTCACAGAGTTACATCTGTGTTTCGTGGATCTCTTTCTAGCCGTATTTCTGAGGAATCTGAGAACAGATATTTCGGATCCCTTTGAAGACTATACAGCCAAAGGTAATATCCTCTGATAACAAAGAGAAAGAAGCTTTCTGAGAAACTTCTTTGTGTTCTGTGAAATCATCTCACAGAGTTACAGCTTTCCCCTCAAGAAACCTTTCGCTGATACAGTTCTTGTGGAATTGGCAAAGTGATATTTGGAAGCCCATAGAGGGCTATGGTGAAAAAGGAAATATCCTCAGATGAAATCTGGAAAGAAGCTTTCTGAGAAACTGCTGAGTGTTCTGTTAATTCATCTCACAGAGTTACATCTGTATTTTGTGGATCTCTTTGCTAGCCTTATTTCTGTGGAATCTGAGAACAGATATTTCGGATCCCATTGAAGACAATAGGGTCAAAGGAAATATCCTCCGATAACAAAGAGAAAGAAGCTTTCTGAGAAACTTCTTTGTGTTCTGTGAAATCATCTCACAGAGTTACAGCTTTCCCCTCAAGAAGCCTTTCGCTAAGACAGTTCTTGTGGAATTGGCAAAGTGATATTTGGAAGCCCATAGAGGGCTATGGTGAAAAAGGAAATATCCTCAGATGAAATCTGGAAAGAAGCTTTCTGAGAAACTGCTGAGTGTTCTGTTAATTCATCTCACAGAGTTACATCTGTATTTTGTGGATCTCTTTGCTAGCCTTATTTCTGTGGAATCTGAGAACAGATATTCCGGATCCCATTGAAGACTATAGGGCCAAAGGAAATATCCTCCGATAACAAAGAGAAAGAAGTTTTCCGAGAAATTTCTTTGTGTTCTGTGAAATCATCTCACAGTGTTACAGCTTTCCCCTCAAGAAGCCTTTCGCTAAGACAGTTCTTGTGGAATTGGCAAAGTGATATTTGGAAGCCCATAGAGGGCTATGGTGAAAAAGGAAATATCCTCAGATGAAATCTGGAAAGAAGCTTTCTGAGAAACTTCTCTGTGATGTGTGACTTCCACTCACAGAGTTACATCTGTATTTCGTGGATCTCTTTCTTGCCGTATTTCTGAGGAATCTGAGAACAGATATTTCGGAACCCTTTGAAGACTATACAGCCAAAGGAAATATCCTCCGATAACAAAGAGAAAGAAGCTTTCTGAGAAACTTCTTTGTGGTCTGTGAAATCATCTCACAGAGTTACAGCTTTCCCCTCAAGAAGCCTTTCGCTGAGACAGTTCTTGTGGAATTGACAAAGTGATATTTGGAAGCCCATAGAGGGCTATGGTGAAAAAGGAAATATCCTCAGATGAAATCTGGAAAGAAGCTTTCTGAGAAACTGCTGAGTGTTCTGTAAATTCATCTCACAGTGTTACAACTGTATTTTGTGGATCTCTTTGCTAGCCTTATTTCTGTGGAATCTGAGAACACATATTTCGGATCCCATTGAAGACTATAGGGCCAAAGGAAATATCCCCCGTAACAAAGAGAAAGAAGGTTTCTGAGAAACTTCTTTGTGTTCTGTGAAATCATCTCACAGAGTTACAGCTTTCCCCTCAAGAAGCCTTTCGCTAAGACAGTTCTTGTGGAATTGGCAAAGTGATATTTGGAAGCCCATTGAGGGCTATGGTGAAAAAGAAATATCCTCAGATGATATCTGGAAAAAAGCTTTCTGAGAAACTGCTTAGTGTTCTGTTAATTCATCTCACAGAGTTACATCTGTATTTCGTGGATCTCTTTGCTAGCCTTATTTCTGTGGAATCTGAGAACAGATATTTCGGATCCCATTGAAGACTATTGGGCCAAAGGAAATATCCTCCGATAACAAAGAGAAAGAAGCTTTCTGAGAAACTTCTTTGTGTTCTGTGAAATCATCTCACAGAGTTACAGCTTTCCCCTCAAGAAGCCTTTCGCTAAGACAGTTCTTGTGGAATTGGCAAAGTGATATTTGGAAGCCCATTGAGGGCTATGGTGAAAAAGAAATATCCTCAGATGATATCTGGAAAGAAGCTTTCTGAGAAACTGCTTAGTGTTCTGTTAATTCATCTCACAGAGTTACATCTGTATTTCGTGGATCTCTTTGCTAGCCTTATTTCTGTGGAATCTGAGAACAGATATTTCGGATCCCATTGAAGACAATAGGGCCAAAGGAAATATCCTCCGATAACAAAGAGAAAGAAGCTTTCTGAGAAACTTCTTTGTGTTCTCTGAAATCATCTGACAGAGTTACAGCTTTCCCCTCAAGAAGCCTTTCGCTAAGACAGTTCTTGTGGAATTGGCAAAGTGATATTTGGAAGCCCATAGAGGGCTATGGTGAAAAGGGAAATATCCTCAGATGAAATCTGGAAAGAAGCTTTCTGAGAAACTGCTGAGTGTTCTGTTAATTCATCTCACAGAGTTACATCTGTATTTCGTGGATCTCTTTGCTAGCCTTATTTCTGTGGAATCTGAGAACAGATATTTCGGATCCCATTGAAGACTATAGGGCCAAAGGAAATATCCTCCGATAACAAAGAGAAAGAAGTTTTCCGAGAAACTTCTTTGTGTTCTGTGAAATCATCTCACAGAGTTACAGCTTTCCCCTCAAGAAGCCTTTCGCTAAGACAGTTCTTGTGGAATTGGCAAAGTGATATTTGGAAGCCCATAGAGGGCTATGGTGAAAAAGGAAATATCCTCAGATGAAATCTGGAAAGAAGCTTTCTGAGAAACTTCTCTGTGATGTGTGACTTCCACTCACAGAGTTACATCTGTATTTCGTGGATCTCTTTCTAGCCGTATTTCTGAGGAATCTGAGAACAGATATTTCGGATCCCTTTGAAGACTATACAGCCAAAGGAAATATCCTCCGATAACAAAGAGAAAGAAGCTTTCTGAGAAACTTCTTTGTGTTCTGTGAAATCATCTCACAGAGTTACAGCTTTCCCCTCAAGAAGCCTTTCGCTGAGACAGTTCTTGTGGAATTGGCAAAGTGATATTTGGAAGCCCATAGAGGGCTATGGTGAAAAAGGAAATATCCTCAGATGAAATCTGGAAAGAAGCTTTCTTGGAAACTTCTCTGTGATGTGTGACTTCCACTCACAGAGTTACATCTGTATTTCGTGGATCTCTTTGCTAACCTTATTTCTGTGGAATCTGAGAACAGATATTTCGGATGCCTTTGAAGACTATACGGCCAAAGGAAATATCCTCCGATAACAAAGAGAAAGAAGCTTTCTGAGAAAATTCTTTGTGTTCTGTGAAATCATATCACAGAGTTACAGCTTTCCCCTCAAGAAGCCTTTCGCTGAGACAGTTCTTGTGGAATTGGCATAGTGATATTTGGAAGCCCATAGAGGGCTATGGTTAAAAAGGAAATATCCTCAGATGAAATCTGGAAAGAAGCTTTCTGAGAAACTGCTTAGTGTTCTGTTAATTCATCTCACAGAGTTACATCTGTATTTCGTGGATCTCTTTGCTAGCCTCATTTCTGTGGAATCTGAGAACAGATATTTCGGATCCCATTGAAGACTATAGGGCCAAAGGAAATATCCTCCGATAACAAAGAGAAAGAAGCTTTCTGAGAAACTTCTTTGTGTTCTGTGAAATCATCTCACAGAGTTACAGCTTTCCCCTCAAGAAGCCTTTCGCTAAGACAGTTCTTGTGGAATTGGCAAAGTGATATTTGGAAGCCCATAGAGGGCTATGGTGAAAAAGGAAATATCCTCAGATGAAATCTGGAAAGAAGCTTTCTGAGAAACTGCTTAGTGTTCTGTTAGTTCATCTCACAGAGTTACATCTCTATTTCGTGGATCTCTTTGCTAGCCTTATTTCTGTGGAATCTGAGAACAGATATTTCGGATCCCATTGAAGACTATAGGGCCAAAGGAAATATCCTCCGATAACAAAGAGAAAGAAGCTTTCTGAGAAACTTCTTTGTGTTCTGTGAAATCATCTCGCAGAGTTAAAGCTTTCCCCTCAAGAAGCCTTTCGCTGAGACAGTTCTTGTGGAATTGGCAAAGTGATATTTGGAAGCCCATAGAGGGCTATGGTGAAAAAGGAAATATCCTCAGATGAAATCTGGAAAGAAGCTTTCTGAGAAACTGCTTAGTGTTCTGTTAATTCATCTCACAGAGTTACATCTGTATTTCGTGGATCTCTTTGCTAGCCTTATTTCTGTGGAATCTGAGAACAGATATTTCGGATCCCATTGAAGACTATAGGGCCAAAGGAAATATCCTCCGATAACAAAGAGAAAGAAGCTTTCTGAGAAACTTCTTTGTGTTCTGTGAAATCATCTCACAGAGTTACAGCTTTCCCCTCAAGAAGCCTTTCGCTAAGACAGTTCTTGTGGAATTGGCAAAGTGATATTTGGAAGCCCATAGAGGGCTATGGTGAAAAAGGAAATATCCTCAGATGAAATCTGGAAAGAAGCTTTCTGAGAAACTGCTTAGTGTTCTGTTAATTCATCTCACAGAGTTACATCTGTATTTTGTGGATCTCTTTGCTAGCCTTATTTCTGTGGAATCTGAGAACAGATATTTCGGATCCCATTGAAGACTATAGGGCCAAAGGAAATATCCTCCGATAACAAAGATAAAGAAGCTTTCTGAGAAACTTCTTTGTGTTCTGTGAAATCATCTCACAGAGTTACAGCTTTCCCCTCAAGAAGCCTTTCGCTAAGACAGTTCTTGTGGAATTGGCAAAGTGATATTTGGAAGCCCATTGAGGGCTATGGTGAAAAAGAAATATCCTCAGATGATATCTGGAAAGAAACTTTCTGAGAAACTGCTTAGTGTTCTGTTAATTCATCTCACAGAATTACATCTGTATTTCGTGGATCTCTTTGCTAGCCTTATTTCTGTGGAATCTGAGAACAGATATTTCGGATCCCATTGAAGACTATAGGGCCAAAGGAAATATCCTCCGATAACAAAGAGAAAGAAGCCTTCTGAGAAACTTCTTTGTGTTCTGTGAAATCATCTCACAGAGTTACAGCTTTCCCCTCAAGAAGCCTTTTGCTAAGACAGTTCTTGTGGAATTGGCAAAGTGATATTTGGAAGCCCATAGAGGGCTATGGTGAAAAGGGAAATATCCTCAGATGAAATCTGGAAAGAAGCTTTCTGAGAAACTGCTGAGTGTTCTGTTAATTCATCTCACAGAGTTACATCTGTATTTCGTGGATCTCTTTGCTAGCCTTATTTCTGTGGAGTCTGAGAACAGATATTCCGGATCCCATTGAAGACTATAGGGCCAAAGGAAATATCCTCCAATAACAAAGAGAAAGAAGTTTTCCGAGAAACTTCTTTGTGTTCTGTGAAATCATCTCACAGAGTTACAGCTTTCCCCTCAAGAAGCCTTTCGCTAAGACAGTTCTTGTGGAATTGGCAAAGTGATATTTGGAAGCCCATAGAGGGCTATGGTGAAAAAGGAAATATCCTCAGATGAAATCTGGAAAGAAGCTTTCTGAGAAACTTCTCTGTGATGTGTGACTTCCACTCACAGAGTTACATCTGTATTTCGTGGATCTCTTTCTTGCCGTATTTCTGAGGAATCTGAGAACAGATATTTCGGATCCCTTTGAAGACTATACAGCCAAAGGAAATATCCTCCGATAACAAAGAGAAAGAAGCTTTCTGAGAAATTTCTTTGTGTTCTGTGAAATCATCTCACAGAGTTACAGCTTTCCCCTCAAGAAGCCTTTCGCTGAGACAGTTCTTGTGGAATTGGCAAAGTGATATTTGGAAGCCCATAGAGGGCTATGGTGAAAAAGGAAATATCCTCAGATGAAATCTGGAAAGAAGCTTTCTGAGAAACTGCTGAGTGTTCTGTTAATTCATCTCACAGAGTTACATCTGTATTTTGTGGATCTCTTTGCTAGCCTTATTTCTGTGGAATCTGAGAACAGATATTTCGGATCCCATTGAAGACTATAGGGCCAAAGGAAATATCCCCCGTAACAAAGAGAAAGAAGCTTTCTGAGAAACTTCTTTGTGTTCTGTGAAATCATCTCACAGAGTTACAGCTTTCCCCTCAAGAAGCCTTTCGCTAAGACAGTTCTTGTGGAATTGGCAAAGTGATATTTGGAAGCCCATAGAGGGCTATGGTGAAATAGGAAATATCCTCAGATGATATCTGGAAAGAAGCTTTCTGAGAGACTGCTTAGTGTTCTGTTAATTCATCTCACAGAGTTACATCTGTATTTCGTGGATCTCTTTGCTAGCCTTATTTCTGTGGAATCTGAGAACAGATATTTCGGATCCCATTGAAGACAGTAGGGCCAAAGGAAATAACCTCCGATAACAAAGAGAAAGAAGCTTTCTGAGAAACTTCTTTGTGTTCTGTGAAATCATCTCACAGAGTTACAGCTTTCCCCTCAAGAAGCCTTTCGCTGAGACAGTTCTTGTGGAATTGGCAAAGTGATATTTGGAAGCCCATAGATGGCTATGGTGAAAAAGGAAATATCCTCAGATGAAATCTGGAAAGAAGCTTTCTGAGAAACTGCTTAGTGTTCTGTTAATTCATCTCACAGAGTTACATCTGTATTTTGTGGATCTCTTTGCTAGCCTTATTTCTGTGGAATCTGAGAACAGATATTTCGGATCCCATTGAAGACTATAGGGCCAAAGGAAATATCCTCCGATAACAAAGAGAAAGAAGCTTTCTGAGAAACTTCTTTGTGTTCTGTGAAATCATCTCACAGAGTTACAGCTTTCCCCGCAAGAAGCCTTTCGCTAAGACAGTTCTTGTGGAATTGGCAAAGTGATATTTGGAAGCCCATTGAGGGCTATGGTGAAAAAGAAATATCCTCAGATGATATCTGGAAAGAAGCTTTCTGAGAAACTGCTTAGTGTTCTGTTAATTCATCTCACAGAGTTACATCTGTATTTCGTGGATCTCTTTGCTAGCCTTATTTCTGTGGAATCTGAGAACAGATATTTCGGATCCCATTGAAGACTCTAGGGCCAAAGGAAATATCCTCCGATAACAAAGAGAAAGAAGCTTTCTGAGAAACTTCTTTGTGTTCTCTGAAATCATCTCACAGAGTTACAGCTTTCCCCTGAAGAAGCCTTTCGCTAAGACAGTTCTTGTGGAATTGGCAAAGTGATATTTGGAAGCCCATAGAGGGCTATGGTGAAAAGGGAAATATCCTCAGATGAAATCTGGAAAGAAGCTTTCTGAGAAACTGCTGAGTGTTCTGTTAATTCATCTCACAGAGTTACATCTGTATTTCGTGGATCTCTTTGCTAGCCTTATTTCTGTGGAATCTGAGAACAGATATTCCGGATCCCATTGAAGACCATAGGGCCAAAGGAAATATCCTCCGATAACAAAGAGAAAGAAGTTTTCCGAGAAACTTCTTTGTGTTCTGTGAAATCATCTCACAGAGTTACAGCTTTCCCCTCAAGAAGCCTTTCGCTAAGACAGTTCTTGTGGAATTGGCAAAGTGATATTTGGAAGCCCATAGAGGGCTATGGTGAAAAAGGAAATATCCTCAGATGAAATCTGGAAAGAAGCTTTCTGAGAAACTTCTCTGTGATGTGTGCCTTCCACTCACAGAGTTACATCTGTATTTCGTGGATCTCTTTCTTGCCGTATTTCTGAGGAATCTGAGAACAGATATTTCGGATCCCTTTGAAGACTATACAGCCAAAGGAAATATCCTCCGATAACAAAGAGAAAGAAGCTTTCTGAGAAACTTCTTTGTGGTCTGTGAAATCATCTCACAGAGTTACAGCTTTCCCCTCAAGAAGCCTTTCGCTGAGACAGTTCTTGTGGAATTGGCAAAGTGATATTTGGAAGCCCATAGAGGGCTATGGTGAAAAAGGAAATATCCTCAGATGAAATCTGGAAAGAAGCTTTCTGAGAAACTGCTGAGTGTTCTGTTAATTCATCTCACAGAGTTACATCTGTATTTTGTGGATCTCTTTGCTAGCCTTATTTCTGTGGAATCTGAGAACAGATATTTCGGATCCCATTGAAGACTATACGGCCAAAGGAAATATCCCCCGTAACAAAGAGAAAGAAGGTTTCTGAGAAACTTCTTTGTGTTCTGTGAAATCATCTCACAGAGTTACAGCTTTCCCCTCAAGAAGCCTTTCGCTAAGACAGTTCTTGTGGAATTGGCAAAGTGATATTTGGAAGCCCATAGAGGGTTATGGTGAAATAGGAAATATCCTCAGATGATATCTGGAAAGAAGCTTTCTGAGAGACTGCTTAGTGTTCTGTTAATTCATCTCACAGAGTTACATCTTTATTTCGTGGATCTCTTTGCTAGCCTTATTTCTGTGGAATCTGAGAACAGATATTTCGGATCCCATTGAAGACAATAGGGCCAAAGGAAATATCCTCCGATAACAAAGAGAAAGAAGCTTTCTGAGAAACTTCTTTGTGTTCTGTGAAATCATCTCACAGAGTTACAGCTTTCCCCTCAAGAAGCCTTTCGCTAAGACAGTTCTTGTGGAATTGGCAAAGTGATATTTGGAAGCCCATAGAGGGCTATGGTGAAAAAGGAAATATCCTCAGATGAAATCTGGAAAGAAGCTTTCTGAGAAACTTCTCTGTTATGTGTGACTTCCACTCACAGAGTTACATTTGTATTTCGTGGATCTCTTTCTTGCCGTATTTCTGAGGAATCTGAGAACAGATATTTCGGATCCCTTTGAAGACTATACAGCCAAAGGAAATATCCTCCGATAACAAAGAGAAAGAAGCTTTCTGAGAAACTTCTTTGTGTTCTGTGAAATCATCTCACAGAGTTACAGCTTTCCCCTCAAGAAGGCTTTCGCTGAGACAGTTCTTGTGGAATTGGCAAAGTGATATTTGGAAGCCCATAGAGGGCTATGGTGAAAAAGGAAATATCCTCAGATGAAATCTGGAAAGAAGCTTTCTGAGAAACTGCTGAGTGTTCTGTTAATTGATCTCACAGAGTTACATCTGTATTTTGTGGATCTCTTTGCTAGCCTTATTTCTGTGGAATCTGAGAACAGATATTTCGGATCCCTTTGAAGACTATAGGGCCAAAGGAAATATCCCCCGTAACAAAGAGAAAGAAGGTTTCTGAGAAACTTCTTTGTGTTCTGTGAAATCATCTCACAGAGTTACAGCTTTCCCCTCAAGAAGCCTTTCGCTAAGACAGTTCTTGTGGAATTGGCAAAGTGATATTTGGAAGCCCATAGAGGGCTATGGTGAAATAGGAAATATCCTCAGATGATATCTGGAAAGAAGCTTTCTGAGAGACTGCTTAGTGTTCTGTTAATTCATCTCACAGAGTTACATCTGTATTTCGTGGATCTCTTTGCTAGCCTTATTTCTGTGGAATCTGAGAACAGATATTTCGGATCCCTTTGAAGACAATAGGGCCAAAGGGAATAACGTCCGATAACAAAGAGAAAGAAGCTTTCTGAGAAACTTCTTTGTGTTCTGTGAAATCATCTCGCAGAGTTACAGCTTTCCCCTCAAGAAGCCTTTCGCTGAGACAGTTCTTGTGGAATTGGCAAAGTGATATTTGGAAGCCCATAGAGGGCTATGGTGAAAAAGGAAATATCCTCAGATGAAATCTGGAAAGAAGCTTTCTGAGAAACTGCTGAGAGTTCTGTTAATTCATCTCACAGAGTTACATCTGTATTTTGTGGATCTCTTTGCTAGCCTTATTTCTGTGGAATCTGAGAACAGATATTTCGGATCCCATTGAAGACTATAGGGCCAAAGGAAATATCCTCCGATAACAAAGAGAAAGAAGCTTTCTGAGAAACTTCTTTGTGTTCTGTGAAATCATCTCACAGAGTTACAGCTTTCCCCTCAAGAAGCCTTTCGCTAAGACAGTTCTTGTGGAATTGGCAAAGTGATATTTGGAAGCCCATTGAGGGCTATGGTGAAAAAGAAATATCCTCAGATGATATCTGGAAAGAAGCTTTCTGAGAAACTGCTTAGTGTTCTGTTAATTCATCTCACAGAGTTACATCTGTATTTCGTGGATCTCTTTGCTAGCCTTATTTCTGTGGAATCTGAGAACAGATATTTCGGATCCCATTGAAGACTCTAGGGCCAAAGGAAATATCCTCCGATAACAAAGAGAAAGAAGCTTTCTGAGAAACTTCTTTGTGGTCTGTGAAATCATCTCACAGAGTTACAGCTTTCCCCTCAAGAAGCCTTTCGCTGAGACAGTTCTTGTGGAATTGACAAAGTGATATTTGGAAGCCCATAGAGGGCTATGGTGAAAAAGGAAATATCCTCAGATGAAATCTGGAAAGAAGCTTTCTGAGAAACTGCTGAGTGTTCTGTTAATTCATCTCACAGAGTTACAACTGTATTTTGTGGATCTCTTTGCTAGCCTTATTTCTGTGGAATCTGAGAACAGATATTTCGGATCCCTTTGAAGACTATAGGGCCAAAGGAAATATCCCCCGTAACAAAGAGAAAGAAGGTTTCTGAGAAACTTCTTTGTGTTCTGTGAAATCATCTCACAGAGTTACAGCTTTCCCCTCAAGAAGCCTTTCGCTGAGACAGTTCTTGTGGAATTGGCAAAGTGATATTTGGAAGCCCATAGAGGGCTATGGTGAAAAAGGAAATATCCTCAGATGAAATCTGGAAAGAAGCTTTCTGAGAAACTGCTGAGTGTTCTGTTAATTCATCTCACAGAGTTACATCTGTATTTTGGGGATCTCTTTGCTAGCCTTATTTCTGTGGAATCTGAGAACAGATATTTCGGATCCCATTGAAGACTATAGGGCCAAAGGAAATATCCTCCGATAACAAAGAGAAAGAAGCTTTCTGAGAAACTTCTTTGTGTTCTGTGAAATCATCTCACAGAGTTACAGCTTTCCCCTCAAGAAGCCTTTCGCTAAGACAGTTCTTGTGGAATTGGCAAAGTGATATTTGGAAGCCCATTGAGGGCTATGGTGAAAAAGAAATATCCTCAGATGATATCTGGAAAAAAGCTTTCTGAGAAACTGCTTAGTGTTCTGTTAATTCATCTCACAGAGTTACATCTGTATTTCGTGGATCTCTTTGCTAGCCTTATTTCTGTGGAATCTGAGAACAGATATTTCGGATCCCATTGAAGACTATTGGGCCAAAGGAAATATCCTCCGATAACAAAGAGAAAGAAGCTTTCTGAGAAACTTCTTTGTGTTCTGTGAAATCATCTCACAGAGTTACAGCTTTCCCCTCAAGAAGCCTTTCGCTAAGAAAGTTCTTGTGGAATTGGCAAAGTGATATTTGGAAGCCCATTGAGGGCTATGGTGAAATAGAAATATCCTCAGATGATATCTGGAAAGAAGCTTTCTGCGAAACTGCTTAGTGTTCTGTTAATTCATCTCACAGAGTTACATCTGTATTTCGTGGATCTCTTTGCTAGCCTTATTTCTGTGGAATCTGAGAACAGATATTTCGGATCCCTTTGAAGACAATAGGGCCAAAGGAAATATCCTCCGATAACAAAGAGAAAGAAGCTTTCTGAGAAACTTCTTTGTGTTCTCTGAAATCATCTGACAGAGATACAGCTTTCCCCTCAAGAAGCCTTTCGCTAAGACAGTTCTTGTGGAATTGGCAAAGTGATATTTGGAAGCCCATAGAGGGCTATGGTGAAAAGGGAAATATCCTCAGATGAAATCTGGAAAGAAGCTTTCTGAGAAACTGCTGAGTGTTCTGTTAATTCATCTCACAGAGTTACATCTGTATTTCGTGGATCTCTTTGCTAGCCTTATTTCTGTGGAATCTGAGAACAGATATTTCGGATCCCATTGAAGACTATAGGGCCAAAGGAAATATCCTCCGATAACAAAGAGAAAGAATTTTTCCGAGAAACTTCTTTGTGTTCTGTGAAATCATCTCACAGAGTTACAGCTTTCCCCTCAAGAAGCCTTTCGCTAAGACAGTTCTTGTGGAATTGGCAAAGTGATATTTGGAAGCCCATAGAGGGCTATGGTGAAAAAGGAAATATCCTCAGATGAAATCTGGAAAGAAGCTTTCTGAGAAACTGCTTAGTGTTCTGTTAATTCATCTCACAGAGTTACATCTGTATTTCGTGGATCTCTTTGCTAGCCTTATTTCTGTGGAAACTGAGAACAGATATTTCGGATCCCATTGAAGACTATAGGGCCAAAGGAAATATCCTCCGATAACAAAGAGAAAGAAGCTTTCTGAGAAACTTCTTTGTGTTCTGTGAAATCATCTCACAGAGTTACAGCTTTCCACTCAAGAAGCCTTTCACTAAGACAGTTCTTGTGGAATTGGCAAGGTGATATTTGGAAGCCCATAGAGGGCTATGGTGAAAAAGGAAATATCCTCAGATGAAATCTGGAAAGAAGCTTTCTGAGAAACTGCTTAGTGTTCTGTTAATTCATCTCACAGAGTTACATCTGTATTTCGTGGATCTCTTTGCTAGCCTTATTTCTGTGGAATCTGAGAACAGATATTTCGGATCCCTTTGAAGACTATAGGGCCAAAGGAAATATCCTCCGATAACAAAGAGAAAGAAGCTTTCTGAGAAACTTCTTTGTGTTCTGTAAAATCATCTCACAGAGTTACAGCTTTCCCCTCCAGAAGCCTTTCGCTAAGACAGTTCTTGTGGAATTGGCAAAGTGATATTTGGAAGCCCATAGAGGGCTATGGTGAAAAAGGAAATATCCTCAGATGAAATCTGGAAAGAAGCTTTCTGAGAAACTTCTCTGTGATGTGTGACTTCCACTCACAGAGTTACATCTGTATTTCGTGGATCTCTTTGCTATCCTTATTTCTGTGGAATCTGAGAGCAGATATTTCGGATCCCTTTGAAGACTATACGGCCAAAGGAAATATCCTCCGATAACAAAGAGAAAGAAGCTTTCTGAGAAACTTCTTTGTGTTCTGTGAAATCATCTCACAGAGTTACAGCTTTCCCCTCAAGAAGCCTTTCGCTAAGACGGTTGTTGTGGAATTGGCAAAGTGATATTTGGAAGCCCATAGAGGGCTATGGTGAAAAAGGAAATATCCTCAGATGAAATCTGGAAAGAAGCTTTCTGAGAAACTGCTTAGTGTTCTGTTAATTCATCTCACAGAGTTACATCTGTATTTCTTGGATCTCTTTGCTAGCCTTATGTCTGTGGAATCTGAGAACAGATATTTCGGATCCAATTGAAGACTATAGGGCCAAAGGAAATATCCTCCGATAACAAAGAGAAAGAAGCTTTCTGAGAAACTTCTTTGTGTTCTGTGAAATCATCTCACAGAGTTACAGCTTTCCCCTCAAGAAGCCTTTCGCTGAGAAAATTCTTGTGGAATTGGCATAGTGATATTTGGAAGGCCATAGAGGGCTATGGTGAAAAAGGAAATATCCTCAGATGAAATCTGGAAAGAAGCTTTCTGAGAAACTGCTTAGTGTTCTGCTAATTCATCTCACAGAGTTACATCTGTATTTTGTGGATCTCTTTGCTAGCCTTATTTCTGTGGAATCTGAGAACAGATATTTCGGATCCCATTGAAGACTATAGGGCCAAAGGAAATATCCTCTGATAACAAAGAGAAAGAAGCTTTCTGAGAAACTTCTTTGTGTTCTGTGAAATCATCTCACAGAGTTACAGCTTTCCCCTCAAGAAGCCTTTCGCTAAGACAGTTCTTGTGGAATTGGCAAAGTGGTATTTGGAAGCCCATAGAGGGCTATGGTGAAAAAGGAAATATCCTCAGATGAAATCTGGAAAGAAGCTTTCTGAGAAACTGCTTAGTGTTCTGTTAATTCATCTCACAGAGTTACATCTGTATTTCGTGGATCTCTTTGCTAGCCTTATTTCTGTGGAATCTGAGAACAGATATTTCGGATCCCTTTGAAGACTATAGGGCCAAAGGAAATATCCTCCGATAACAAAGAGAAAGAAGCTTTCTGAGAAACTTCTTTGTGTTCTGTGAAATCATCTCACAGAGTTACAGCTTTCCCCTCAAGAAGCCTTTCGCTAAGACAGTTTTGTGGAATTGGCAAAGTGATATTTGGAAGCCCATAGAGGGCTATGGTGAAAAAGGAAATATCCTCAGATGAAATCTGGAAAGAAGCTTTCTGAGAAACTGCTTAGTGTTCTGTTAATTCATCTCACAGAGTTACATCTGTATTTCGTGGATCTCTTTGCTAGCCTTATTTCTGTGGAATCTGAGAACAGATATTTCGGATCCCATTGAAGACTATAGGGCCAAAGGAAATATCCTCCGATAACAAAGAGAAAGAAGCTTTCTGAGAAACTTCTTTGTGTTCTGTGAAATCATCTCACAGAGTTACAGCTTTCCCCTCAAGAAGCCTTTCACTAAGACAGTTCTTGTGGAATTGGCAAGGTGATATTTGGAAGCCATAGAGGGCTATGGTGAAAAAGGAAATATCCTCAGATGAAATCTGGAAAGAAGCTTTCTGAGAAACTGCTTAGTGTTCTGTTAATTCATCTCACAGAGTTACATCTGTATTTCGTGGATCTCTTTGCTAGCCTTATTTCTGTGGAATCTGAGAACAGATATTTCGGATCCCATTGAAGACTATAGGGCCAAAGGAAATATCCTCCGATAACAAAGAGAAAGAAGCTTTCTGAGAAACTTCTTTGTGTTCTGTAAAATCATCTCACAGAGTTACAGCTTTCCCCTCAAGAAGCCTTTCGCTAAGACAGTTCTTGTGGAATTGGCAAAGTGATATTTGGAAGCCCATAGAGGGCTATGGTGAAAAAGGAAATATCCTCAGATGAAATCTGGAAAGAAGCTTTCTGAGAAACTTCTCTGTGATGTGTGACTTCCACTCACAGAGTAACATCTGTATTTCGTGGATCTCTTTGCTATCCTTATTTCTGTGGAATCTGAGAACAGATATTTCGGATCCCTTTGAAGACTATACGGCCAAAGGAAATATCCTCCGATAACAAAGAGAAAGAAGCTTTCTGAGAAACTTCTTTGTGTTCTGTGAAATCATCTCACAGAGTTACAGCTTTCCCCTCAAGAAGCCTTTCGCTGAGACAGTTCTTGTGGAATTGGCATAGTGATATTTGGAAGCCCATAGAGGGCTATGGTGAAAAAGGAAATATCCTCAGATGAAATCTGGAAAGAAGCTTTTTGAGAAACTGCTTAGTGTTCTGTTAATTCATCTCACAGAGTTACATCTGTATTTTGTGGATCTCTTTGCTAGCCTTATTTCTGTGGAATCTGAGAACAGATATTTCGGATCCCTTTGAAGACTATAGGGCTAAAGGAAATATCCTCCGATAACAAAGAGAAAGAAGCTTTCTGAGAAACTTCTTTGTGTTCTGTGAAATCATCTCACAGAGTTACAGCTTTCCCCTCAAGAAGCCTTTCGCTGAGACAGTTCTTGTGGAATTGGCAAAGTGATATTTGGAAGCCCATAGAGGGCTATGGTGAAAAAGGAAATATCCTCAGATGAAATCTGGAAAGAAGCTTTCTGAGAAACTGCTTAGTGTTCTGTTAATTCATCTCACGGAGTTACATCTGTATTTGGTGGATCTCTTTGCTAGCCTTATTTCTGTGGAATCTGAGAACAGATATTTCGGATCCCATTGAAGACTATAGGGCCAAAGGAAATATCCTCCGATAACGAAGAGAAAGAAGCTTTCTGAGAAACTTCTTTGTGTTCTGTGAAATCATCTCACAGAGTTACAGCTTTCCCCTCAAGAAGCCTTTCGCTAAGACAGTTCTTGTGGAATTGGCAAAGTGATATTTGGAAGCCCATAGAGGGCTATGGTGAAAAAGGAAATATCCTCAGATGAAATCTGGAAAGAAGCTTTCTGAGAAACTGCTTAGTGTTCTGTTAATTCATCTCACAGAGTTACATCCGTATTTCGTGGATCTCTTTGCTAGCCTTATTTCTGTGGAATCTGAGAACAGATATTTCGGATCCCTTTGAAGACTATAGGGCCTAAGGAAATATCCTCCGATAACAAAGAGAAAGAAGCTTTCTGAGAAACTTCTTTGTGTTCTCTGAAATCATCTCAAAGAGTTACAGCTTTCCCCTCAAGAAGCCTGTCGCTAAGACAGTTCTTGTGGAATTGGCAAAGTGATATTTGGAAGCCCATAGAGGGCAATGGTGAAAAAGGAAATATCCTCAGATGAAATCTGGAAAGAAGCTTTCTGAGAAACTGCTTAGTGTTCTGTTAATTCATCTCACAGAGTTACATCTGTATTTCGTGGATCTCTTTGCTAGCCTTATTTCTGTGGAATCTGAGAACAGATATTTCGGATCCCTTTGAAGACTATGGGGCCAAAGGAAATATCCTCCGATAACAAAGAGAAAGAAGCTTTCTGAGAAACTTCTTTGTGTTCTGTGAAATCATCTCACAGAGTTACAGCTTTCCCCTCAAGAAGCCTTTCGCTGAGACAGTTCTTGTGGAATTGGCAAAGTGATATTTGGAAGCCCATAGAGGGCTATGGTGAAAAAGGCAATATCCTCAGATGAAATCTGGAAAGAAGCTTTCTGAGAAACTGCTTAGTGTTCTGTTAATTCATCTCACAGAGTTACATCTCTATTTCGTGGATCTCTTTGCTAGCCTTATTTCTGTGGAATCTGAGAACAGATATTTCGGATCCCATTGAAGACTATAGGGCCAAAGGAAATATCCTCCGATAACGAAGAGAAAGAAGCTTTCTGAGAAACTTCTTTGTGTTCTGTGAAATCATCTCACAGAGTTACAGCTTTCCCCTCAAGAAGCCTTTCGCTAAGACAGTTCTTGTGGAATTGGCAAAGTGATATTTGGAAGCCCATAGAGGGCTATGGTGAAAAAGGAAATATCCTCAGATGAAATCTGGAAAGAAGCTTTCTGAGAAACTGCTTAGTGTTCTGTTAATTCATCTCACAGAGTTACATCCGTATTTCGTGGATCTCTTTGCTAGCCTTATTTCTGTGGAATCTGAGAACAGATATTTCGGATCCCTTTGAAGACTATAGGGCCTAAGGAAATATCCTCCGATAACAAAGAGAAAGAAGCTTTCTGAGAAACTTCTTTGTGTTCTCTGAAATCATCTCACAGAGTTACAGCTTTCCCCTCAAGAAGCCTGTCGCTAAGACAGTTCTTGTGGAATTGGCAAAGTGATATTTGGAAGCCCATAGAGGGCAATGGTGAAAAAGGAAATATCCTCAGATGAAATCTGGAAAGAAGCTTTCTGAGAAACTGCTTAGTGTTCTGTTAATTCATCTCACAGAGTTACATCTGTATTTCGTGGATCTCCTTGCTAGCCTTATTTCTGTGGAATCTGAGAACAGATATTTCGGATCCCTTTGAAGACTATGGGGCCAAAGGAAATATCCTCCGATAACAAAGAGAAAGAAGCTTTCTGAGAAACTTCTTTGTGTTCTGTGAAATCATCTCACAGAGTTACAGCTTTCCCCTCAAGAAGCCTTTCGCTAAGACAGTTCTTGTGGAATTGGCAAAGTGATATTCGGAAGCCCTTAGTGGGCTATGGTGAAAAAGGAAATATCCTCAGATGAAATCTGGAAAGAAGCTTTCTGAGAAACTGCTTAGTGTTCTGTTAATTCATCTCACAGAGTTACATCTGTATTTCGTGGATCTCTTTGCTAGCCTTATTTCTGTGGAATCTGAGAACAGATATTTCGGATCCCTTTGAAGACTATAGGGCCAAAGGAAATATCCTCCGATAACAAAGAGAAAGAAGCTTTCTGAGAAACTTCTTTGTGTTCTGTAAAATCATCTCACAGAGTTACAGCTTTCCCCTCCAGAAGCCTTTCGCTAAGACAGTTCTTGTGGAATTGGCAAAGTGATATTTGGAAGCACATAGAGGGCTATGGTGAAAAAGGAAATATCCTCAGATGAAATCTGGAAAGAAGCTTTCTGAGAAACTTCTCTGTGATGTGTGACTTCCACTCACAGAGTTACATCTGTATTTCGTGGATCTCTTTGCTATCCTTATTTCTGTGGAATCTGAGAACAGATATTTCGGATCCCTTTGAAGACTATACGGCCAAAGGAAATATCCTCCGATAACAAAGAGAAAGAAGCTTTCTGAGAAACTTCTTTGTGTTCTGTGAAATCATCTCACAGAGTTACAGCTTTCCCCTCAAGAAGCCTTTCGCTAAGACGGTTGTTGTGGAATTGGCAAAGTGATATTTGGAAGCCCATAGAGGGCTATGGTGAAAAAGGAAATATCCTCAGATGAAATCTGGAAAGAAGCTTTCTGAGAAACTGCTTAGTGTTCTGTTAATTCATCTCACAGAGTTACATCTGTATTTTGTGGATCTCTTTGCTAGCCTTATGTCTGTGGAATCTGAGAACAGATATTTCGGATCCAATTGAAGACTATAGGGCCAAAGGAAATATCCTCCGATAACAAAGAGAAAGAAGCTTTCTGAGAAACTTCTTTGTGTTCTGTGAAATCATCTCACAGAGTTACAGCTTTCCCCTCAAGAAGCCTTTCGCTGAGAAAATTCTTGTGGAATTGGCATAGTGATATTTGGAAGGCCCTAGAGGGCTATGGTGAAAAAGGAAATATCCTCAGATGAAATCTGGAAAGAAGCTTTCTGAGAAACTGCTTAGTGTTCTGCTAATTCATCTCACAGAGTTACATCTGTATTTTGTGGATCTCTTTGCTAGCCTTATTTCTGTGGAATCTGAGAACAGATATTTCGGATCCCATTGAAGACTATAGGGCCAAAGGAAATATCCTCCGATAACAAAGAGAAAGAAGCTTTCTGAGAAACTTCTTTGTGTTCTGTGAAATCATCTCACAGAGCTACAGCTTTCCCCTCAAGAAGCCTTTCGCTAAGACAGTTCTTGTGGAATTGGCAAAGTGGTATTTGGAAGCCCATAGAGGGCTATGGTGAAAAAGGAAATATCCTCAGATGAAATCTGGAAAGAAGCTTTCTGAGAAAGTGCTTAGTGTTCTGTTAATTCATCTCACAGAGTTACATCTGTATTTCGTGGATCTCTTTGCTAGCCTTATTTCTGTGGAATCTGAGAACAGATATTTCGGATCCCTTTGAAGACTATAGGGCCAAAGGAAATATCCTCCGATAACAAAGAGAAAGAAGCTTTCTGAGAAACTTCTTTGTGTTCTGTGAAATCATCTCACAGAGTTACAGCTTTCCCCTCAAGAAGCCTTTCGCTAAGACAGTTTTGTGGAATTGGCAAAGTGATATTTGGAAGCCCATAGAGGGCTATGGTGAAAAAGGAAATATCCTCAGATGAAATCTGGAAAGAAGCTTTCTGAGAAACTGCTTAGTGTTCTGTTAATTCATCTCACAGAGTTACATCTGTATTTCGTGGATCTCTTTGCTAGCCTTATTTCTGTGGAATCTGAGAACAGATATTTCGGATCCCATTGAAGACTATAGGGCCAAAGGAAATATCCTCCGATAACAAAGAGAAAGAAGCTTTCTGAGAAACTTCTTTGTGTTCTGTGAAATCATCTCACAGAGTTACAGCTTTCCCCTCAAGAAGCCTTTCGCGAAGACAGTTCTTGTGGAATTGGCAAGGTGATATTTGGAAGCCATAGAGGGCTATGGTGAAAAAGGAAATATCCTCAGATGAAATCTGGAAAGAAGCTTTCTGAGAAACTGCTTAGTGTTCTGTTAATTCATCTCACAGAGTTACATCTGTATTTCGTGGATCTCTTTGCTAGCCTTATTTCTGTGGAATCTGAGAACAGATATTTCGGATCCCATTGAAGACTATAGGGCCAAAGGAAATATCCTCCGATAACAAAGAGAAAGAAGCTTTCTGAGAAACTTCTTTGTGTTCTGTAAAATCATCTCACAGAGTTACAGCTTTCCCCTCAAGAAGCCTTTCTCTAAGACAGTTCTTGTGGAATTGGCAAAGTGATATTTGGAAGCCCATAGAGGGCTATGGTGAAAAAGGAAATATCCTCAGATGAAATCTGGAAAGAAGCTTTCTGAGAAACTTCTCTGTGATGTGTGACTTCCACTCACAGAGTAACATCTGTATTTCGTGGATCTCTTTGCTATCCTTATTTCTGTGGAATCTGAGAACAGATATTTCGGATCCCTTTGAAGACTATACGGCCAAAGGAAATATCCTCCGATAACAAAGAGAAAGAAGCTTTCTGAGAAACTTCTTTGTGTTCTGTGAAATCATCTCACAGAGTTACAGCTTTCCCCTCAAGAAGCCTTTCGCTGAGACAGTTCTTGTGGAATTGGCATAGTGATATTTGGAAGCCCATAGAGGGCTATGGTGAAAAAGGAAATATCCTCAGATGAAATCTGGAAAGAAGCTTTTTGAGAAACTGCTTAGTGTTCTGTTAATTCATCTCACAGAGTTACATGTGTATTTCGTGGATCTCTTTGCTAGCCTTATTTCTGTGGAATCTGAGAACAGATATTTCGGATCCCTTTGAAGACTATAGGGCTAAAGGAAATATCCTCCGATAACAAAGAGAAAGAAGCTTTCTGAGAAACTTCTTTGTGTTCTGTGAAATCATCTCACAGAGTTACAGCTTTCCCCTCAAGAAGCCTTTCGCTGAGACAGTTATTGTGGAATTGGCAAAGTGATATTTGGAAGCCCATAGAGGGCTATGGTGAAAAAGGAAATATCCTCAGATGAAATCTGGAAAGAAGCTTTCTGAGAAACTGCTTAGTGTTCTGTTAATTCATCTCACGGAGTTACATCTGTATTTCGTGGATCTCTTTGCTAGCCTTATTTCTGTGGAATCTGAGAACAGATATTTCGGATCCCATTGAAGACTATAGGGCCAAAGGAAATATCCTCCGATAACAAAGAGAAAGAAGCTTTCTGAGAAACTTCTTTGTGTTCTGTGAAATCATCTCACAGAGTTACAGCTTTCCCCTCAAGAAGCCTTTCGCTGAGACAGTTCTTGTGGAATTGGCAAAGTGATATTTGGAAGCCCATAGAGGGCTATGGTGAAAAAGGCAATATCCTCAGATGAAATCTGGAAAGAAGCTTTCTGAGAAACTGCTTAGTGTTCTGTTAATTCATCTCACAGAGTTACATCTCTATTTCGTGGATCTCTTTGCTAGCCTTATTTCTGTGGAATCTGAGAACAGATATTTCGGATCCCATTGAAGACTATAGGGCCAAAGGAAATATCCTCCGATAACGAAGAGAAAGAAGCTTTCTGAGAAACTTCTTTGTGTTCTGTGAAATCATCTCACAGAGTTACAGCTTTCCCCTCAAGAAGCCTTTCGCTAAGACAGTTCTTGTGGAATTGGCAAAGTGATATTTGGAAGCCCATAGAGGGCTATGGTGAAAAAGGAAATATCCTCAGATGAAATCTGGAAAGAAGCTTTCTGAGAAACTGCTTAGTGTTCTGTTAATTCATCTCACAGAGTTACATCCGTATTTCGTGGATCTCTTTGCTAGCCTTATTTCTGTGGAATCTGAGAACAGATATTTCGGATCCCTTTGAAGACTATAGGGCCTAAGGAAATATCCTCCGATAACAAAGAGAAAGAAGCTTTCTGAGAAACTTCTTTGTGTTCTCTGAAATCATCTCACAGAGTTACAGCTTTCCCCTCAAGAAGCCTGTCGCTAAGACAGTTCTTGTGGAATTGGCAAAGTGATATTTGGAAGCCCATAGAGGGCAATGGTGAAAAAGGAAATATCCTCAGATGAAATCTGGAAAGAAGCTTTCTGAGAAACTGCTTAGTGTTCTGTTAATTCATCTCACAGAGTTACATCTGTATTTCGTGGATCTCCTTGCTAGCCTTATTTCTGTGGAATCTGAGAACAGATATTTCGGATCCCTTTGAAGACTATGGGGCCAAAGGAAATATCCTCCGATAACAAAGAGAAAGAAGCTTTCTGAGAAACTTCTTTGTGTTCTGTGAAATCATCTCACAGAGTTACAGCTTTCCCCTCAAGAAGCCTTTCGCTAAGACAGTTCTTGTGGAATTGGCAAAGTGATATTCGGAAGCCCTTAGTGGGCTATGGTGAAAAAGGAAATATCCTCAGATGAAATCTGGAAAGAAGCTTTCTGAGAAACTGCTTAGTGTTCTGTTAATTCATCTCACAGAGTTACATCTGTATTTCGTGGATCTCTTTGCTAGCCTTATTTCTGTGGAATCTGAGAACAGATATTTCGGATCCCTTTGAAGACTATAGGGCCAAAGGAAATATCCTCCGATAACAAAGAGAAAGAAGCTTTCTGAGAAACTTCTTTGTGTTCTGTAAAATCATCTCACAGAGTTACAGCTTTCCCCTCCAGAAGCCTTTCGCTAAGACAGTTCTTGTGGAATTGGCAAAGTGATATTTGGAAGCACATAGAGGGCTATGGTGAAAAAGGAAATATCCTCAGATGAAATCTGGAAAGAAGCTTTCTGAGAAACTTCTCTGTGATGTGTGACTTCCACTCACAGAGTTACATCTGTATTTCGTGGATCTCTTTGCTATCCTTATTTCTGTGGAATCTGAGAACAGATATTTCGGATCCCTTTGAAGACTATACGGCCAAAGGAAATATCCTCCGATAACAAAGAGAAAGAAGCTTTCTGAGAAACTTCTTTGTGTTCTGTGAAATCATCTCACAGAGTTACAGCTTTCCCCTCAAGAAGCCTTTCGCTAAGACGGTTGTTGTGGAATTGGCAAAGTGATATTTGGAAGCCCATAGAGGGCTATGGTGAAAAAGGAAATATCCTCAGATGAAATCTGGAAAGAAGCTTTCTGAGAAACTGCTTAGTGTTCTGTTAATTCATCTCACAGAGTTACATCTGTATTTTGTGGATCTCTTTGCTAGCCTTATGTCTGTGGAATCTGAGAACAGATATTTCGGATCCAATTGAAGACTATAGGGCCAAAGGAAATATCCTCCGATAACAAAGAGAAAGAAGCTTTCTGAGAAACTTCTTTGTGTTCTGTGAAATCATCTCACAGAGTTACAGCTTTCCCCTCAAGAAGCCTTTCGCTGAGAAAATTCTTGTGGAATTGGCATAGTGATATTTGGAAGGCCCTAGAGGGCTATGGTGAAAAAGGAAATATCCTCAGATGAAATCTGGAAAGAAGCTTTCTGAGAAACTGCTTAGTGTTCTGCTAATTCATCTCACAGAGTTACATCTGTATTTTGTGGATCTCTTTGCTAGCCTTATTTCTGTGGAATCTGAGAACAGATATTTCGGATCCCATTGAAGACTATAGGGCCAAAGGAAATATCCTCCGATAACAAAGAGAAAGAAGCTTTCTGAGAAACTTCTTTGTGTTCTGTGAAATCATCTCACAGAGCTACAGCTTTCCCCTCAAGAAGCCTTTCGCTAAGACAGTTCTTGTGGAATTGGCAAAGTGGTATTTGGAAGCCCATAGAGGGCTATGGTGAAAAAGGAAATATCCTCAGATGAAATCTGGAAAGAAGCTTTCTGAGAAAGTGCTTAGTGTTCTGTTAATTCATCTCACAGAGTTACATCTGTATTTCGTGGATCTCTTTGCTAGCCTTATTTCTGTGGAATCTGAGAACAGATATTTCGGATCCCTTTGAAGACTATAGGGCCAAAGGAAATATCCTCCGATAACAAAGAGAAAGAAGCTTTCTGAGAAACTTCTTTGTGTTCTGTGAAATCATCTCACAGAGTTACAGCTTTCCCCTCAAGAAGCCTTTCGCTAAGACAGTTTTGTGGAATTGGCAAAGTGATATTTGGAAGCCCATAGAGGGCTATGGTGAAAAAGGAAATATCCTCAGATGAAATCTGGAAAGAAGCTTTCTGAGAAACTGCTTAGTGTTCTGTTAATTCATCTCACAGAGTTACATCTGTATTTCGTGGATCTCTTTGCTAGCCTTATTTCTGTGGAATCTGAGAACAGATATTTCGGATCCCATTGAAGACTATAGGGCCAAAGGAAATATCCTCCGATAACAAAGAGAAAGAAGCTTTCTGAGAAACTTCTTTGTGTTCTGTGAAATCATCTCACAGAGTTACAGCTTTCCCCTCAAGAAGCCTTTCGCGAAGACAGTTCTTGTGGAATTGGCAAGGTGATATTTGGAAGCCATAGAGGGCTATGGTGAAAAAGGAAATATCCTCAGATGAAATCTGGAAAGAAGCTTTCTGAGAAACTGCTTAGTGTTCTGTTAATTCATCTCACAGAGTTACATCTGTATTTCGTGGATCTCTTTGCTAGCCTTATTTCTGTGGAATCTGAGAACAGATATTTCGGATCCCATTGAAGACTATAGGGCCAAAGGAAATATCCTCCGATAACAAAGAGAAAGAAGCTTTCTGAGAAACTTCTTTGTGTTCTGTAAAATCATCTCACAGAGTTACAGCTTTCCCCTCAAGAAGCCTTTCTCTAAGACAGTTCTTGTGGAATTGGCAAAGTGATATTTGGAAGCCCATAGAGGGCTATGGTGAAAAAGGAAATATCCTCAGATGAAATCTGGAAAGAAGCTTTCTGAGAAACTTCTCTGTGATGTGTGACTTCCACTCACAGAGTAACATCTGTATTTCGTGGATCTCTTTGCTATCCTTATTTCTGTGGAATCTGAGAACAGATATTTCGGATCCCTTTGAAGACTATACGGCCAAAGGAAATATCCTCCGATAACAAAGAGAAAGAAGCTTTCTGAGAAACTTCTTTGTGTTCTGTGAAATCATCTCACAGAGTTACAGCTTTCCCCTCAAGAAGCCTTTCGCTGAGACAGTTCTTGTGGAATTGGCATAGTGATATTTGGAAGCCCATAGAGGGCTATGGTGAAAAAGGAAATATCCTCAGATGAAATCTGGAAAGAAGCTTTTTGAGAAACTGCTTAGTGTTCTGTTAATTCATCTCACAGAGTTACATGTGTATTTCGTGGATCTCTTTGCTAGCCTTATTTCTGTGGAATCTGAGAACAGATATTTCGGATCCCTTTGAAGACTATAGGGCTAAAGGAAATATCCTCCGATAACAAAGAGAAAGAAGCTTTCTGAGAAACTTCTTTGTGTTCTGTGAAATCATCTCACAGAGTTACAGCTTTCCCCTCAAGAAGCCTTTCGCTGAGACAGTTATTGTGGAATTGGCAAAGTGATATTTGGAAGCCCATAGAGGGCTATGGTGAAAAAGGAAATATCCTCAGATGAAATCTGGAAAGAAGCTTTCTGAGAAACTGCTTAGTGTTCTGTTAATTCATCTCACGGAGTTACATCTGTATTTCGTGGATCTCTTTGCTAGCCTTATTTCTGTGGAATCTGAGAACAGATATTTCGGATCCCATTGAAGACTATAGGGCCAAAGGAAATATCCTCCGATAACAAAGAGAAAGAAGCTTTCTGAGAAACTTCTTTGTGTTCTGTGAAATCATCTCACAGAGTTACAGCTTTCCCCTCAAGAAGCCTTTCGCTGAGACAGTTCTTGTGGAATTGGCAAAGTGATATTTGGAAGCCCATAGAGGGCTATGGTGAAAAAGGCAATATCCTCAGATGAAATCTGGAAAGAAGCTTTCTGAGAAACTGCTTAGTGTTCTGTTAATTCATCTCACAGAGTTACATCTGTATTTCGTGGATCTCTTTGCTAGCCTTATTTCTGTGGAATCTGAGAACAGATATTTCGGATCCCATTGAAGACTATAGGGCCAAAGGAAATATCCTCCGATAACGAAGAGAAAGAAGCTTTCTGAGAAACTTCTTTGTGTTCTGTGAAATCATCTCACAGAGTTACAGCTTTCCCCTCAAGAAGCCTTTCGCTAAGACAGTTCTTGTGGAATTGGCAAAGTGATATTTGGAAGCCCATAGAGGGCTATGGTGAAAAAGGAAATATCCTCAGATGAAATCTGGAAAGAAGCTTTCTGAGAAACTGCTTAGTGTTCTGTTAATTCATCTCACAGAGTTACATCCGCATTTCGTGGATCTCTTTGCTAGCCTTATTTCTGTGGAATCTGAGAACAGATATTTCGGATCCCTTTGAAGACTATAGGGCCTAAGGAAATATCCTCCGATAACAAAGAGAAAGAAGCTTTCTGAGAAACTTCTTTGTGTTCTGTAAAATCATCTCACAGAGTTACAGCTTTCCCCTCCAGAAGCCTTTCGCTAAGACAGTTCTTGTGGAATTGGCAAAGTGATATTTGGAAGCACATAGAGGGCTATGGTGAAAAAGGAAATATCCTCAGATGAAATCTGGAAAGAAGCTTTCTGAGAAACTTCTCTGTGATGTGTGACTTCCACTCACAGAGTTACATCTGTATTTCGTGGATCTCTTTGCTATCCTTATTTCTGTGGAATCTGAGAACAGATATTTCGGATCCCTTTGAAGACTATACGGCCAAAGGAAATATCCTCCGATAACAAAGAGAAAGAAGCTTTCTGAGAAACTTCTTTGTGTTCTGTGAAATCATCTCACAGAGTTACAGCTTTCCCCTCAAGAAGCCTTTCGCTAAGACGGTTGTTGTGGAATTGGCAAAGTGATATTTGGAAGCCCATAGAGGGCTATGGTGAAAAAGGAAATATCCTCAGATGAAATCTGGAAAGAAGCTTTCTGAGAAACTGCTTAGTGTTCTGTTAATTCATCTCACAGAGTTACATCTGTATTTTGTGGATCTCTTTGCTAGCCTTATGTCTGTGGAATCTGAGAACAGATATTTCGGATCCAATTGAAGACTATAGGGCCAAAGGAAATATCCTCCGATAACAAAGAGAAAGAAGCTTTCTGAGAAACTTCTTTGTGTTCTGTGAAATCATCTCACAGAGTTACAGCTTTCCCCTCAAGAAGCCTTTCGCTGAGAAAATTCTTGTGGAATTGGCATAGTGATATTTGGAAGGCCCTAGAGGGCTATGGTGAAAAAGGAAATATCCTCAGATGAAATCTGGAAAGAAGCTTTCTGAGAAACTGCTTAGTGTTCTGCTAATTCATCTCACAGAGTTACATCTGTATTTTGTGGATCTCTTTGCTAGCCTTATTTCTGTGGAATCTGAGAACAGATATTTCGGATCCCATTGAAGACTATAGGGCCAAAGGAAATATCCTCCGATAACAAAGAGAAAGAAGCTTTCTGAGAAACTTCTTTGTGTTCTGTGAAATCATCTCACAGAGCTACAGCTTTCCCCTCAAGAAGCCTTTCGCTAAGACAGTTCTTGTGGAATTGGCAAAGTGGTATTTGGAAGCCCATAGAGGGCTATGGTGAAAAAGGAAATATCCTCAGATGAAATCTGGAAAGAAGCTTTCTGAGAAAGTGCTTAGTGTTCTGTTAATTCATCTCACAGAGTTACATCTGTATTTCGTGGATCTCTTTGCTAGCCTTATTTCTGTGGAATCTGAGAACAGATATTTCGGATCCCTTTGAAGACTATAGGGCCAAAGGAAATATCCTCCGATAACAAAGAGAAAGAAGCTTTCTGAGAAACTTCTTTGTGTTCTGTGAAATCATCTCACAGAGTTACAGCTTTCCCCTCAAGAAGCCTTTCGCTAAGACAGTTTTGTGGAATTGGCAAAGTGATATTTGGAAGCCCATAGAGGGCTATGGTGAAAAAGGAAATATCCTCAGATGAAATCTGGAAAGAAGCTTTCTGAGAAACTGCTTAGTGTTCTGTTAATTCATCTCACAGAGTTACATCTGTATTTCGTGGATCTCTTTGCTAGCCTTATTTCTGTGGAATCTGAGAACAGATATTTCGGATCCCATTGAAGACTATAGGGCCAAAGGAAATATCCTCCGATAACAAAGAGAAAGAAGCTTTCTGAGAAACTTCTTTGTGTTCTGTGAAATCATCTCACAGAGTTACAGCTTTCCCCTCAAGAAGCCTTTCGCGAAGACAGTTCTTGTGGAATTGGCAAGGTGATATTTGGAAGCCATAGAGGGCTATGGTGAAAAAGGAAATATCCTCAGATGAAATCTGGAAAGAAGCTTTCTGAGAAACTGCTTAGTGTTCTGTTAATTCATCTCACAGAGTTACATCTGTATTTCGTGGATCTCTTTGCTAGCCTTATTTCTGTGGAATCTGAGAACAGATATTTCGGATCCCATTGAAGACTATAGGGCCAAAGGAAATATCCTCCGATAACAAAGAGAAAGAAGCTTTCTGAGAAACTTCTTTGTGTTCTGTAAAATCATCTCACAGAGTTACAGCTTTCCCCTCAAGAAGCCTTTCTCTAAGACAGTTCTTGTGGAATTGGCAAAGTGATATTTGGAAGCCCATAGAGGGCTATGGTGAAAAAGGAAATATCCTCAGATGAAATCTGGAAAGAAGCTTTCTGAGAAACTTCTCTGTGATGTGTGACTTCCACTCACAGAGTAACATCTGTATTTCGTGGATCTCTTTGCTATCCTTATTTCTGTGGAATCTGAGAACAGATATTTCGGATCCCTTTGAAGACTATACGGCCAAAGGAAATATCCTCCGATAACAAAGAGAAAGAAGCTTTCTGAGAAACTTCTTTGTGTTCTGTGAAATCATCTCACAGAGTTACAGCTTTCCCCTCAAGAAGCCTTTCGCTGAGACAGTTCTTGTGGAATTGGCATAGTGATATTTGGAAGCCCATAGAGGGCTATGGTGAAAAAGGAAATATCCTCAGATGAAATCTGGAAAGAAGCTTTTTGAGAAACTGCTTAGTGTTCTGTTAATTCATCTCACAGAGTTACATGTGTATTTCGTGGATCTCTTTGCTAGCCTTATTTCTGTGGAATCTGAGAACAGATATTTCGGATCCCTTTGAAGACTATAGGGCTAAAGGAAATATCCTCCGATAACAAAGAGAAAGAAGCTTTCTGAGAAACTTCTTTGTGTTCTGTGAAATCATCTCACAGAGTTACAGCTTTCCCCTCAAGAAGCCTTTCGCTGAGACAGTTATTGTGGAATTGGCAAAGTGATATTTGGAAGCCCATAGAGGGCTATGGTGAAAAAGGAAATATCCTCAGATGAAATCTGGAAAGAAGCTTTCTGAGAAACTGCTTAGTGTTCTGTTAATTCATCTCACGGAGTTACATCTGTATTTCGTGGATCTCTTTGCTAGCCTTATTTCTGTGGAATCTGAGAACAGATATTTCGGATCCCATTGAAGACTATAGGGCCAAAGGAAATATCCTCCGATAACAAAGAGAAAGAAGCTTTCTGAGAAACTTCTTTGTGTTCTGTGAAATCATCTCACAGAGTTACAGCTTTCCCCTCAAGAAGCCTTTCGCTGAGACAGTTCTTGTGGAATTGGCAAAGTGATATTTGGAAGCCCATAGAGGGCTATGGTGAAAAAGGCAATATCCTCAGATGAAATCTGGAAAGAAGCTTTCTGAGAAACTGCTTAGTGTTCTGTTAATTCATCTCACAGAGTTACATCTGTATTTCGTGGATCTCTTTGCTAGCCTTATTTCTGTGGAATCTGAGAACAGATATTTCGGATCCCATTGAAGACTATAGGGCCAAAGGAAATATCCTCCGATAACGAAGAGAAAGAAGCTTTCTGAGAAACTTCTTTGTGTTCTGTGAAATCATCTCACAGAGTTACAGCTTTCCCCTCAAGAAGCCTTTCGCTAAGACAGTTCTTGTGGAATTGGCAAAGTGATATTTGGAAGCCCATAGAGGGCTATGGTGAAAAAGGAAATATCCTCAGATGAAATCTGGAAAGAAGCTTTCTGAGAAACTGCTTAGTGTTCTGTTAATTCATCTCACAGAGTTACATCCGCATTTCGTGGATCTCTTTGCTAGCCTTATTTCTGTGGAATCTGAGAACAGATATTTCGGATCCCTTTGAAGACTATAGGGCCTAAGGAAATATCCTCCGATAACAAAGAGAAAGAAGCTTTCTGAGAAACTTCTTTGTGTTCTCTGAAATCATCTCAAAGAGTTACAGCTTTCCCCTCAAGAAGCCTGTCGCTAAGACAGTTCTTGTGGAATTGGCAAAGTGATATTTGGAAGCCCATAGAGGGCAATGGTGAAAAAGGAAATATCCTCAGATGAAATCTGGAAAGAAGCTTTCTGAGAAACTGCTTAGTGTTCTGTTAATTCATCTCACAGAGTTACATCTGTATTTCGTGGATCTCTTTGCTAGCCTTATTTCTGTGGAATCTGAGAACAGATATTTCGGATCCCTTTGAAGACTATGGGGCCAAAGGAAATATCCTCCGATAACAAAGAGAAAGAAGCTTTCTGAGAAACTTCTTTGTGTTCTGTGAAATCATCTGACAGAGTTACAGCTTTCCCCTCAAGAAGCCTTTCGCTAAGACAGTTCTTGTGGAATTGGCAAAGTGATATTCGGAAGCCCATAGAGGGCTATGGTGAAAAAGGAAATATCCTCAGATGAAATCTGGAAAGAAGCTTTCTGAGAAACTGCTTAGTGTTCTGTTAATTCATCTCACAGAGTTACATCTGTATTTCGTCGATCTCTTTGCTAGCCTTATTTCTGTGGAATCTGAGAACAGATATTTCGGATCCCATTGAAGACTATAGGGCCAAAGGAAATATCCTCCGATAACAAAGAGAAAGAAGCTTTCTGAGAAACTTCTTTGTGTTCTGTGAAATCATCTCACAGAGTTACAGCTTTCCCCTCAAGAAGCCTTTCGCTAAGACAGTTCTTGTGGAATTGGCAAAGTGATATTTGGAAGCCCATAGAGGGCTATGGTGAAAAAGGAAATATCCTCAGATGAAATCTGGAAAGAAGCTTTCTGAGAAACTGCTTAGTGTTCTGTTAATGCATCTCACAGAGTTACATCTGTATTTCGTGGATCTCTTTGCTAGCCTTATTTCTGTGGAATCTGAGAACAGATATTTCGGATCCCATTGAAGACTATAGGGCCAAAGGAAATATCCTCCGATAACAAAGAGAAAGAAGCTTTCTGAGAAACTTCTTTGTGTTCTGTAAAATCATCTCACAGAGTTACAGCTTTCCCCTCAAGAAGCCTTTCGCTGAGACAGTTCTTGTGGAATTGGCAAAGTGATATTTGGAAGCCCATAGAGGGCTATGGTGAAAAAGGCAATATCCTCAGATGAAATCTGGAAAGAAGCTTTCTGAGAAACTGCTTAGTGTTCTGTTAATTCATCTCACAGAGTTACATCTGTATTTCGTGGATCTCTTTGCTAGCCTTATTTCTGTGGAATCTGAGAACAGATATTGCGGATCCCATTGAAGACTATAGGGCCAAAGGAAATATCCTCCGATAACGAAGAGAAAGAAGCTTTCTGAGAAACTTCTTTGTGTTCTGTGAAATCATCTCACAGAGATACAGCTTTCCCCTCAAGAAGCCTTTCGCTAAGACAGTTCTTGTGGAATTGGCAAAGTGATATTTGGAAGCCCATAGAGGGCTATGGTGAAAAAGGAAATATCCTCAGATGAAATCTGGAAAGAAGCTTTCTGAGAAACTGCTTAGTGTTCTGTTAATTCATCTCACAGAGTTACATCCGTATTTCGTGGATCTCTTTGCTAGCCTTATTTCTGTGGAATCTGAGAACAGATATTTCGGATCCCTTTGAAGACTATAGGGCCTAAGGAAATATCCTCCGATAACAAAGAGAAAGAAGCTTTCTGAGAAACTTCTTTGTGTTCTCTGAAATCATCTCAAAGAGTTACAGCTTTCCCCTCAAGAAGCCTGTCGCTAAGACAGTTCTTGTGGAATTGGCAAAGTGATATTTGGAAGCCCATAGAGGGCAATGGTGAAAAAGGAAATATCCTCAGATGAAATCTGGAAAGAAGCTTTCTGAGAAACTGCTTAGTGTTCTGTTAATTCATCTCACAGAGTTACATCTGTATTTCGTGGATCTCTTTGCTAGCCTTATTTCTGTGGAATCTGAGAACAGATATTTCGGATCCCTTTGAAGACTATGGGGCCAAAGGAAATATCCTCCGATAACAAAGAGAAAGAAGCTTTCTGAGAAACTTCTTTGTGTTCTGTGAAATCATCTCACAGAGTTACAGCTTTCCCCTCAAGAAGCCTTTCGCTAAGACAGTTCTTGTGGAATTGGCAAAGTGATATTCGGAAGCCCATAGAGGGCTATGGTGAAAAAGGAAATATCCTCAGATGAAATCTGGAAAGAAGCTTTCTGAGAAACTGCTTAGTGTTCTGTTAATTCATCTCACAGAGTTACATCTGTATTTCGTGGATCTCTTTGCTAGCCTTATTTCTGTGGAATCTGAGAACAGATATTTCGGATCCCATTGAAGACTATAGGGCCAAAGGAAATATCCTCCGATAACAAAGAGAAAGAAGCTTTCTGAGAAACTTCTTTGTGTTCTGTGAAATCATCTCACAGAGTTACAGCTTTCCCCTCAAGAAGCCTTTCGCTAAGACAGTTCTTGTGGAATTGGCAAAGTGATATTTGGAAGCCCATAGAGGGCTATGGTGAAAAAGGAAATATCCTCAGATGAAATCTGGAAAGAAGCTTTCTGAGAAACTGCTGAGTGTTCTGTTAATTCATCTCACAGAGTTACATCTGTATTTTGTGGATCTCTTTGCTAGCCTTATTTCTGTGGAATCTGAGAACAGATATTTCGGATCCCATTGAAGACTATAGGGCCAAAGGAAATATCCTTCGATAACAAAGAGAAAGAAGCTGGCTGAGGAACTTCTTTGTGTTCTGTAAAATCATCTCACAGAGTTAGAGCTTTCCCCTCAAGAAGCCTTTCGCTAAGACAGTTCTTGTGGAATTGGCAAAGTGATATTTGGAAGCCCCTAGAGGGCTATGGTGAAAAAGGAAATATCCTCAGATGAAATCTGGAAAGAAGCTTTCTGAGAAACTGCTTAGTGTTCTGTTAATGCATCTCACAGAGTTACATCTGTATTTCGTGGATCTCTTTGCTAGCCTTATTTCTGTGGAATCTGAGAACAGATATTTCGGATCCCATTGAAGACTATAGTGCCAAAGGAAATATCCTCCGATAACAAAGAGAAAGAAGCTGTCTGAGAAACTTCTTTGTGTTCTGTAAAATCATCTCACAGAGTTACAGCTTTCCCCTCAAGAAGCCTTTCGCTAAGACAGTTCTTGTGGAATTGGCAAAGTGATATTTGGAAGCCCATAGAGGGCTATGGTGAAAAAGGAAGTATCCTCAGATGAAATCTGGAAAGAAGCTTTCTGAGAAACTTCTCTGTGATGTGTGCCTTCCACTCACAGAGTTACATCTGTATTTCGTGGATCTCTTTCTTGCCGTATTTCTGAGGAATCTGAGAACAGATATTTCGGATCCCTTTGAAGACTATACAGCCAAAGGAAGTATCCTCCGATAACAAAGAGAAAGAAGCTTTCTGAGAAACTTCTTTGTGGTCTGTGAAATCATCTCACAGAGTTACAGCTTTCCCCTCAAGAAGCCTTTCGCTGAGACAGTTCTTGTGGAATTGGCAAAGTGATATTTGGAAGCCCATAGAGGGCTATGGTGAAAAAGGAAATATCCTCAGATGAAATCTGGAAAGAAGCTTTCTGAGAAACTGCTGAGTGTTCTGTTAATTCATCTCACAGAGTTACATCTGTATTTTGTGGATCTCTTTGCTAGCCTTATTTCTGTGGAATCTGAGAACAGATATTTCGGATCCCATTGAAGACTATAGGGCCAAAGGAAATATCCCCCGTAACAAAGAGAAAGAAGGTTTCTGAGAAACTTCTTTGTGTTCTGTGAAATCATCTCACAGAGTTACAGCTTTCCCCTCAAGAAGCCTTTCGCTAAGACAGTTCTTGTGGAATTGGCAAAGTGATATTTGGAAGCCCATAGAGGGTTATGGTGAAATAGGAAATATCCTCAGATGATATCTGGAAAGAAGCTTTCTGAGAGACTGCTTAGTGTTCTGTTAATTCATCTCACAGAGTTACATCTTTATTTCGTGGATCTCTTTGCTAGCCTTATTTCTGTGGAATCTGAGAACAGATATTTCGGATCCCATTGAAGACAATAGGGCCAAAGGAAATATCCTCCGATAACAAAGAGAAAGAAGCTTTCTGAGAAACTTCTTTGTGTTCTGTGAAATCATCTCACAGAGTTACAGCTTTCCCCTCAAGAAGCCTTTCGCTAAGACAGTTCTTGGGGAATTGGCAAAGTGATATTTGGAAGCCCATAGAGGGCTATGGTGAAAAAGGAAATATCCTCAAATGAAATCTGGAAAGAAGCTTTCTGAGAAACTTCTCTGTTATGTGTGACTTCCACTCACAGAGTTACATTTGTATTTCGTGGATCTCTTTCTTGCCGTATTTCTGAGGAATCTGAGAACAGATATTTCGGATCCCTTTGAAGACTATACAGCCAAAGGAAATATCCTCCGATAACAAAGAGAAAGAAGCTTTCTGAGAAACTTCTTTGTGTTCTGTGAAATCATCTCACAGAGTTACAGCTTTCCCCTCAAGAAGCCTTTCGCTGAGACAGTTCTTGTGGAATTGGCAAAGTGATATTTGGAAGCCCATAGAGGGCTATGGTGAAAAAGGAAATATCCTCAGATGAAATCTGGAAAGAAGCTTTCTGAGAAACTGCTGAGTGTTCTGTTAACTGATCTCACAGAGTTACATCTGTATTTTGTGGATCTCTTTGCTAGCCTTATTTCTGTGGAATCTGAGAACAGATATTTCGGATCCCTTTGAAGACTATAGGGCCAAAGGAAATATCCCCCGTAACAAAGAGAAAGAAGGTTTCTGAGAAACTTCTTTGTGTTCTGTGAAATCATCTCACAGAGTAACAGCTTTCCCCTCAAGAAGCCTTTCGCTAAGACAGTTCTTGTGGAATTGGCAAAGTGATATTTGGAAGCCCATAGAGGGCTATGGTGAAATAGGAAATATCCTCAGATGATATCTGGAAAGAAGCTTTCTGAGAGACTGCTTAGTGTTCTGTTAATTCATCTCACAGAGTTACATCTGTATTTCGTGGATCTCTTTGCTAGCCTTATTTCTGTGGAATCTGAGAACAGATATTTCGGATCCCTTTGAAGACAATAGGGCCAAAGGGAATAACGTCCGATAACAAAGAGAAAGAAGCTTTCTGAGAAACTTCTTTGTGTTCTGTGAAATCATCTCGCAGAGTTACAGCTTTCCCCTCAAGAAGCCTTTCGCTGAGACAGTTCTTGTGGAATTGGCAAAGTGATATTTGGAAGTCCATAGAGGGCTATGGTGAAAAAGGAAATATCCTCAGATGAAATCTGGAAAGAAGCTTTCTGAGAAACTGCTGAGAGTTCTGTTAATTCATCTCACAGAGTTACATCTGTATTTTGTGGATCTCTTTGCTAGCCTTATTTCTGTGGAATCTGAGAACAGATATTTCGGATCCCATTGAAGACTATAGGGCCAAAGGAAATATCCTCCGATAACAAAGAGAAAGAAGCTTTCTGAGAAACTTCTTTGTGTTCTGTGAAATCATCTCACAGAGTTACAGCTTTCCCCTCAAGAAGCCTTTCGCTAAGACAGTTCTTGTGGAATTGGCAAAGTGATATTTGGAAGCCCATTGAGGGCTATGGTGAAAAAGAAATATCCTCAGATGATATCTGGAAAGAAGCTTTCTGAGAAACTGCTTAGTGTTCTGTTAATTCATCTCACAGAGTTACATCTGTATTTCGTGGATCTCTTTGCTAGCCTTATTTCTGTGGAATCTGAGAACAGATATTTCGGATCCCATTGAAGACTCTAGGGCCAAAGGAAATATCCTCCGATAACAAAGAGAAAGAAGCTTTCTGAGAAACTTCTTTGTGTTCTCTGAAATCATCTCACAGAGTTACAGCTTTCCCCTCAAGAAGCCTTTCGCTAAGACAGTTCTTGTGGAATTGGCAAAGTGATATTTGGAAGCCCATAGAGGGCTATGGTGAAAAGGGAAATATCCTCAGATGAAATCTGGAAAGAAGCTTTCTGAGAAACTGCTGAGTGTTCTGTTAATTCATCTCACAGAGTTACATCTGTATTTCGTGGATCTCTTTGCTAGCCTTATTTCTGTGGAATCTGAGAACAGATATTTCGGATCCCATTGAAGACTATAGGGCCAAAGGAAATATCCTCCGATAACAAAGAGAAAGAAGTTTTCCGAGAAATTTCTTTGTGTTCTGTGAAATCATCTCACAGAGTTACAGCTTTCCCCTCAAGAAGCCTTTCGCTAAGACAGTTCTTGTGGAATTGGCAAAGTGATATTTGGAAGCCCATAGAGGGCTATGGTGAAAAAGGAAATATCCTCAGATGAAATCTGGAAGGAAGCTTACTGAGAAACTTCTCTGTGATGTGTGACTTCCACTCACAGAGTTACATCTGTATTTCGTGGATCTCTTTCTTGCCGTATTTCTGAGGAATCTGAGAACAGATATTTCGGATCCCTTTGAAGACTATACAGCCAAAGAAAATATCCTCCGATAACAAAGAGAAAGAAGCTTTCTGAGAAACTTCTTTGTGGTCTGTGAAATCATCTCACAGAGTTACAGCTTTCCCCTCAAGAAGCCTTTCGCTGAGACAGTTCTTGTGGAATTGACAAAGTGATATTTGGAAGCCCATAGAGGGCTATGGTGAAAAAGGAAATATCCTCAGATGAAATCTGGAAAGAAGCTTTCTGAGAAACTGCTGAGTGTTCTGTTAATTCATCTCACAGAGTTACAAATGTATTTTGTGGATCTCTTTGCTAGCCTTATTTCTGTGGAATCTGAGAACAGATATTTCGGATCCCTTTGAAGACTATAGGGCCAAAGGAAATATCCCCCGTAACAAAGAGAAAGAAGGTTTCTGAGAAACTTCTTTGTGTTCTGTGAAATCATCTCACAGAGTTACAGCTTTCCCCTCAAGAAGCCTTTCGCTGAGACAGTTCTTGTGGAATTGGCAAAGTGATATTTGGAAGCCCATAGAGGGCTATGGTGAAAAAGGAAATATCCTCAGATGAAATCTGGAAAGAAGCTTTCTGAGAAACTGCTGAGTGTTCTGTTAATTCATCTCACAGAGTTACATCTGTATTTTGGGGATCTCTTTGCTAGCCTTATTTCTGTGGAATCTGAGAACAGATATTTCGGATCCCATTGAAGACTATAGGGCCAAAGGAAATATCCTCCGATAACAAAGAGAAAGAAGCTTTCTGAGAAACTTCTTTGTGTTCTGTGAAATCATCTCACAGAGTTACAGCTTTCCCCTCAAGAAGCCTTTCGCTAAGACAGTTCTTGTGGAATTGGCAAAGTGATATTTGGAAGCCCATTGAGGGCTATGGTGAAAAAGAAATATCCTCAGATGATATCTGGAAAAAAGCTTTCTGAGAAACTGCTTAGTGTTCTGTTAATTCATCTCACAGAGTTACATCTGTATTTCGTGGATCTCTTTGCTAGCCTTATTTCTGTGGAATCTGAGAACAGATATTTCGGATCCCATTGAAGACTATTGGGCCAAAGGAAATATCCTCCGATAACAAAGAGAAAGAAGCTTTCTGAGAAACTTCTTTGTGTTCTGTGAAATCATCTCACAGAGTTACAGCTTTCCCCTCAAGAAGCCTTTCGCTAAGAAAGTTCTTGTGGAATTGGCAAAGTGATATTTGGAAGCCCATTGAGGGCTATGGTGAAAAAGAAATATCCTCAGATGATATCTGGAAAGAAGCTTTCTGCGAAACTGCTTAGTGTTCTGTTAATTCATCTCACAGAGTTACATCTGTATTTCGTGGATCTCTTTGCTAGCCTTATTTCTGTGGAATCTGAGAACAGATATTTCGGATCCCATTGAAGACAATAGGGCCAAAGGAAATATCCTCCGATAACAAAGAGAAAGAAGCTTTCTGAGAAACTTCTTTGTGTTCTCTGAAATCATCTGACAGAGTTACAGCTTTCCCCTCAAGAAGCCTTTCGCTAAGACAGTTCTTGTGGAATTGGCAAAGTGATATTTGGAAGCCCATAGAGGGCTATGGTGAAAAGGGAAATATCCTCAGATGAAATCTGGAAAGAAGCTTTCTGAGAAACTGCTGAGTGTTCTGTTAATTCATCTCACAGAGTTACATCTGTATTTCGTGGATCTCTTTGCTAGCCTTATTTCTGTGGAATCTGAGAACAGATATTTCGGATCCCATTGAAGACTATAGGGCCAAAGGAAATATCCTCCGATAACAAAGAGAAAGAATTTTTCCGAGAAACTTCTTTGTGTTCTGTGAAATCATCTCACAGAGTTCCAGCTTTCCCCTCAAGAAGCCTTTCGCTAAGACAGTTCTTGTGGAATTGGCAAAGTGATATTTGGAAGCCCATAGAGGGCTATGGTGAAAAAGGAAATATCCTCAGATGAAATCTGGAAAGAAGCTTTCTGAGAAACTGCTTAGTGTTCTGTTAATTCATCTCACAGAGTTACATCTGTATTTCGTGGATCTCTTTGCTAGCCTCATTTCTGTGGAATCTGAGAACAGATATTTCGGATCCCATTGAAGACTATAGGGCCAAAGGAAATATCCTCCGATAACAAAGAGAAAGAAGCTTTCTGAGAAACTTCTTTGTGTTCTGTGAAATCATCTCACAGAGTTACAGCTTTCCACTCAAGAAGCCTTTCACTAAGACAGTTCTTGTGGAATTGGCAAGGTGATATTTGGAAGCCCATAGAGGGCTATGGTGAAAAAGGAAATATCCTCAGATGAAATCTGGAAAGAAGCTTTCTGAGAAACTGCTTAGTGTTCTGTTAATTCATCTCACAGAGTTACATCTGTATTTCGTGGATCTCTTTGCTAGCCTTATTTCTGTGGAATCTGAGAACAGATATTTCGGATCCCTTTGAAGACTATAGGGCCAAAGGAAATATCCTCCGATAACAAAGAGAAAGAAGCTTTCTGAGAAACTTCTTTGTGTTCTGTAAAATCATCTCACAGAGTTACAGCTTTCCCCTCCAGAAGCCTTTCGCTAAGACAGTTCTTGTGGAATTGGCAAAGTGATATTTGGAAGCCCATAGAGGGCTATGGTGAAAAAGGAAATATCCTCAGATGAAATCTGGAAAGAAGCTTTCTGAGAAACTTCTCTGTGATGTGTGACTTCCACTCACAGAGTTACATCTGTATTTCGTGGATCTCTTTGCTATCCTTTTTTCTGTGGAATCTGAGAACAGATATTTCGGATCCCTTTGAAGACTATACGGCCAAAGGAAATATCCTCCGATAACAAAGAGAAAGAAGCTTTCTGAGAAACTTCTTTGTGTTCTGTGAAATCATCTCACAGAGTTACAGCTTTCCCCTCAAGAAGCCTTTCGCTAAGACGGTTGTTGTGGAATTGGCAAAGTGATATTTGGAAGCCCATAGAGGGCTATGGTGAAAAAGGAAATATCCTCAGATGAAATCTGGAAAGAAGCTTTCTGAGAAACTGCTTAGTGTTCTGTTAATTCATCTCACAGAGTTACATCTGTATTTCTTGGATCTCTTTGCTAGCCTTATGTCTGTGGAATCTGAGAACAGATATTTCGGATCCAATTGAAGACTATAGGGCCAAAGGAAATATCCTCCGATAACAAAGAGAAAGAAGCTTTCTGAGAAACTTCTTTGTGTTCTGTGAAATCATCTCACAGAGTTACAGCTTTCCCCTCAAGAAGCCTTTCGCTGAGAAAATTCTTGTGGAATTGGCATAGTGATATTTGGAAGGCCATAGAGGGCTATGGTGAAAAAGGAAATATCCTCAGATGAAATCTGGAAAGAAGCTTTCTGAGAAACTGCTTAGTGTTCTGCTAATTCATCTCACAGAGTTACATCTGTATTTTGTGGATCTCTTTGCTAGCCTTATTTCTGTGGAATCTGAGAACAGATATTTCGGATCCCATTGAAGACTATAGGGCCAAAGGAAATATCCTCTGATAACAAAGAGAAAGAAGCTTTCTGAGAAACTTCTTTGTGTTCTGTGAAATCATCTCACAGAGTTACAGCTTTCCCCTCAAGAAGCCTTTCGCTAAGACAGTTCTTGTGGAATTGGCAAAGTGGTATTTGGAAGCCCATAGAGGGCTATGGTGAAAAAGGAAATATCCTCAGATGAAATCTGGAAAGAAGCTTTCTGAGAAACTGCTTAGTGTTCTGTTAATTCATCTCACAGAGTTACATCTGTATTTCGTGGATCTCTTTGCTAGCCTTATTTCTGTGGAATCTGAGAACAGATATTTCGGATCCCTTTGAAGACTATAGGGCCAAAGGAAATATCCTCCGATAACAAAGAGAAAGAAGCTTTCTGAGAAACTTCTTTGTGTTCTGTGAAATCATCTCACAGAGTTACAGCTTTCCCCTCAAGAAGCCTTTCGCTAAGACAGTTTTGTGGAATTGGCAAAGTGATATTTGGAAGCCCATAGAGGGCTATGGTGAAAAAGGAAATATCCCCAGATGAAATCTGGAAAGAAGCTTTCTGAGAAACTGCTTAGTGTTCTGTTAATTCATCTCACAGAGTTACATCTGTATTTCGTGGATCTCTTTGCTAGCCTTATTTCTGTGGAATCTGAGAACAGATATTTCGGATCCCATTGAAGACTATAGGGCCAAAGGAAATATCCTCCGATAACAAAGAGAAAGAAGCTTTCTGAGAAACTTCTTTGTGTTCTGTGAAATCATCTCACAGAGTTACAGCTTTCCCCTCAAGAAGCCTTTCGCTAAGACAGTTCTTGTGGAATTGGCAAGGTGATATTTGGAAGCCATAGAGGGCTATGGTGAAAAAGGAAATATCCTCAGATGAAATCTGGAAAGAAGCTTTCTGAGAAACTGCTTAGTGTTCTGTTAATTCATCTCACAGAGTTACATCTGTATTTCGTGGATCTCTTTGCTAGCCTTATTTCTGTGGAATCTGAGAACAGATATTTCGGATCCCATTGAAGACTATAGGGCCAAAGGAAATATCCTCCGATAACAAAGAGAAAGAAGCTTTCTGAGAAACTTCTTTGTGTTCTGTAAAATCATCTCACAGAGTTACAGCTTTCCCCTCAAGAAGCCTTTCGCTAAGACAGTTCTTGTGGAATTGGCAAAGTGATATTTGGAAGCCCATAGAGGGCTATGGTGAAAAAGGAAATATCCTCAGATGAAATCTGGAAAGAAGCTTTCTGAGAAACTTCTCTGTGATGTGTGACTTCCACTCACAGAGTAACATCTGTATTTCGTGGATCTCTTTGCTATCCTTATTTCTGTGGAATCTGAGAACAGATATTTCGGATCCCTTTGAAGACTATACGGCCAAAGGAAATATCCTCCGATAACAAAGAGAAAGAAGCTTTCTGAGAAACTTCTTTGTGTTCTGTGAAATCATCTCACAGAGTTACAGCTTTCCCCTCAAGAAGCCTTTCGCTGAGACAGTTCTTGTGGAATTGGCATAGTGATATTTGGAAGCCCATAGAGGGCTATGGTGAAAAAGGAAATATCCTCAGATGAAATCTGGAAAGAAGCTTTCTGAGAAACTGCTTAGTGTTCTGTTAATTCATCTCACAGAGTTACATCTGTATTTTGTGGATCTCTTTGCTAGCCTTATTTCTGTGGAATCTGAGAACAGATATTTCGGATCCCTTTGAAGACTATAGGGCTAAAGGAAATATCCTCCGATAACAAAGAGAAAGAAGCTTTCTGGGAAACTTCTTTGTGTTCTGTGAAATCATCTCACAGAGTTACAGCTTTCCCCTCAAGAAGCCTTTCGCTGAGACAGTTATTGTGGAATTGGCAAAGTGATATTTGGAAGCCCATAGAGGGCTATGGTGAAAAAGGAAATATCCTCAGATGAAATCTGGAAAGAAGCTTTCTGAGAAACTGCTTAGTGTTCTGTTAATTCATCTCACGGAGTTACATCTGTATTTCGTGGATCTCTTTGCTAGCCTTATTTCTGTGGAATCTGAGAACAGATATTTCGGATCCCATTGAAGACTATAGGGCCAAAGGAAATATCCTCCGATAACGAAGAGAAAGAAGCTTTCTGAGAAACTTCTTTGTGTTCTGTGAAATCATCTCACAGAGTTACAGCTTTCCCCTCAAGAAGCCTTTCGCTAAGACAGTTCTTGTGGAATTGGCAAAGTGATATTTGGAAGCCCATAGAGGGCTATGGTGAAAAAGGAAATATCCTCAGATGAAATCTGGAAAGAAGCTTTCTGAGAAACTGCTGAGTGTTCTGTTAATTCATCTCACAGAGTTACATCCGTATTTCGTGGATCTCTTTGCTAGCCTTATTTCTGTGGAATCTGAGAACAGATATTTCGGATCCCTTTGAAGACTATAGGGCCTAAGGAAATATCCTCCGATAACAAAGAGAAAGAAGCTTTCTGAGAAACTTCTTTGTGTTCTCTGAAATCATCTCAAAGAGTTACAGCTTTCCCCTCAAGAAGCCTGACGCTAAGACAGTTCTTGTGGAATTGGCAAAGTGATATTTGGAAGCCCATAGAGGGCAATGGTGAAAAAGGAAATATCCTCAGATGAAATCTGGAAAGAAGCTTTCTGAGAAACTGCTTAGTGTTCTGTTAATTCATCTCACAGAGTTACATCTGTATTTCGTGGATCTCTTTGCTAGCCTTATTTCTGTGGAATCTGAGAACAGATATTTCGGATCCCTTTGAAGACTATGGGGCCAAAGGAAATATCCTCCGATAACAAAGAGAAAGAAGCTTTCTGAGAAACTTCTTTGTGTTCTGTGAAATCATCTCACAGAGTTACAGCTTTCCCCTCAAGAAGCCTTTCGCTGAGACAGTTCTTGTGGAATTGGCAAAGTGATATTTGGAAGCCCATAGAGGGCTATGGTGAAAAAGGCAATATCCTCAGATGAAATCTGGAAAGAAGCTTTCTGAGAAACTGCTTAGTGTTCTGTTAATTCATCTCACAGAGTTACATCTGTATTTCGTGGATCTCTTTGCTAGCCTTATTTCTGTGGAATCTGAGAACAGATATTTCGGATCCCATTGAAGACTATAGGGCCAAAGGAAATATCCTCCGATAACGAAGAGAAAGAAGCTTTCTGAGAAACTTCTTTGTGTTCTGTGAAATCATCTCACAGAGTTACAGCTTTCCCCTCAAGAAGCCTTTCGCTAAGACAGTTCTTGTGGAATTGGCAAAGTGATATTTGGAAGCCCATAGAGGGCTATGGTGAAAAAGGAAATATCCTCAGATGAAATCTGGAAAGAAGCTTTCTGAGAAACTGCTTAGTGTTCTGTTAATTCATCTCACAGAGTTACATCCGTATTTCGTGGATCTCTTTGCTAGCCTTATTTCTGTGGAATCTGAGAACAGATATTTCGGATCCCTTTGAAGACTATAGGGCCTAAGGAAATATCCTCCGATAACAAAGAGAAAGAAGCTTTTTGAGAAACTTCTTTGTGTTCTCTGAAATCATCTCAAAGAGTTACAGCTTTCCCCTCAAGAAGCCTGTCGCTAAGACAGTTCTTGTGGAATTGGCAAAGTGATATTTGGAAGCCCATAGAGGGCAATGGTGAAAAAGGAAATATCCTCAGATGAAATCTGGAAAGAAGCTTTCTGAGAAACTGCTTAGTGTTCTGTTAATTCATCTCACAGAGTTACATCTGTATTTCGTGGATCTCTTTGCTAGCCTTATTTCTGTGGAATCTGAGAACAGATATTTCGGATCCCTTTGAAGACTATGGGGCCAAAGGAAATATCCTCCGATAACAAAGAGAAAGAAGCTTTCTGAGAAACTTCTTTGTGTTCTGTGAAATCATCTCACAGAGTTACAGCTTTCCCCTCAAGAAGCCTTTCGCTAAGACAGTTCTTGTGGAATTGGCAAAGTGATATTCGGAAGCCCTTAGAGGGCTATGGTGAAAAAGGAAATATCCTCAGATGAAATCTGGAAAGAAGCTTTCTGAGAAACTGCTTAGTGTTCTGTTAATTCATCTCACAGAGTTACATCTGTATTTCGTGGATCTCTTTGCTAGCCTTATTTCTGTGGAATCTGAGAACAGATATTTCGGATCCCTTTGAAGACTATAGGGCCAAAGGAAATATCCTCCGATAACAAAGAGAAAGAAGCTTTCTGAGAAACTTCTTTGTGTTCTGTAAAATCATCTCACAGAGTTACAGCTTTCCCCTCCAGAACCCTTTCGCTAAGACAGTTCTTGTGGAATTGGCAAAGTGATATTTGGAAGCACATAGAGGGCTATGGTGAAAAAGGAAATATCCTCAGATGAAATCTGGAAAGAAGCTTTCTGAGAAACTTCTCTGTGATGTGTGACTTCCACTCACAGAGTTACATCTGTATTTCGTGGATCTCTTTGCTATCCTTATTTCTGTGGAATCTGAGAACAGATATTTCGGATCCCTTTGAAGACTATACGGCCAAAGGAAATATCCTCCGATAACAAAGAGAAAGAAGCTTTCTGAGAAACTTCTTTGTGTTCTGTGAAATCATCTCACAGAGTTACAGCTTTCCCCTCAAGAAGCCTTTCGCTAAGACGGTTGTTGTGGAATTGGCAAAGTGATATTTGGAAGCCCATAGAGGGCTATGGTGAAAAAGGAAATATCCTCAGATGAAATCTGGAAAGAAGCTTTCTGAGAAACTGCTTAGTGTTCTGTTAATTCATCTCACAGAGTTACATCTGTATTTCGTGGATCTCTTTGCTAGCCTTATGTCTGTGGAATCTGAGAACAGATATTTCGGATCCAATTGAAGACTATAGGGCCAAAGGAAATATCCTCCGATAACAAAGAGAAAGAAGCTTTCTGAGAAACTTCTTTGTGTTCTGTGAAATCATCTCACAGAGTTACAGCTTTCCCCTCAAGAAGCCTTTCGCTGAGAAAATTCTTGTGGAATTGGCATAGTGATATTTGGAAGGCCCTAGAGGGCTATGGTGAAAAAGGAAATATCCTCAGATGAAATCTGGAAAGAAGCTTTCTGAGAAACTGCTTAGTGTTCTGCTAATTCATCTCACAGAGTTACATCTGTATTTTGTGGATCTCTTTGCTAGCCTTATTTCTGTGGAATCTGAGAACAGATATTTCGGATCCCATTGAAGACTATAGGGCCAAAGGAAATATCCTCCGATAACAAAGAGAAAGAAGCTTTCTGAGAAACTTCTTTGTGTTCTGTGAAATCATCTCACAGAGCTACAGCTTTCCCCTCAAGAAGCCTTTCGCTAAGACAGTTCTTGTGGAATTGGCAAAGTGGTATTTGGAAGCCCATAGAGGGCTATGGTGAAAAAGGAAATATCCTCAGATGAAATCTGGAAAGAAGCTTTCTGAGAAACTGCTTAGTGTTCTGTTAATTCATCTCACAGAGTTACATCTGTATTTCGTGGATCTCTTTGCTAGCCTTATTTCTGTGGAATCTGAGAACAGATATTTCGGATCCCTTTGAAGACTATAGGGCCAAAGGAAATATCCTCCGATAACAAAGAGAAAGAAGCTTTCTGAGAAACTTCTTTGTGTTCTGTGAAATCATCTCACAGAGTTACAGCTTTCCCCTCAAGAAGCCTTTCGCTAAGACAGTTTTGTGGAATTGGCAAAGTGATATTTGGAAGCCCATAGAGGGCTATGGTGAAAAAGGAAATATCCTCAGATGAAATCTGGAAAGAAGCTTTCTGAGAAACTGCTTAGTGTTCTGTTAATTCATCTCACAGAGTTACATCTGTATTTCGTGGATCTCTTTGCTAGCCTTATTTCTGTGGAATCTGAGAACAGATATTTCGGATCCCATTGAAGACTATAGGGCCAAAGGAAATATCCTCCGATAACAAAGAGAAAGAAGCTTTCTGAGAAACTTCTTTGTGTTCTGTAAAATCATCTCACAGAGTTACAGCTTTCCCCTCAAGAAGCCTTTCGCTAAGACAGTTCTTGTGGAATTGGCAAAGTGATATTTGGAAGCCCATAGAGGGCTATGTTGAAAAAGGAAATATCCTCAGATGAAATCTGGAGAGAAGCTTTCTGAGAAACTGCTTAGTGTTCTGTTAATTCATCTCACAGAGTTACATCTGTATTTTGTGGATCTCTTTGCTAGCCTTATTTCTGTGGAATCTGAGAACAGATATTTCGGATCCCATTGAAGACTATAGGGCCAAAGGAAATATCCTTCGATAACAAAGAGAAAGAAGCTGTTTGAGGAACTTCTTTGTGTTCTGTAAAATCATCTCACAGAGTTACAGCTTTCCCCTCAAGAAGCCTTTCGCTAAGACAGTTCTTGTGGAATTGGCAAAGTGATATTTGGAAGCCCATAGAGGACTATGGTGAAAAAGGAAATATCCTCAGATGAAATCTGGAAAGAAGCTTTCTGAGAAACTGCTTAGTGTTCTGTTAATTCATCTCACAGAGTTACATCTGTATTTCGTGGATCTCTTTGCTAGCCTTATTTCTGTGGAATCTGAGAACAGATATTTCGGATCCCATTGAAGACTATAGGGCCAAAGGAAATATCCTTCGATAACAAAGAGAAAGAAGCTGTCTGAGAAACTTCTTTGTGTTCTGTGAAATCATCTCACAGAGTTACAGCTTTCCCCTCAAGAAGCCTTTCGCTAAGACAGTTCTTGTGGAATTGGCAAAGTGATATTTGGAAGCCCATAGAGGGCTATGGTGAAAAAGGAAATATCCTCAGATGAAATCTGGAAAGAAGCTTTCTGAGATACTTCTCTGTGATGTGTGACTTCCACTCACAGAGTTACATCTGTATTTCGTGGATCTCTATGCTATCCTTATTTCTGTGGAATCTGAGAACAGATATTTCGGATCCCTTTGAAGACTATACGGCCAAAGGAAATATCCTCCGATAACAAAGAGAAAGAAGCTTTCTGAGAAACTTCTTTGTGTTCTGTGAAATCATCTCACAGAGTTACAGCTTTCCCCTCAAGAGGCCTTTCGCTAAGACGGTTCTTGTGGAATTGGCAAAGTGATATTTGGAAGCCCATAGAGGGCTATGGTGAAAAAGGAAATATCCTCAGATGAAATCTGGAAAGAAGCTTTCTGAGAAACTGCTTAGTGTTCTGTTAATTCATCTCACAGAGTTACATCTGTATTTCGTGGATCTCTTTGCTAGCCTTATTTCTGTGGAATCTGAGAACAGATATTTCGGATCCCATTGAAGACTATGGGGCCAAAGGAAATATCCTCCGATAACAAAGAGAAAGAGGCTTTCTGAGAAACTTCTTTGTGTTCTGTGAAATCATCTCACAGAGTTACAGCTTTCCCCTCAAGAAGCCTTTCGCTAAGACAGTTCTTGTGGAATTGGCAAAGTGATATTCGGAAGCCCATAGAGGGCTATGGTGAAAAAGGAAATATCCTCAGATGAAATCTGGAAAGAAGCTTTCTGAGAAACTGCTTAGTGTTCTGTTAATTCATCTCACAGAGTTACATCTGTATTTCGTGGATCTCTTTGCTAGCCTTATTTCTGTGGAATCTGAGAACAGATATTTCGGATCCCATTGAAGACTATAGGGCCAAAGGAAATATCCTCCGATAACAAAGAGAAAGAAGCTTTCTGAGAAACTTCTTTGTGTTCTGTGAAATCATCTCACAGAGTTACAGCTTTCCCCTCAAGAAGCCTTTCGCTAAGACAGTTCTTGTGGAATTGGCAAAGTGATATTTGGAAGCCCGTAGAGGGCTATGGTGAAAAAGGAAATATCCTCAGATGAAATCTGGAAAGAAGCTTTCTGAGAAACTGCTTAGTGTTCTGTTAATTCATCTCACAGAGTTACATCTGTATTTTGTGGATCTCTTTGCTAGCCTTATTTCTGTGGAATCTGAGAACAGATATTTCGGATCCCATTGAAGACTATAGGGCCAAAGGAAATATCCTTCGATAACAAAGAGAAAGAAGCTGTTTGAGGAACTTCTTTGTGTTCTGTAAAATCATCTCACAGAGTTACAGCTTTCCCCTCAAGAAGCCTTTCGCTAAGACAGTTCTTGTGGAATTGGCAAAGTGATATTTGGAAGCCCATAGAGGACTATGGTGAAAAAGGAAATATCCTCAGATGAAATCTGGAAAGAAGCTTTCTGAGAAACTGCTTAGTGTTCTGTTAATTCATCTCACAGAGTTACATCTGTATTTCGTGGATCTCTTTGCTAGCCTTATTTCTGTGGAATCTGAGAACAGATATTTCGGATCCCATTGAAGACTATAGGGCCAAAGGAAATATCCTTCGATAACAAAGAGAAAGAAGCTGTCTGAGAAACTTCTTTGTGTTCTGTAAAATCATCTCACAGAGTTACAGCTTTCCCCTCAAGAAGCCTTTCGCTAAGACAGTTCTTGTGGAATTGGCAAAGTGATATTTGGAAGCCCATAGAGGGCTATGGTGAAAAAGGAAATATCCTCAGATGAAATCTGGAAAGAAGCTTTCTGAGAAACTTCTCTGTGATGTGTGACTTCCACTCACAGAGTTACATCTGTATTTCGTGGATCTCTATGCTATCCTTATTTCTGTGGAATCTGAGAACAGATATTTCGGATCCCTTTGAAGACTATACGGCCAAAGGAAATATCCTCCGATAACAAAGAGAAAGAAGCTTTCTGAGAAACTTCTTTGTGTTCTGTGAAATCATCTCACAGAGTTACAGCTTTCCCCTCAAGAGGCCTTTCGCTAAGACGGTTCTTGTGGAATTGGCAAAGTGATATTTGGAAGCCCATAGAGGGCTATGGTGAAAAAGGAAATATCCTCAGATGAAATCTGGAAAGAAGCTTTCTGAGAAACTGCTTAGTGTTCTGTTAATTCATCTCACAGAGTTACATCTGTATTTCGTGGATCTCTTTGCTAGCCTTATTTCTGTGGAATCTGAGAACAGATATTTCGGATCCCATTGAAGACTATGGGGCCAAAGGAAATATCCTCCGATAACAAAGAGAAAGAGGCTTTCTGAGAAACTTCTTTGTGTTCTGTGAAATCATCTCACAGAGTTACAGCTTTCCCCTCAAGAAGCCTTTCGCTAAGACAGTTCTTGTGGAATTGGCAAAGTGATATTCGGAAGCCCATAGAGGGCTATGGTGAAAAAGGAAATATCCTCAGATGAAATCTGGAAAGAAGATTTCTGAGAAACTGCTTAGTGTTCTGTTAATTCATCTCACAGAGTTACATCTGTATTTCGTGGATCTCTTTGCTAGCCTTATTTCTGTGGAATCTGAGAAGAGATATTTCGGATCCCTTTGAAGACTATAGGGCCAAAAGAAATATCCTCCGATAACAAAGAGAAAGAAGCTTTCTGAGAAACTTCTTTGTGTTCTGTGAAATCATCTCACAGAGTTACAGCTTTCCCCTCAAGAAGACTTTCGCTAAGACAGTTCTTGTGGAATTGGCAAAGTGATATTCGGAAGCCCATAGAGGGCTATGGTGAAAAAGGAAATATCCTCAGATGAAATCTGGAAAGAAGATTTCTGAGAAACTGCTTAGTGTTCTGTTAATTCATCTCACAGAGTTACATCTGTATTTCGTGGATCTCTTTGCTAGCCTTATTTCTGTGGAATCTGAGAAGAGATATTTCGGATCCCATTGAAGACTATAGGGCCAAAAGAAATATCCTCCGATAACAAAGAGAAAGAAGCTTTCTGAGAAACTTCTTTGTGTTCTGTGAAATCATCTCACAGAGTTACAGCTTTCCCCTCAAGAAGCCTTTCGCTAAGACAGTTCTTGTGGAATTGGCAAAGTGATATTTGGAAGCCCATAGAGGGCTATGGTGAAAAAGGAAATATCCTCAGATGAAATCTGGAAAGAAGTTTTCTGAGAAACTGCTTAGTGTTCTGTTAATTCATCTCACAGAGTTACATCTGTATTTCGTGGATCTCTTTGCTAGCCTTATTTCTGTGGAATCTGAGAACAGATATTTCGGATCCCATTAAAGACTATAGGGCCAAAGGAAATATCCTTCGATAACAAAGAGAAAGAAGCGTCTGAGGAACTTTTTGTGTTCTGTGAAATCATCTCACAGAGTTACAGCCTTCCCCTCATGAAGCCTTTCGCTGAGACAATTCTTGTGGGATTGGCATAGTGATATTTGGAAGCCCATAGAGGGCTATGGTGAAAAAGGAGATATCCTCAGATGAAATCTGGAAAGAAGCTTTCTGAGAAAATTCTCTGTGATGTGTGACTTCCACTCACAGAGTTACATCTGTATTTCGTGGATCTCTTTGCTATCCTTATTTCTGTGGAATCTGAGAACAGATATTTCGGATACCTTTGAAGACTATACGGCCAAAGGAAATATCCTCTGATAACAAAGAGAAAGAAGCTTTCTGAGAAACTTCTTTGTGTTCTGTGAAATCATCTCACAGAGTTACAGCTTTCCCCTCAAGAAGCCTTTCGCTAAGACGGTTCTTGTGGAATTGGCAAAGTGATATTTGGAAGCCCATAGAGGGCTACGGTGAAAAAGGAAATATCCTCAGATGAAATCTGGAAAGAAGCTTTCTGAGAAACTGCTTAGTGTTCTGTTAATTCATCTCACAGAGTTACATCTGTATTTCGTGGATCTCTTTGCTAGACTTATTTCTGTGGAATCTGAGAACAGATATTTCGGATCCCATTGAAGACTATAGGGCCAAAGGAAATATCCTCCGATAACAAAGAGAAAGAAGCTTTCTGAGAAACTTCTTTGTGTTCTGTGAAATCATCTCACAGAGTTACAGCTTTCCCCTCAAGAAGCCTTTCGCTGAGACAATTCTTGTGGAATTGGCATAGTGATATTTGGAAGCCCATAGAGGGCTATGGTGAAAAAGGAAATATCCTCAGATGAAATCTGGAAGGACGCTTTCTGAGAAACGGCATAGTGTTCTGCTAATTCATCTCACAGAGTTACATCTGTATTTTGTGGATCTCTTTGCTAGCCTTATTTCTGTGGAATCTGAGAACAGATATTTCGGATCCCATTGAAGACTATAGGGCCAAAGGAAATATCCTCCGATAACAAAGAGAAAGAAACTTTCTGAGAAACTTCTTTGTGTTCTGTGAAATCATCTCACAGAGTTACAGCTTTCCCCTCAAGAAGCCTTTCGCTAAGACAGTTCTTGTGGAATTGGCAAAGTGATATTTGGAAGCCCATAGAGGGCTATGGTGAAAAAAGAAATATCCTCAGATGAAATCTGGAAAGAAGCTTTCTGAGAAACTGCTTAGTGTTATGTTAATTCATCTCACAGTGTTACATCTGTATTTCGTGGATCTCTTTGCTAGCCTTATTTCTGTGGAATTTGAGAACAGATATTTCGGATCCCATTGAAGACTATAGGGCCAAAGGAAATATCCTCCCATAACAAAGAGAAAGAAGCTTTCTGAGAAACTTCTTTGTGTTCTGTGAAATCATCTCACAGAGTTACAGCTTTCCCCACAAGAAGCCTTTCGCTAAGACAGTTCTTGTGGAATTGGCAAAGTGATATTTGGAAGCCCATAGAGGGCTATGGTAAAAAAGGAAATATCCTCAGATGAAATCTGGAAAGAAGCTTTCTGAGAAACTGCTTAGTGTTCTGTTAATTCATCTCACAGAGTTACATCTGTATTTCGTGGATCTCTTTGATAGCCTTATTTCTGTGGAATCTGAGAACAGATATTTCGGATCCCATTGAAGACTATAGGGCCAAAGGAAATACCTTCCGATAACAAAGAGAAAGAAGTTTTCTGAGAAACTTCTTTGTGTTCTGTGAAATCATCTCACAGAGTTACAGCTTTCCCCTCAAGAAGCCTTTCGCTAAGACAGTTCTTGTGGAATTGGCAAAGTGATATTTGGAAGTCCATAGAGGGCTATGGTGAAAAAGGAAATATCCTCAGATGAAATCTAGAAAGAAGCTTTCTGAGAAACTGCTTAGTGTTCTGTTAATTCATCTCACAGAGTTACATCTCTGTTTCGTGGATCTCTTTGCTAGCCTTATTTCTGTGGAATCTGAGAACAGATATTTCGGATCCCATTGAAGACTATAGGGCCAAAGGAAATATCCTTCGATAACAAAGAGAAAGAAGCTGTCTGAGAAACTTCTTTGTGTTCTGTAAAATCATCTCACAGAGTTACAGCTTTCCCCTCAAGAAGCCTTTCGCTAAGACAGTTCTTGTGGAATTGGCAAAGTGATATTTGGAAGCCCATAGAGGGCTATGGTGAAAAAGGAAATATCCTCAGATGAAATCTGGAAAGAAGCTTTCTGAGAAACTTCTCTGTGATGTGTGACTTCCACTCACAGAGTTACATCTGTATTTCGTGGATCTCTTTGCTATCCTTATTTCTGTGGAATCTGAGAACAGATATTTCGGATCCCTTTGAAGACTATACGGCCAAAGGAAATATCCTCCGATAACAAAGAGAAAGAAGCTTTCTGAGAAACTTCTTTGTGTTCTGTGAAATCATCTCACAGAGTTACAGCTTTCCCCTCAAGAGGCCTTTCGCTAAGACGGTTCTTGTGGAATTGGCATAGTGATATTTGGAAGCCCATAGAGGGCTATGGTGAAAAAGGAAATATCCTCTGATGAAATCTGGAAAGAAGCTTTCTGAGAAACTGCTTAGTGTTCTGTTAATTCATCTCACAGAGTTACATCTGTATTTCGTGGATCTCTTTGCTAGCCTTATTTCTGTGGAATCTGAGAAGAGATATTTCGGATCCCTTTGAAGACTATAGGGCCAAAAGAAATATCCTCCGATAACAAAGAGAAAGAAGCTTTCTGAGAAACTTCTTTGTGTTCTGTGAAATCATCTCACAGAGTTACAGCTTTCCCCTCAAGAAGCCTTTCGCTAAGACAGTTCTTGTGGAATTGGCAAAGTGATATTTGGAAGCCCATAGAGGGCTATGGTGAAAAAGGAAATATCCTCAGATGAAATCTGGAAAGAAGTTTTCTGAGAAACTGCTTAGTGTTCTGTTAATTCATCTCACAGAGTTACATCTGTATTTCGTGGATCTCTTTGCTAGCCTTATTTCTGTGGAATCTGAGAACAGATATTTCGGATCCCATTGAAAACTATAGGGCCAAAGGAAATATCCTTCGATAACAAAGAGAAAGAAGCGTCTGAGGAACTCCTTTGTGTTCCGTGAAATCATCTCACAGAGTTACAGCCTTCCTCTCATGAAGCCTTTCGCTGAGACAATTCTTGTGGGATTGGCATAGTGATATTTGGAAGGCCATAGAAGGCTATGGTGAAAAAGGAGACATCCTCAGATGAAATCTGGAAAGAAGCTTTCTGAGAAAATTCTCTGTGATGTGTGACTTCCACTCACAGAGTTACATCTGTATTTCGTGGATCTCTTTGCTAGCCTTATTTCTGTGGAATCTGAGAACAGATATTTCGGATCCCATTGAAGACTATAGGGCCAAAGGAAATATCCTCCGATAACAAAGAGAAAGAAGCTTTCTGAGAAACTTCTTTGTGTTCAGTAAAATCATCTCACAGAGTTACAGCTTTCCCCTCAAGAAGCCTTTCGCTAAGACAGTTCTTGTGGAATTGGCAAAGTGATATTTGGAAGCCCATAGAGGGCTATGGTGAAAAAGGAAATATCCTCAGATGAAATCTGGAAAGAAGCTTTCTGAGAAACTTCTCTGTGATGTGTGACTTCCACTCACAGAGTTACATCTGTATTTCGTGGATCTCTTTGCTTTCCTTATTTCTGTGGAATCTGAGAACAGATATTTCGGATCCCTTTGAAGACTATACGGCCAAAGGAAATATCCTCCGATAACAAAGAGAAAGAAGCTTTCTGAGAAACTTCTTTGTGTTCTGTGAAATCATCTCACAGAGTTACAGCTTTCCCCTCAAGAAGCCTTTCGCTAAGACGGTTCTTGTGGAATTGGCAAAGTGATATTTGGAAGCCCATAGAGGGCTACGGTGAAAAAGGAAATATCCTCAGATGAAATCTGGAAAGAAGCTTTCTGAGAAACTGCTTAGTGTTCTGTTAATTCATCTCACAGAGTTACATCTGTATTTCGTGGATCTCTTTGCTAGCCTTATTTCTGTGGAATCTGAGAACAGATATTTCGGATCCCATTGAAGACTATAGGGCCAAAGGAAATATCCTCCGATAACAAAGAGAAAGAAGCTTTCTGAGAAACTTCTTTGTGTTCTGTGAAATCATCTCACAGAGTTACAGCTTTCCCCTCAAGAAGCCTTTCGCTGAGACAATTCTTGTGGAATTGGCATAGTGATATTTGGAAGCCCATAGAGGCCTATGGTGAAAAAGGAAATATCCTCAGATGAAATCTGGAAGGACGCTTTCTGAGAAACGGCTTAGTGTTCTGCTAATTCATCTCACAGAGTTACATCTGTAATTAGTGGGTCTCTTTGCTAGCCTTATTTCTGTGGAATCTGAGAACAGATATTTCGGATCCCATTGAAGACTATAGGGCCAAAGGAAATATCCTCCGATAACAAAGAGAAAGAAGCTTTCTGAGAAACTTCTTTGTGTTCTGTGAAATCATCTCACAGAGTTACAGCTTTCCCCTCAAGAAGCCTTTCGCTAAGACGGTTCTTGTGGAATTGGCAAAGTGATATTTGGAAGCCCATAGAGGGCTACGGTGAAAAAGGAAATATCCTCAGATGAAATCTGGAAAGAAGCTTTCTGAGAAACTGCTTAGTGTTCTGTTAATTCATCTCACAGAGTTACATCTGTATTTCGTGGATCTCTTTGCTAGACTTATTTCTGTGGAATCTGAGAACAGATATTTCGGATCCCATTGAAGACTATAGGGCCAAAGGAAATATCCTCCGATAACAAAGAGAAAGAAGCTTTCTGAGAAACTTCTTTGTGTTCTGTGAAATCATCTCACAGAGTTACAGCTTTCCCCTCAAGAAGCCTTTCGCTGAGACAATTCTTGTGGAATTGGCATAGTGATATTTGGAAGCCCATAGAGGGCTATGGTGAAAAAGGAAATATCCTCAGATGAAATCTGGAAGGACGCTTTCTGAGAAACGGCATAGTGTTCTGCTAATTCATCTCACAGAGTTACATCTGTATTTTGTGGATCTCTTTGCTAGCCTTATTTCTGTGGAATCTGAGAACAGATATTTCGGATCCCATTGAAGACTATAGGGCCAAAGGAAATATCCTCCGATAACAAAGAGAAAGAAACTTTCTGAGAAACTTCTTTGTGTTCTGTGAAATCATCTCACAGAGTTACAGCTTTCCCCTCAAGAAGCCTTTCGCTAAGACAGTTCTTGTGGAATTGGCAAAGTGATATTTGGAAGCCCATAGAGGGCTATGGTGAAAAAGGAAATATCCTCAGATGAAATCTGGAAAGAAGCTTTCTGAGAAACTGCTTAGTGTTCTGTTAATTCATCTCACAGTGTTACATCTGTATTTCGTGGATCTCTTTGCTAGCCTTATTTCTGTGGAATTTGAGAACAGATATTTCGGATCCCATTGAAGACTATAGGGCCAAAGGAAATATCCTCCCATAACAAAGAGAAAGAAGCTTTCTGAGAAACTTCTTTGTGTTCTGTGAAATCATCTCACAGAGTTACAGCTTTCCCCACAAGAAGCCTTTCGCTAAGACAGTTCTTGTGGAATTGGCAAAGTGATATTTGGAAGCCCATAGAGGGCTATGGTAAAAAAGGAAATATCCTCAGATGAAATCTGGAAAGAAGCTTTCTGAGAAACTGCTTAGTGTTCTGTTAATTCATCTCACAGAGTTACATCTGTATTTCGTGGATCTCTTTGATAGCCTTATTTCTGTGGAATCTGAGAACAGATATTTCGGATCCCATTGAAGACTATAGGGCCAAAGGAAATACCTTCCGATAACAAAGAGAAAGAAGTTTTCTGAGAAACTTCTTTGTGTTCTGTGAAATCATCTCACAGAGTTACAGCTTTCCCCTCAAGAAGCCTTTCGCTAAGACAGTTCTTGTGGAATTGGCAAAGTGATATTTGGAAGTCCATAGAGGGCTATGGTGAAAAAGGAAATATCCTCAGATGAAATCTAGAAAGAAGCTTTCTGAGAAACTGCTTAGTGTTCTGTTAATTCATCTCACAGAGTTACATCTCTGTTTCGTGGATCTCTTTGCTAGCCTTATTTCTGTGGAATCTGAGAACAGATATTTCGGATCCCATTGAAGACTATAGGGCCAAAGGAAATATCCTTCGATAACAAAGAGAAAGAAGCTGTCTGAGAAACTTCTTTGTGTTCTGTAAAATCATCTCACAGAGTTACAGCTTTCCCCTCAAGAAGCCTTTCGCTAAGACAGTTCTTGTGGAATTGGCAAAGTGATATTTGGAAGCCCATAGAGGGCTATGGTGAAAAAGGAAATATCCTCAGATGAAATCTGGAAAGAAGCTTTCTGAGAAACTTCTCTGTGATGTGTGACTTCCACTCACAGAGTTACATCTGTATTTCGTGGATCTCTTTGCTATCCTTATTTCTGTGGAATCTGAGAACAGATATTTCGGATCCCTTTGAAGACTATACGGCCAAAGGAAATATCCTCCGATAACAAAGAGAAAGAAGCTTTCTGAGAAACTTCTTTGTGTTCTGTGAAATCATCTCACAGAGTTACAGCTTTCCCCTCAAGAGGCCTTTCGCTAAGACGGTTCTTGTGGAATTGGCATAGTGATATTTGGAAGCCCATAGAGGGCTATGGTGAAAAAGGAAATATCCTCTGATGAAATGTGGAAAGAAGCTTTCTGAGAAACTGCTTAGTGTTCTGTTAATTCATCTCACAGAGTTACATCTGTATTTCGTGGATCTCTTTGCTAGCCTTATTTCTGTGGAATCTGAGTACAGATATTTCGGATCCCATTGAAGACTATGGGCCCAAAGGAAATATCCTCCGATAACAAAGAGAAAGAGGCTTTCTGAGAAACTTCTTTGTGTTCTGTGAAATCATCTCACAGAGTTACAGCTTTCCCCTCAAGAAGCCTTTCGCTAAGACAGTTCTTGTGGAATTGGCAAAGTGATATTCGGAAGTCCATACAGGGCTATGGTGAAAAAGGAAATATCCTCAGATGAAATCTGGAAAGAAGCTTTCTGAGAAACTGCTTAGTGTTCTGTTAATTCATCTCACAGAGTTACATCTGTATTTCGTGGATCTCTTTGCTAGCCTTATTTCTGTGGAATCTGAGAAGAGATATTTCGGATCCCTTTGAAGACTATAGGGCCAAAAGAAATATCCTCCGATAACAAAGAGAAAGAAGCTTTCTGAGAAACTTCTTTGTGTTCTGTGAAATCATCTCACAGAGTTACAGCTTTCCCCTCAAGAAGCCTTTCGCTAAGACAGTTCTTGTGGAATTGGCAAAGTGATATTTGGAAGCCCATAGAGGGCTATGGTGAAAAAGGAAATATCCTCAGATGAAATCTGGAAAGAAGTTTTCTGAGAAACTGCTTAGTGTTCTGTTAATTCATCTCACAGAGTTACATCTGTATTTCGTGGATCTCTTTGCTAGCCTTATTTCTGTGGAATCTGAGAACAGATATTTCGGATCCCATTGAAAACTATAGGGCCAAAGGAAATATCCTTCGATAACAAATAGAAAGAAGCGTCTGAGGAACTCCTTTGTGTTCCGTGAAATCATCTCACAGAGTTACAGCCTTCCCCTCATGAAGCCTTTCGCTGAGACAATTCTTGTGGGATTGGCATAGTGATATTTGGAAGGCCATAGAAGGCTATGGTGAAAAAGGAGACATCCTCAGATGAAATCTGGAAAGAAGCTTTCTGAGAAAATTCTCTGTGATGTGTGACTTCCACTCACAGAGTTACATCTGTATTTCGTGGATCTCTTTGCTAGCCTTATTTCTGTGGAATCTGAGAACAGATATTTCGGATCCCATTGAAGACTATAGGGCCAAAGGAAATATCCTCCGATAACAAAGAGAAAGAAGCTTTCTGAGAAACTTCTTTGTGTTCAGTAAAATCATCTCACAGAGTTACAGCTTTCCCCTCAAGAAGCCTTTCGCTAAGACAGTTCTTGTGGAATTGGCAAAGTGATATTTGGAAGCCCATAGAGGGCTATGGTGAAAAAGGAAATATCCTCAGATGAAATCTGGAAAGAAGCTTTCTGAGAAACTTCTCTGTGATGTGTGACTTCCACTCACAGAGTTACATCTGTATTTCGTGGATCTCTTTGCTTTCCTTATTTCTGTGGAATCTGAGAACAGATATTTCGGATCCCTTTGAAGACTATACGGCCAAAGGAAATATCCTCCGATAACAAAGAGAAAGAAGCTTTCTGAGAAACTTCTTTGTGTTCTGTGAAATCATCTCACAGAGTTACAGCTTTCCCCTCAAGAAGCCTTTCGCTAAGACGGTTCTTGTGGAATTGGCAAAGTGATATTTGGAAGCCCATAGAGGGCTACGGTGAAAAAGGAAATATCCTCAGATGAAATCTGGAAAGAAGCTTTCTGAGAAACTGCTTAGTGTTCTGTTAATTCATCTCACAGAGTTACATCTGTATTTCGTGGATCTCTTTGCTAGCCTTATTTCTGTGGAATCTGAGAACAGATATTTCGGATCCCATTGAAGACTATAGGGCCAAAGGAAATATCCTCCGATAACAAAGAGAAAGAAGCTTTCTGAGAAACTTCTTTGTGTTCTGTGAAATCATCTCACAGAGTTACAGCTTTCCCCTCAAGAAGCCTTTCGCTGAGACAATTCTTGTGGAATTGGCATAGTGATATTTGGAAGCCCATAGAGGCCTATGGTGAAAAAGGAAATATCCTCAGATGAAATCTGGAAGGACGCTTTCTGAGAAACGGCTTAGTGTTCTGCTAATTCATCTCACAGAGTTACATCTGTAATTTGTGGGTCTCTTTGCTAGCCTTATTTCTGTGGAATCTGAGAACAGATATTTCGGATCCCATTGAAGACTACAGGGCCAAAGGAAATATCCTCCGATAACAAAGAGAAAGAAGCTTTCTGAGAAACTTCTTTGTGTTCTGTGAAATCATCTCACAGAGTTACAGCTTTCCCCTCAAGAAGCCTTTCGCTAAGACAGTTCTTGTGGAATTGGCAAAGTGATATTTGGAAGCCCATAGAGGGCTATGGTGAAAAAGGAAATATCCTCAGATGAAATCTGGAAAGAAGCTTTCTGAGAAACTGCTTAGTGTTCTGTTAATTCATCTCACAGTGTTACATCTGTATTTCGTGAATCTCTTTGCTAGCCTTATTTCTGTGGAATCTGAGAACAGATATTTCGGATCCCATTGAAGACTATAGGGCCAAAGGAAATATCCTCCGATAACAAAGAGAAAGAAGCTTTCTGAGAAACTTCTTTGTGTTCTGTGAAATCATCTCACAGAGTTACAGCTTTCCCCTCAAGAAGCCTTTCGCTAAGACAGTTCTTGTGGAATTGGCAAAGTATTATTTGGAAGCCCATAGAGGGCTATGGTAAAAAAGGAAATATCCTCAGATGAAATCTGGAAAGAAGCTTTCTGAGAAACTGCTTAGTGTTCTGTTAATTCATCTCACAGAGTTACATCTGTATTTCGTGGATCTCTTTGATAGCCTTATTTCTGTGGAATCTGAGAACAGATATTTCGGATCCCATTGAAGACTATAGGGCCAAAGGAAATATCCTCCGATAACAAAGAGAAAGAAGCTTTCTGAGAATCTTCTTTGTGTTCTGTAAAATCATCTCACAGAGTTACAGCTTTCCCCTCAATAAGCCTTTCGCTAAGACAGTTCTTGTGGAATTGGCAAAGTGATATTTGGAAGCCCATAGAGGGCTATGGTGAAAAAGGAAATATCCTCAGATGAAATCTGGAAAGAAGCTTTCTGAGAAACTGCTTAGTGTTCTGTTAATTCATCTCACAGAGTTACATCTGTATTTCGTGGATCTCTTTGCTAGCCTTATTTCTGTGGAATCTGAGAACAGATATTTCGGATCACATTGAAGACTATAGGGCCAAAGGAAATATCCTCCGATAACAAAGAGAAAGAAGCTTTCTGAGAAAATTCTTTGTGTTCTGTGAAATCATCTCACAGAGTTACAGCTTTCCCCTCAAGAAGCCTTCCGCTGAGACAATTCTTGTGGAATTGGCATAGTGATATTTGGAAGCCCATAGAGGGCTATGGTGAAAAAGGAAATATCCTCAGATGAAATCTGGAAGGACGCTTTCTGAGAAACGGCTTAGTGTTCTGCTAATTCATCTCACAGAGTTACATCTGTATTTTGTGGATCTCTTTGCTAGCCTTATTTCTGTGGAATCTGAGAACAGATATTTCGGATCCCATTGAAGACTATAGGGCCAAAGGAAATATCCTCCGATAACAAAGAGAAAGAAGCTTTCAGAGAAACTTCTTTGTGTTCTGTGAAATCATCTCACAGAGTTACAGCTTTCCCCTCAAGAGGCCTTTCGCTAAGACAGTTCTTCTGGAATTGGCAAAGTGATATTTGGAAGCCCATAGAAGGCTATGGTGAAAAAGGAAATATCCTCAGATGAAATCTGGAAAGAAGCTTTCTGAGAAACTGCTTAGTGTTCTGTTAATTCATCTCACAGTGTTACATCTGTATTTCGTGGATCTCTTTGCTAGCCTTATTTCTGTGGAATCTGAGAACAGATATTTCGGATCCCTCTGAAGACTATACGGCCAAAGGAAATATCCTCCGATAACAAAGAGAAAGAAGCTTTCTGAGAAACTTCTTTGTGTTCTGTTAAATCATATCACAGAGTTACAGCTTTCACCTCAAGAAGCCTTTCGCTGAGACAGTTCTTGTGGAATTGGCATAGTGATATTTGGAAGCCCATAGAGGGCTATGGTGAAAAAGGAAATATCCTCAGATGAAATCTGGAAAGAAGCTTTCTGAGAAACTGCTTAGTGTTCTGTTAATTCATCTCACAGAGTTACATCTGTATTTTGTGGATCTCTTTGCTATCCTTATTTCTGTGGAATCTGAGAACAGATATTTCGGATCCCTCTGAAGACTATACGGCCAAAGGAAATATCCTCCGATAACAAAGAGAAAGAAGCTTTCTGAGAAACTTCTTTGTGTTCTGTGAAATCATATCACAGAGTTACAGCTTTCCCCGCAAGAAGCCTTTCGCTGAGACAGTTCTTGTGGAATTGGCATAGTGATATTTGGAAGCCCATAGAAGGCTATGGTGAAAAAGGAAATATCCTCAGATGAAATCTGGAAAGAAGCTTTCTGAGAAACTGCTTAGTGTTCTGTTAATTCATCTCACAGAGTTACATCTGTATTTTGTGGATCTCTTTCCTAGCCTTATTTCTGTGGAATCTGAGAACAGATATTTCGGATCCCATTGAAGACTATAGGGCCAAAGGAAATATCCTCCGATAACAAAGAGAAAGAAGCTTTCTGAGAAACTTCTTTGTGTTCTGTGAAATCATCTCACAGAGTTACAGCTTTCCCCTCAAGAAGCCTTTCGCTAAGACAGTTCTTGTGGAATTGGCAAAGTGATATTTGGAAGCCCATAGAGGGCTATGGTGAAAAAGGAAATATCCTCAGATGAAATCTGGAAAGAAGCTTTCTGAGAAACTGCTTAGTGTTCTGTTAATTCATCTCACAGAGTTACATCTGTATTTCGTGGATCTCTTTGCTAGCCTTATTTCTGTGGAATCTGAGAACAGATATTTCGGATCCCTTTGAAGACAATAGGGCCAAAGGAAATATGCTCCGATAACAAAGAGAAAGAAGCTTTCTGAGAAACTTCTTTGTGTTCTGTGAAATCATCTCACAGAGTTACAGCTTTCCCCTCAAGAAGCCTTTCGCTACGACAGTTCTTGTGGAATTGGCAAAGTGATATTTGGAAGCCCATAGAGGGCTATGGTGAAAAAGGAAATATCCTCAGATGAAATCTGGAAAGAAGCTTTCTGAGAAACTGCTTAGTGTTCTGTTAATACATCTCACAGAGTTACATCTGTATTTCGTGGATCTCTTTGCTAGCCTTATTTCTGTGGAATCTGAGAACAGATATTTCGGTTCCCATTGAAGACTATAGGGCCAAAGGAAATATCCTCCGATAACAAAGAGAAAGAAGCTTTCTGAGAAACTTCTTTGTGTTCTGTAAAATCATCTCACAGAGTTACAGCTTTCCCCTCAAGAAGCCTTTCGCTAAGACAGTTCTTGTGGAATTGGCAAAGTGATATTTGGAAGCCCATAGAGGGCTATGGTGAAAAAGGAAATATCCTCAGATGAAATCTGGAAAGAAGCTTTCTGAGAAACTGCTTAGTGTTCTGTTAATTCATCTCACAGAGTTACATCTGTATTTCGTGGATCTCTTTGCTAGCCTTATTTCTGTTGAATCTGAGAACAGATATTTCGGATCCCTTTGAAGACTATAGGGCCAAAGGAAATATCCTCCGATAACAAAGAGAAAGAAGCTTTCTGAGAAACTTCTTTGTGTTCTGTGAAATCATCTCACAGAGTTACAGCTTTCCCCTCAAGAAGCCTTTCGCTAAGACAGTTCTTGTGGAATTGGCAAAGTGATATTTGGAAGCCCATAGAGGGCTATGGTGAAAAAGGAAATATCCTCAGATGAAATCTGGAAAGAAGCTTTCTGAGAAACTGCTTAGTGTTCTGTTAATTCATTTCACAGAGTTACATCTGTATTTCGTGGATCTATTTGCTAGCCTTATCTCTGTGGAATCTGAGAACAGATATTTCGGATCCCATTGAAGACTATAGGGCCAAAGGAAATATCCTCCGATAACAAAGAGAAAGAAGCTTTCTGAGAAACTTCTTTGTGTTCTGTAAAATCATCTCACAGAGTTACAGCTTTCCCCTCAAGAAGCCTTTCGCTAAGACAGTTCTTGTGGAATTGGCAAAGTGATATTTGGAAGCCCATAGAGGGCTATGGTGAAAAAGGAAATATCCTCAGATGAAATCTGGAAAGAAGCTTTCTGAGAAACTGCTTAGTGTTCTGTTAATTCATCTCACAGAGTTACATCTGTATTTTGTGGATCTCTTTGCTAGCCTTATTTCTGTGGAATCTGAGAACAGATATTTCGGATCCCATTGAAGACTATAGGGCCAAAGGAAATATCCTCCGATAACAAAGAGAAAGAAGCTTTCTGAGAAACTTCTTTGTGTTCTGTGAAATCATCTCACAGAGTTACAGCTTTGCCCTCAAGAATCCTTTCGCTAAGACAGTTCTTGTGGAATTGGCAAAGTGATATTTGGAAGCCCATAGAGGGCTATGGTGAAAAAGGAAATATCCTCAGATGAAATCTGGAAAGAAGCTTTCTGAGAAACTGCTTAGTGTTCTGTTAATTCATCTCACAGAGTTACATCTGTATTTCGTGGATCTCTTTGCTAGCCTTATTTCTGTGGAATCTGAGAACAGATATTTCGGATCCCTTTGAAGACTATAGGGCCAAAGGAAATATCCTCCGATAACAAAGAGAAAGAAGCTTTCTGAGAAACTTCTTTGTGTTCTGTGAAATCATCTCACAGAGTTACAGCTTTCCCCTCAAGAAGCCTTTCGCTAAGACAGTTCTTGTGGAATTGGCAAAGTGATATTTGGAAGCCCATAGAGGGCTATGGTGAAAAAGGAAATATCCTCAGATGAAATCTGGAAAGAAGCTTTCTGAGAAACTGCTTAGTGTTCTGTTAATTCATCTCACAGAGTTACATCCGTATTTCGTGGATCTCTTTGCTAGCCTTATTTCTGTGGAATCTGAGAACAGATATTTCGGATCCCTTTGAAGACTATAGTGCCAAAGGAAATATCCTCCGATAACAAAGAGAAAGAAGCTTTCTGAGAAACTTCTTTGTGTTCTGTGAAATCATCTCACAGAGTTGCAGCTTTCCCCTCAAGAAGCCTTTCGCTAAGACAGTTCTTGTGGAATTGGCAAAGTGATATTTGGAAGCCCATAGAGGGCTATGGTGAAAAAGGAAATATCCGCAGATGAAATCTGGAAAGAAGCTTTCTGAGAAACTGCTTAGTGTTCTGTTAATTCATCTCCCAGAGTTACATCTGTATTTCGTGGATCTCTTAGCTAGCCTTATTTCTGTGGAATCTGAGAACAGATACTTCGGATCCCATTGAAGACTATAGGGCCAAAGGAAATATCCTCCGATAACAAAGAGAAAGAAGCTTTCTGAGAAACTTCTTTGTGTTCTGTGAAATCATCTCACAGAGTTACAGCTTTCCCCTCAAGAAGCCTTTCGCTGAGACAGTTCTTGTGGAATTGGCAAAGTGATATTCAGAAGCCCATAGAGGGCTATGGTGAAAAAGGAAATATCCTCAGATGAAATCTGGAAAGAAGCTTTCTGAGAAACTGCTTAGTGTTCTGTTAATTCATCTCACAGAGTTACATCTGTATTTCGTGGATCTCTTTGCTAGCCTTATTTCTGTTGAATCTGAGAACAGATATTTCGGATCCCTTTGAAGACTATAGGGCCAAAGGAAATATCCTCCGATAACAAAGAGAAAGAAGCTTTCTGAGAAACTTCTTTGTGTTCTGTGAAATCATCTCACAGAGTTACAGCTTTCCCCTCAAGAAGCCTTTCGCTAAGACAGTTCTTGTGGAATTGGCAAAGTGATATTTGGAAGCCCATAGAGGGCTATGGTGAAAAAGGAAATATCCTCAGATGAAATCTGGAAAGAAGCTTTCTGAGAAACAGCTTAGTGTTCTGTTAATTCATTTCACAGAGTTACATCTGTATTTCGTGGATCTATTTGCTAGCCTTATTTCTGTGGAATCTGAGAACAGATATTTCGGATCCCATTGAAGACTATAGGGCCAAAGGAAATATCCTCCGATAACAAAGAGAAAGAAGCTTTCTGAGAAACTTCTTTCTGTTCTGTGAAATCATCTCACAGAGTTACAGCTTTCCCCTCAAGAAGCCTTTCGCTGAGACAGTTCTTGTGGAATTGGCAAAGTGATATTTGGAAGCCCATAGAGGGCTATGGTGAAAAAGGAAATATCCTCAGATGAAATCTGGAAAGAAGCTTTCTGAGAAACTGCTTAGTGTTCTGTTAATTCATCTCACAGAGTTACATCTGTATTTCGTGGATCTCTTTGCTAGCCTTATTTCTGTGGAATCTGAGAACAGATATTTCGGATCCCATTGAAGACTATAGGGCCAAAGGAAATATCCTCCGATAACAAAGAGAAAGAAGCTTTCTGAGAAACTTCTTTGTGTTCTGTGAAATCATCTCACAGAGTTACAGCTTTCCCCTCAAGAAGCCTTTCGCTAAGACAGTTCTTGTGGAATTGGCAAAGTGATATTTGGAAGCCCATAGAGGGCTATGGTGAAAAAGGAAATATCCTCAGATGAAATCTGGAAAGAAGCTTTCTGAGAAACTGCTTAGTGTTCTGTTAATTCATCTCACAGAGTTACATCTGTATTTCGTGGATCTCTTTGCTAGCCTTATTTCTGTGGAATCTGAGAACAGATATTTCGGATCCCTTTGAAGACAATAGGGCCAAAGGAAATATCCTCCGATAACAAAGAGAAAGAAGCTTTCTGAGAAACTTCTTTGTGTTCTGTAAAATCATCTCACAGAGTTACAGCTTTCCCCTCAAGAAGCCTTTCGCTACGACAGTTCTTGTGGAATTGGCAAAGTGATATTTGGAAGCCCATAGAGGGCTATGGTGAAAAAGGAAATATCCTCAGATGAAATCTGGAAAGAAGCTTTCTGAGAAACTGCTTAGTGTTCTGTTAATTCATCTCACAGAGTTACATCTGTATTTCGTGGATCTCTTTGCTAGCCTTATTTCTGTGGAATCTGAGAACAGATATTTCGGATCCCATTGAAGACTATAGGGCCAAAGGAAATATCCTCCGATAACAAAGAGAAAGAAGCTTTCTGAGAAACTTCTTTGTGTTCTGTAAAATCATCTCACAGAGTTACAGCTTTCCCCTCAAGAAGCCTTTCGCTAAGACAGTTCTTGTGGAATTGGCAAAGTGATATTTGGAAGCCCATAGAGGGCTATGGTGAAAAAGGAAATATCCTCAGATGAAATCTGGAAAGAAGCTTTCTGAGAAACTGCTTAGTGTTCTGTTAATTCATCTCACAGAGTTACATCTGTATTTCGTGGATCTCTTTGCTAGCCTTATTTCTGTTGAATCTGAGAACAGATATTTCGGATCCCTTTGAAGACTATAGGGCCAAAGGAAATATCCTCCGATAACAAAGAGAAAGAAGCTTTCTGAGAAACTTCTTTGTGTTCTGTGAAATCATCTCACAGAGTTACAGCTTTCCCCTCAAGAAGCCTTTCGCTAAGACAGTTCTTGTGGAATTGGCAAAGTGATATTTGGAAGCCCATAGAGGGCTATGGTGAAAAAGGAAATATCCTCAGATGAAATCTGGAAAGAAGCTTTCTGAGAAACTGCTTAGTGTTCTGTTAATTCATTTCACAGAGTTACATCTGTATTTCGTGGATCTATTTGCTAGCCTTATTTCTGTGGAATCTGAGAACAGATATTTCGGATCCCATTGAAGACTATAGGGCCAAAGGAAATATCCTCCGATAACAAAGAGAAAGAAGCTTTCTGAGAAACTTCTTTGTGTTCTGTAAAATCATCTCACAGAGTTACAGCTTTCCCCTCAAGAAGCCTTTCGCTAAGACAGTTCTTGTGGAATTGGCAAAGTGATATTTGGAAGCCCATAGAGGGCTATGGTGAAAAAGGAAATATCCTCAGATGAAATCTGGAAAGAAGCTTTCTGAGAAACTGCTTAGTGTTCTGTTAATTCATCTCACAGAGTTACATCTGTATTTTGTGGATCTCTTTGCTAGCCTTATTTCTGTGGAATCTGAGAACAGATATTTCGGATCCCATTGAAGACTATAGGGCCAAAGGAAATATCCTCCGATAACAAAGAGAAAGAAGCTTTCTGAGAAACTTCTTTGTGTTCTGTGAAATCATCTCACCGAGTTACAGCTTTGCCCTCAAGAAGCCTTTCGCTAAGACAGTTCTTGTGGAATTGGCAAAGTGATATTTGGAAGCCCATAGAGGGCTATGGTGAAAAAGGAAATATCCTCAGATGAAATCTGGAAAGAAGCTTTCTGAGAAACTGCTTAGTGTTCTGTTAATTCATCTCACAGAGTTACATCTGTATTTCGTGGATCTCTTTGCTAGCCTTATTTCTGTGGAATCTGAGAACAGATATTTCGGATCCCTTTGAAGACTATAGGGCCAAAGGAAATATCCTCCGATAACAAAGAGAAAGAAGCTTTCTGAGAAACTTCTTTGTGTTCTGTAAAATCATCTCACAGAGTTACAGCTTTCCCTTCAAGAAGCCTTTCGCTAAGACAGTTCTTGTGGAATTGGCAAAGTGATATTTGGAAGCCCATAGAGGGCTATGGTGAAAAAGGAAATATCCTCAGATGAAATCTGGAAAGAAGCTTTCTGAGAAACTGCTTAGTGTTCTGTTAATTCATCTCACAGAGTTACATCCGTATTTCGTGGATCTCTTTGCTAGCCTTATTTCTGTGGAATCTGAGAACAGATATTTCGGATCCCTTTGAAGACTATAGTGCCAAAGGAAATATCCTCCGATAACAAAGAGAAAGAAGCTTTCTGAGAAACTTCTTTGTGTTCTGTGAAATCATCTCACAGAGTTGCAGCTTTCCCCTCAAGAAGCCTTTCGCTAAGACAGTTCTTGTGGAATTGGCAAAGTGATATTTGGAAGCCCATAGAGGGCTATGGTGAAAAAGGAAATATCCGCAGATGAAATCTGGAAAGAAGCTTTCTGAGAAACTGCTTAGTGTTCTGTTAATTCATCTCACAGAGTTACATCTGTATTTCGTGGATCTCTTAGCTAGCCTTATTTCTGTGGAATCTGAGAACAGATAATTCGGATCCCATTGAAGACTATAGGGCCAAAGGAAATATCCTCCGATAACAAAGAGAAAGAAGCTTTCTGAGAAACTTCTTTGTGTTCTGTGAAATCATCTCACAGAGTTACAGCTTTCCCCTCAAGAAGCCTTTCGCTGAGACAGTTCTTGTGGAATTGGCAAAGTGATATTCAGAAGCCCATAGAGGGCTATGGTGAAAAAGGAAATATCCTCAGATGAAATCTGGAAAGAAGCTTTCTGAGAAACTGCTTAGTGTTCTGTTAATTCATCTCACAGAGTTACATCTGTATTTCGTGGATCTCTTTGCTAGCCTTATTTCTGTGGAATCTGAGAACAGATATTTCGGATCCCTTTGAAGACTATAGGGCCAAAGGAAATATCCTCCGATAACAAAGAGAAAGAAGCTTTCTGAGAAACTTCTTTGTGTTCTGTGAAATCATCTCACAGAGTTACAGCTTTCCCCTCAAGAAGCCTTTCGCTGAGACAGTTCTTGTGGAATTGGCAAAGTGATATTCAGAAGCCCATAGAGGGCTATGGTGAAAAAGGAAATATCCTCAGATGAAATCTGGAAAGAAGCTTTCTGAGAAACTGCTTAGTGTTCTGTTAATTCATCTCACAGAGTTACATCTGTATTTCGTGGATCTCTTTGCTAGCCTTATTTCTGTGGAATCTGAGAACAGATATTTCGGATCCCATTGAAGACTATAGGGCCAAAGGAAATATCCTCCGATAACAAAGAGAAAGAAGCTTTCTGAGAAACTTCTTTGTGTTCTGTGAAATCATCTCACAGAGTTACAGCTTTCCCCTCAAGAAGCCTTTCGCTAAGACAGTTCTTGTGGAATTGGCAAAGTGATATTTGGAAGCCCATAGAGGGCTATGGTGAAAAAGGAAATATCCTCAGATGAAATCTGGAAAGAAGCTTTCCGAGAAACTGCTTAGTGTTCTGTTAATTCATCTCACAGAGTTACATCTGTATTTCGTGGATCTCTTTGCTAGCCTTATTTCTGTGGAATCTGAGAACAGATATTTCGGATCCCTTTGAAGACTATAGGGCCAAAGGAAATATCCTCCGATATCAAAGAGAAAGAAGCTTTCTGAGAAACTTCTTTGTGTTCTGTGAAATCATCTCACAGAGTTACAGCTTTCCCCTCAAGAAGCCTTTCGCTAAGACAGTTCTTGTGGAATTGGCAAAGTGATATTTGGAAGCCCATAGAGGGCTATGGTGAAAAAGGAAATATCCTCAGATGAAATCTGGAAAGAAGCTTTCTGAGAAACTGCTTAGTGTTCTGTTAATTCATCTCACAGAGTTACATCCGTATTTCGTGGATCTCTTTGCTAGCCTTATTTCTGTGGAATCTGAGAACAGATATTTCGGATCCCTTTGAAGACTATAGTGCCAAAGGAAATATCCTCCGATAACAAAGAGAAAGAAGCTTTCTGAGAAACTTCTTTGTGTTCTGTGAAATCATCTCACAGAGTTACAGCTTTCCCCTCAAGAAGCCTTTCGCTAAGACAGTTCTTGTGGAATTGGCAAAGTGATATTTGGAAGCCCATAGAGGGCTATGGTGAAAAAGGAAATATCCTCAGATGAAATCTGGAAAGAAGCTTTCTGAGAAACTGCTTAGTGTTCTGTTAATTCATCTCACAGAGTTACATCTGTATTTCGTGGATCTCTTAGCTAGCCTTATTTCTGTGGAATCTGAGAACAGATATTTCGGATCCCATTGAAGGCTATACGGCCAAAGGAAATATCCTCCGATAACAAAGAGAAAGAAGCTTTCTGAGAAACTTCTTTGTGTTCTGTGAAATCATATCACAGAGTTACAGCTTTCCCCTCAAGAAGCCTTTCGCTGAGACAGTTCTTGTGGAATTGGCAAAGTGATATTCAGAAGCCCATAGAGGGCTATGGTGAAAAAGGAAATATCCTCAGATGAAATCTGGAAAGAAGCTTTCTGAGAAACTGCTTAGTGTTCTGTTAATTCATCTCACAGAGTTACATCTGTATTTCGTGGATCTCTTTGCTAGCCTTATTTCTGTGGAATCTGAGAACAGATATTTCGGATCCCTTTGAAGACTATAGGGCCAAAGGAAATATCCTCCGATAACAAAGAGAAAGAAGCTTTCTGAGAAACTTCTTTGTGTTCTGTGAAATCATCTCACAGAGTTACAGCTTTCCCCTCAAGAAGCCTTTCGCTAAGACAGTTCTTGTGGAATTGGCAAAGTGATATTTGGAAGCCCATAGAGGGCTATGGTGAAAAAGGAAATATCCTCAGATGAAATCTGGAAAGAAGCTTTCTGAGAAACTGCTTAGTGTTCTGTTAATTCATCTCGCAGAGTTACATCTGTATTTCGTGGATCTCTTTACTAGCCTTATTTCTGTGGAATCTGAGAACAGATATTTCGGATCCCATTGAAGACTATAGGGCCAAAGGAAATATCCTCCGATAACAAAGAGAAAGAAGCTTTCTGAGAAACTTCTTTGTGTTCTGTAAAATCATCTCACAGAGTTACAGCTTTCCCCTCAAGAAGCCTTTCGCTAAGACAGTTCTTGTGGAATTGGCAAAGTGATATTTGGAAGCCCATAGAGGGCTATGGTGAAAAAGGAAATACCCTCAGATGAAATCTGGAAAGAAGCTTTCTGAGAAACTGCTTAGTGTTCTGTTAATTCATCTCACAGAGTTACATCTGTATTTCGTGGATCTCTTTGCTAGCCTTATTTCTGTTGAATCTGAGAACAGATATTTCGGATCCCATTGAAGACTATAGGGCCAAAGGAAATATCCTCCGATAAAAAGAGAAAGAAGCTTTCTGAGAAACTTCTTTGTGTTCTGTGAAATCATCTCACAGAGTTACAGCTTTCCCCTCAAGAAGCCTTTCGCTAAGACAGTTCTTGTGGAATTGGCAAAGTGATATTTGGAAGCCCATAGAGGGCTTTGGTGAAAAAGGAAATATCCTCAGATGAAATCTGGAAAGAAGCTTTCTGAGAAACTGCTTAGTGTTCTGTTAATTCATTTCACAGAGTTACATCTGTATTTCGTGGATCTATTTGCTAGCCTTATTTCTGTGGAATCTGAGAACAGATATTTCGGATCCCATTGAAGACTATAGGGCCAAAGGAAATATCCTCCGATAACAAAGAGAAAGAAGCTTTCTGAGAAACTTCTTTGTGTTCTGTAAAATCATCTCACAGAGTTACAGCTTTCCCCTCAAGAAGCCTTTCGCTAAGACAGTTCTTGTGGAATTGGCAAAGTGATATTTGGAAGCCCATAGAGGGCTATGGTGAAAAAGGAAATATCCTCAGATGAAATCTGGAAAGAAGCTTTCTGAGAAACTGCTTAGTGTTCTGTTAATTCATCTCACAGAGTTACATCTGTATGTCGTGGATCTCTTTGCTAGCCTTATTTCTGTGGAATCTGAGAACAGATATTTCGGATCCCATTGAAGACTATAGGGCCAAAGGAAATATCCTCCGATAACAAAGAGAAAGAAGCTTTCTGAGAAACTTCTTTGTGTTCTGTGAAGTCATCTCACAGAGTTACAGCTTTCCCCTCAAGAAGCCTTTCGCTAAGACAGTTCTTGTGGAATTGGCAAAGTGATATTTGGAAGCCCATAGAGGGCTATGGTGAAAAAGGAAATATCCTCAGATGAAATCTGGAAAGAAGCTTTCTGAGAAACTGCTTAGTGTTCTGTTAATTCATCTCACAGAGTTACATCTGTATTTCGTGGATCTCTTTACTAGCCTTATTTCTGTGGAATCTGAGAACAGATATTTCGGATCCCATTGAAGACTATAGGGCCAAAGGAAATATCCTCCGATAACAAAGAGAAAGAAGCTTTCTGAGAAACTTCTTTGTGTTCTGTAAAATCATCTCACAGAGTTACAGCTTTCCCCTCAAGAAGCCTTTCGCTAAGACAGTTCTTGTGGAATTGGCAAAGTGATATTTGGAAGCCCATAGAGGGCTATGGTGAAAAAGGAAATATCCTCAGATGAAATCTGGAAAGAAGCTTTCTGAGAAACTGCTTAGTGTTCTGTTAATTCATCTCACAGAGTTACATCTGTATTTCGTGGATCTCTTTGCTAGCCTTATTTCTGTGGAATCTGAGAACAGATATTTCGGATCCCTTTGAAGACTATAGGGCCAAAGGAAATATCCTCCGATAACAAAGAGAAAGAAGCTTTCTGAGAAACTTCTTTGTGTTCTGTGAAATCATCTCACAGAGTTACAGCTTTCCCCTCAAGAAGCCTTTCGCTACGACAGTTCTTGTGGAATTGGCAAAGTAATATTTGGAAGCCCATAGAGGGCTATGGTGAAAAAGGAAATATCCTCAGATGAAATCTGGAAAGAAGCTTTCTGAGAAACTGCTTAGTGTTCTGTTAATTCATCTCACAGAGTTACATCTGTATTTCTTGGATCTCTTTGCTAGCCTTATTTCTGTGGAATCTGAGAACAGATATTTCGGATCCCATTGAAGACTATAGGGCCAAAGGAAATATCCTCCGATAACAAAGAGAAAGAAGCTTTCTGAGAAACTTCTTTGTGTTCTGTGAAATCATCTCACAGAGTTACAGCTTTCCCCTCAAGAAGCCTTTCGCTAAGACAGTTCTTGTGGAATTGGCAAAGTGATATTTGGAAGCCCATAAAAGGCTATGGTGAAAAAGGAAATATCCTCAGATGAAATCTGGAAAGAAGCTTTCTGAGAAACTGCTTAGTGTTCTGTTAATTCATCTCACAGAGTTACATCTGTATTTCGTGGATCTATTTGCTAGCCTTATTTCTGTGGAATCTGAGAACAGATATTTCGGATCCCTTTGAAGACTATAGGGCCAAAGGAAATATCCTCCCATAACAAAGAGAAAGAAGCTTTCTGAGAAACTTCTTTGTGTTCTGTAAAATCATCTCACAGAGTTACAGCTTTCCCCTCAAGAAGCCTTTCGCTAAGACAGTTCTTGTGGAATTGGCAAAGTGATATTTGGAAGCCCATAGAGGGCTATGGTGAAAAAGGAAATATCCTCAGATGAAATCTGGAAAGAAGCTTTCTGAGAAACTGCTTACTGTTCTGTTAGTTCATCTCACAGAGTTACATCTCTATTTCGTGGATCTCTTTGCTAGCCTTATTTCTGTGGAATCTGAGAACAGATATTTCGGATCCCATTGAAGACTATAGGGCCAAAGGAAATATCCTCCGATAACAAAGAGAAAGAAGCTTCCTGAGAAACTTCTTTGTGTTCTGTGAAATCATCTCACAGAGTTACAGCGTTCCCCTCAAGAAGCCTTTCGCTAAGACAGTTCTTGTGGAATTGGCAAAGTGATATTTGGAAGCCCATAGAGGGCTATGGTGAAAAAGGAAATATCCTCAGATGAAATCTGGAAAGAAGCTTTCTGAGAAACTGCTTAGTGTTCTGTTAATTCATCTCACAGAGTTACATCTGTATTTCGTGGATCTCTTTGCTAGCCTTATTTCTGTGGAATCTGAGAACAGATATTTCGGATCCCATTGAAGACTATAGGGCCAAAGGAAATATCCTCTGATAACAAAGAGAAAGAAGCTTTCTGAGAAACTTCTTTGTGTTCTGTAAAATCATCTCACAGAGTTACAGCTTTCCCCTCAAGAAGCCTTTCGCTAAGACAGTTCTTGTGGAATTGGCAAAGTGATATTTGGAAGCCCATAGAGGGCTATGGTGAAAAAGGAAATATCCTCAGATGAAATCTGGAAAGAAGCTTTCTGAGAAACTGCTTAGTGTTCTGTTAATTCGTCTCACAGAGTTACATCTGTATTTCGTGGATCTCTTTGGTAGCCTTATTTCTGTGGAATCTGAGAACAGATATTTCGGATCCCTTTGAAGACAATAGGGCCAAAGGAAATATCCTGGGATAACAAAGAGAAAGAAGCTTTCTGAGAAACTTCTTTGTGTTGTGTAAAATCATCTCACAGAGTTACAGCTTTCCCCTCAAGAAGCCTTTCGCTAAGACAGTTCTTGTGGAATTGGCAAAGTGATATTTGGAAGCCCATAGAGGGCTATGGTGAAAAAGGAAATATCCTCAGATGAAATCTGGAAAGAAGCTTTCTGAGAAACTGCTTAGTGTTCTGTTAATTCATCTCACAGAGTTACATCTGTATGTCGTGGATCTCTTTGCTAGCCTTATTTCTGTGGAATCTGAGAACAGATATTTCGGATCCCATTGAAGACTATAGGGCCAAAGGAAATATCCTCCGATAACAAAGAGAAAGAAGCTTTCTGAGAAACTTCTTTGTGTTCTGTGAAATCATCTCACAGAGTTACAGCTTTCCCCTCAAGAAGCCTTTCGCTAAGACAGTTCTTGTGGAATTGGCAAAGTGATATTTGGAAGCCCATAGAGGGCTATGGTGAAAAAGGAAATATCCTCAGATGAAATCTGGAAAGAAGCTTTCTGAGAAACTGCTTAGTGTTCTGTTAATTCATCTCACAGAGTTACATCTGTATTTCGTGGATCTCTTTACTAGCCTTATTTCTGTGGAATCTGAGAACAGATATTTCGGATCCCATTGAAGACTATAGGGCCAAAGGAAATATCCTCCGATAACAAAGAGAAAGAAGCTTTCTGAGAAACTTCTTTGTGTTCTGTAAAATCATCTCACAGAGTTACAGCTTTCCCCTCAAGAAGCCTTTCGCTAAGACAGTTCTTGTGGAATTGGCAAAGTGATATTTGGAAGCCCATAGAGGGCTATGGTGAAAAAGGAAATATCCTCAGATGAAATCTGGAAAGAAGCTTTCTGAGAAACTGCTTAGTGTTCTGTTAATTCATCTCACAGAGTTACATCTGTATTTCGTGGATCTCTTTGCTAGCCTTATTTCTGTTGAATCTGAGAACAGATATTTCGGATCCCATTGAAGACTATAGGGCCAAAGGAAATATCCTCCGATAAAAAGAGAAAGAAGCTTTCTGAGAAACTTCTTTGTGTTCTGTGAAATCATCTCACAGAGTTACAGCTTTCCCCTCAAGAAGCCTTTCGCTAAGACAGTTCTTGTGGAATTGGCAAAGTGATATTTGGAAGCCCATAGAGGGCTTTGGTGAAAAAGGAAATATCCTCAGATGAAATCTGGAAAGAAGCTTTCTGAGAAACTGCTTAGTGTTCTGTTAATTCATTTCACAGAGTTACATCTGTATTTCGTGGATCTATTTGCTAGCCTTATTTCTGTGGAATCTGAGAACAGATATTTCGGATCCCATTGAAGACTATAGGGCCAAAGGAAATATCCTCCGATAACAAAGAGAAAGAAGCTTTCTGAGAAACTTCTTTGTGTTCTGTAAAATCATCTCACAGAGTTACAGCTTTCCCCTCAAGAAGCCTTTCGCTAAGACAGTTCTTGTGGAATTGGCAAAGTGATATTTGGAAGCCCATAGAGGGTTATGGTGAAAAAGGAAATATCCTCAGATGAAATCTGGAAAGATGCTTTCTGAGAAACTGCTTAGTGTTCTGTTAATTCATCTCACAGAGTTACATCTGTATGTCGTGGATCTCTTTGCTAGCCTTATTTCTGTGGAATCTGAGAACAGATATTTCGGATCCCATTGAAGACTATAGGGCCAAAGGAAATATCCTCCGATAACAAAGAGAAAGAAGCTTTCTGAGAAACTTCTTTGTGTTCTGTGAAATCATCTCACAGAGTTACAGCTTTCCCCTCAAGAAGCCTTTCGCTAAGACAGTTCTTGTGGAATTGGCCAAGTGATATTTGGAAGCCCATAGAGGGCTATGGTGAAAAAGGAAATATCCTCAGATGAAATCTGGAAAGAAGCTTTCTGAGAAACTGCTTAGTGTTCTGTTAATTCATCTCACAGAGTTACATCTGTATTTCGTGGATCTCTTTACTAGCCTTATTTCTGTGGAATCTGAGAACAGATATTTCGGATCCCATTGAAGACTATAGGGCCAAAGGAAATATCCTCCGATAACAAAGAGAAAGAAGCTTTCTGAGAAACTTCTTTGTGTTCTGTAAAATCATCTCACAGAGTTACAGCTTTCCCCTCAAGAAGCCTTTCGCTAAGACAGTTCTTGTGGAATTGGCAAAGTGATATTTGGAAGCCCATAGAGGGCTATGGTGAAAAAGGAAATATCCTCAGATGAAATCTGGAAAGAAGCTTTCTGAGAAACTGCTTAGTGTTCTGTTAATTCATCTCACAGAGTTACATCTGTATTTCGTGGATCTCTTTGCTATCCTTATTTCTGTTGAATCTGAGAACAGATACTTCGGATCCCATTGAAGACTATAGGGCCAAAGGAAATATCCTCCGATAAAAAGAGAAAGAAGCTTTCTGAGAAACTTCTTTGTGTTCTGTGAAATCATCTCACAGAGTTACAGCTTTCCCCTCAAGAAGCCTTTCACTAAGACAGTTCTTGTGGAATTGGCAAAGTGATATTTGGAAGCCCATAGAGGGCTATGGTGAAAAAGGAAATATCCTCAGATGAAATCTGGAAAGAAGCTTTCTGAGAAACTGCTTAGTGTTCTGTTAATTCATTTCACAGTGTTACATCTGTATTTCGTGGATCTATTTGCTAGCCTTATTTCTGAGGAATCTGAGAACAGATATTTCGGATCCCATTGAAGACTATAGGGCCAAAGGAAATATCCTCCGATAACAAAGAGAAAGAAGCTTTCTGAGAAACTTCTTTGTGTTCTGTAAAATCATCTCACAGAGTTACAGCTTTCCCCTCAAGAAGCCTTTCGCTAAGACAGTTCTTGTGGAATTGGCAAAGTGATATTTGGAAGCCCATAGAGGGCTATGGTGAAAAAGGAAATATCCTCAGATGAAATCTGGAAAGAAGCTTTCTGAGAAACTGCTTAGTGTTCTGTTAATTCATCTCACAGAGTAACATCTGTATTTTGTGGATCTCTTTGCTAGCCTTATTTCTGTGGAATCTGAGAACAGAAATTTCGGATCCCATTGAAGACTATAGGGCCAAAGGAAATATCCTCCGATAACAAAGAGAAAGAAGCTTTCTGAGAAACTTCTTTGTGTTCTGTGAAATCATCTCACAGCGTTACAGCTTTGCCCTCAAGAAGCCTTTCGCTAAGACAGTTCTTGTGGAATTGGCAAAGTGATATTTGGAAGCCCATAGAGGGCTAGGGTGAAAAAGGAAATATCCTCAGATGAAATCTGGAAAGAAGCTTTCTGAGAAACTGCTTAGTGTTCTGCTAATTCATCTCACAGAGTTACATCTGTATTTCGTGGATCTCTTTGCTAGCCTTATTTCTGTGGAATCTGAGAACAGATATTTCGCATCCCTTTGAAGACTATAGGGCCAAAGGAAATATCCTCCGATAACAAAGAGAAAGAAGCTTTCTGAGAAACTTCTTTGTGTTCTGTGAAATCATCTCACAGAGTTACAGCTTTCCCCTCAAGAAGCCTTTCGCTAAGACAGTTCTTGTGGAATTGGCAAAGTGATATTTGGAAGCCCATAGAGGGCTATGGTGAAAAAGGAAATATCCTCAGATGAAATCTGGAAAGAAGCTTTTGAGAAACTGCTTAGTGTTCTGTTAATTCATCTCATAGAGTTACATCCGTATTTCGTGGATCTCTTTGCTAGCCTTATTTCTGTGGAATCTGAGAACAGATATTTCGGATCCCTTTGAAGACTATAGGGCCAAAGGAAATATCCTCCGATAACAAAGAGAAAGAAGCTTTCTGAGAAACTTCTTTGTGTTCTGTAAAATCATCTCACAGAGTTACAGCTTTCCCCTCAAGAAGCCTTTCGCTAAGACAGTTCTTGCGGAATTGGCAAAGTGATATTTGGAAGCCCATAGAGGGCTATGGTGAAAAAGGAAATATCCTCAGATGAAATCTGGAAAGAAGCTTTCTGAGAAACTGCTTACTGTTCTGTTAATTCATCTCACAGAGTTACATCTGTATTTCGTGGATCTCTTTGCTAGCCTTATTTCTGTGGAATCTGAGAACAGATATTTCGGATCCCATTGAAGACTATAGGGCCAAAGGAAATATCCTCCGATAACAAAGAGAAAGAAGCTTCCTGAGAAACTTCTTTGTGTTCTGTGAAATCATCTCACAGAGTTACAGCGTTCCCCTCAAGAAGCCTTTCGCTAAGACAGTTCTTGTGGAATTGGCAAAGTGATATTTGGAAGCCCATAGAGGGCTATGGTGAAAAAGGAAATATCCTCTGATGAAATCTGGAAAGAAGCTTTCTGAGAAACTGCTTAGTGTTCTGTTAATTCATCTCACAGAGTTACATCTGTATTTCGTGGATCTCTTTGCTAGCCTTATTTCTGTGGAATCTGAGAACAGATATTTCGGATCCCATTGAAGACTATAGGGCCAAAGGAAATATCCTCTGATAACAAAGAGAAAGAAGCTTTCTGAGAAACTTCTTTGTGTTCTGTAAAATCATCTCACAGAGTTACAGCTTTCCCCTCAAGAAGCCTTTCGCTAAGACAGTTCTTGTGGAATTGGCAAAGTGATATTTGGAAGCCCATAGAGGGCTATGGTGAAAAAGGAAATATCCTCAGAAGAAATCTGGAAAGAAGCTTTCTGAGAAACTGCTTAGTGTTCTGTTAATTCATCTCACAGAGTTACATCTGTATTTCGTGGATCTCTTTGCTAGCCTTATTTCTGTGGAATCTGAGAACAGATATTTCGGATCCCTTTGAAGACAATAGGGCCAAAGGAAATATCCTGGGATAACAAAGAGAAAGAAGCTTTCTGAGAAACTTCTTTGTGTTGTGTAAAATCATCTCACAGAGTTACAGCTTTCCCCTCAAGAGGCCTTTCGCTAAGACAGTTCTTGTGGAATTGGCAAAGTGATATTTGGAAGCCCATAGAGGGCTATGGTGAAAAAGGAAATATCCTCAGATGAAATCTGGAAAGAAGCTTTCTGAGAAACTGCTTAGTGTTCTGTTAATTCATCTCACAGAGTTACATCTGTATGTCGTGGATCTCTTTGCTAGCCTTATTTCTGTGGAATCTGAGAACAGATATTTCGGATCCCATTGAAGACTATAGGGCCAAAGGAAATATCCTCCGATAACAAAGAGAAAGAAGCTTTCTGAGAAACTTCTTTGTGTTCTGTGAAATCATCTCACAGAGTTACAGCTTTCCCCTCAAGAAGCCTTTCGCTAAGACAGTTCTTGTGGAATTGGCAAAGTGATATTTGGAAGCCCATAGAGGGCTATGGTGAAAAAGGAAATATCCTCAGATGAAATCTGGAAAGAAGCTTTCTGAGAAACTGCTTAGTGTTCTGCTAATTCATCTCACAGAGTTACATCTGTATTTCGTGGATCTCTTTACTAGCCTTATTTCTGTGGAATCTGAGAACAGATATTTCGGATCCCATTGAAGACTATAGGGCCAAAGGAAATATCCTCCGATAACAAAGAGAAAGAAGCTTTCTGAGAAACTTCTTTGTGTTCTGTAAAATCATCTCACAGAGTTACAGCTTTCCCCTCAATAAGCCTTTCGCTAAGACAGTTCTTGTGGAATTGGCAAAGTGATATTTGGAAGCCCATAGAGGGCTATGGTGAAAAAGGAAATATCCTCAGATGAAATCTGGAAAGAAGCTTTCTGAGAAACTGCTTAGTGTTCTGTTAATTCATCTCACAGAGTTACATCTGTATTTCGTGGATCTCTTTGCTAGCCTTATTTCTGTTGAATCTGAGAACAGATATTTCGGATCCCATTGAAGACTATAGGGCCAAAGGAAATATCCTCCGATAAAAAGAGAAAGAAGCTTTCTGAGAAACTTCTTTGTGTTCTGTGAAATCATCTCACAGAGTTACAGCTTTCCCCTCAAGAAGCCTTTCGCTAAGACAGTTCTTGTGGAATTGGCAAAGTGATATTTGGAAGCCCATAGAGGGCTTTGGTGAAAAAGGAAATATCCTCAGATGAAATCTGGAAAGAAGCTTTCTGAGAAACTGCTTAGTGTTCTGTTAATTCATTTCACAGAGTTACATCTGTATTTCGTGGATATATTTGCTAGCCTTATTTCTGTGGAATCTGAGAACAGATATTTCGGATCCCATTGAAGACTATAGGGCCAAAGGAAATATCCTCCGATAACAAAGAGAAAGAAGCTTTCTGAGAAACTTCTTTGTGTTCTGTAAAATCATCTCACAGAGTTACAGCTTTCCCCTCAAGAAGCCTTTCGCTAAGACAGTTCTTGTGGAATTGGCAAAGTGATATTTGGAAGCCCATAGAGGGCTATGGTGAAAAAGGAAATATCCTCAGATGAAATCTGGAAAGAAGCTTTCTGAGAAACTGCTTAGTGTTCTGTTAATTCATCTCACAGAGTTACATCTGTATGTCGTGGATCTCTTTGCTAGCCTTATTTCTGTGGAATCTGAGAACAGATATTTCGGATCCCATTGAAGACTATAGGGCCAAAGGAAATATCCTCCGATAACAAAGAGAAAGAAGCTTTCTGAGAAACTTCTTTGTGTTCTGTGAAATCATCTCACAGAGTTCCAGCTTTCCCCTCAAGAAGCCTTTCGCTAAGACAGTTCTTGTGGAATTGGCAAAGTGATATTTGGAAGCCCATAGAGGGCTTTGGTGAAAAAGGAAATATCCTCAGATGAAATCTGGAAAGAAGCTTTCTGAGAAACTGCTTAGTGTTCTGTTAATTCATTTCACAGAGTTACATCTGTATTTCGTGGATCTATTTGCTAGCCTTATTTCTGTGGAATCTGAGAACAGATATTTCGGATCCCATTGAAGACTATAGGGCCAAAGGAAATATCCTCCGATAACAAAGAGAAAGAAGCTTTCTGAGAAACTTCTTTGTGTTCTGTAAAATCATCTCACAGAGTTACAGCTTTCCCCTCAAGAAGCCTTTCGCTAAGACAGTTCTTGTGGAATTGGCAAAGTGATATTTGGAAGCCCATAGAGGGCTATGGTGAAAAAGGAAATATCCTCAGATGAAATTTGGAAAGAAGCTTTCTGAGAAACTGCTTAGTGTTCTGTTAATTCATCTCACAGAGTTACATCTGTATGTCGTGGATCTCTTTGCTAGCCTTATTTCTGTGGAATCTGAGAACAGATATTTCGGATCCCATTGAAGACTATAGGGCCAAAGGAAATATCCTCCGATAACAAAGAGAAAGAAGCTTTCTGAGAAACTTCTTTGTGTTCTGTGAAATCATCTCACAGAGTTAGAGCTTTCCCCTCAAGAAGCCTTTCGCTAAGACAGTTCTTGTGGAATTGGCAAAGTGATATTTGGAAGCCCATAGAGGGCTATGGTGAAAAAGGAAATATCCTCAGATGAAATCTGGAAAGAAGCTTTCTGAGAAACTGCTTAGTGTTCTGTTAATTCATCTCACAGAGTTACATCTGTATTTCGTGGATCTCTTTACTAGCCTTATTTCTGTGGAATCTGAGAACAGATATTTCGGATCCCATTGAAGACTATAGGGCCAAAGGAAATATCCTCCGATAACAAAGAGAAAGAAGCTTTCTGAGAAACTTCTTTGTGTTCTGTAAAATCATCTCACAGAGTTACAGCTTTCCCCTCAAGAAGCCTTTCGCTAAGACAGTTCTTGTGGAATTGGCAAAGTGATATTTGGAAGCCCATAGAGGGCTATGGTGAAAAAGGAAATATCCTCAGATGAAATCTGGAAAGAAGCTTTCTGAGAAACTGCTTAGTGTTCTGTTAATTCATCTCACAGAGTTACATCTGTATTTCGTGGATCTCTTTGCTATCCTTATTTCTGTTGAATCTGAGAACAGATACTTCGGATCCCATTGAAGACTATAGGGCCAAAGGAAATATCCTCCGATAAAAAGAGAAAGAAGCTTTCTGAGAAACTTCTTTGTGTTCTGTGAAATCATCTCACAGAGTTACAGCTTTCCCCTCAAGAAGCCTTTCACTAAGACAGTTCTTGTGGAATTGGCAAAGTGATATTTGGAAGCCCATAGAGGGCTATGGTGAAAAAGGAAATATCCTCAGATGAAATCTGGAAAGAAGCTTTCTGAGAAACTGCTTAGTGTTCTGTTAATTCATTTCACAGAGTTACATCTGTATTTCGTGGATCTATTTGCTAGCCTTATTTCTGAGGAATCTGAGAACAGATATTTCGGATCCCATTGAAGACTATAGGGCCAAAGGAAATATCCTCCGATAACAAAGAGAAAGAAGCTTTCTGAGAAACTTCTTTGTGTTCTGTAAAATCATCTCACAGAGTTACAGCTTTCCCCTCAAGAAGCCTTTCGCTAAGACAGTTCTTGTGGAATTGGCAAAGTGATATTTGGAAGCCCATAGAGGGCTATGGTGAAAAAGGAAATATCCTCAGATGAAATCTGGAAAGAAGCTTTCTGAGAAACTGCTTAGTGTTCTGTTAATTCATCTCACAGAGTAACATCTGTATTTTGTGGATCTCTTTGCTAGCCTTATTTCTGTGGAATCTGAGAACAGATATTTCGGATCCCATTGAAGACTATAGGGCCAAAGGAAATATCCTCCGATAACAAAGAGAAAGAAGCTTTCTGAGAAACTTCTTTGTGTTCTGTGAAATCATCTCACAGCGTTACAGCTTTGCCCTCAAGAAGCCTTTCGCTAAGACAGTTCTTGTGGAATTGGCAAAGTGATATTTGGAAGCCCATAGAGGGCTAGGGTGAAAAAGGAAATATCCTCAGATGAAATCTGGAAAGAAGCTTTCTGAGAAACTGCTTAGTGTTCTGTTAATTCATCTCACAGAGTTACATCTGTATTTCGTGGATCTCTTTGCTAGCCTTATTTCTGTGGAATCTGAGAACAGATATTTCGGATCCCTTTGAAGACTATAGGGCCAAAGGAAATATCCTCCGATAACAAAGAGAAAGAAGCTTTCTGAGAAACTTCTTTGTGTTCTGTGAAATCATCTCACAGAGTTACAGCTTTCCCCTCAAGAAGCCTTTCGCTAAGACAGTTCTTGTGGAATTGGAAAAGTGATATTTGGAAGCCCATAGAGGGCTATGGTGAAAAAGGAAATATCCTCAGATGAAATCTGGAAAGAAGCTTTCTGAGAAGCTGCTTAGTGTTCTGTTAATTCATCTCACAGAGTTACATCCGTATTTCGTGGATCTCTTTGCTAGCCTTATTTCTGTGGAATCTGAGAACAGATATTTCGGATCCCTTTGAAGACTATAGTGCCAAAGGAAATATCCTCCGATAACAAAGAGAAAGAAGCTTTCTGAGAAACTTCTTTGTGTTCTGTGAAATCATCTCACAGAGTTGCAGCTTTCCCCTCAAGAAGCCTTTCGCTAAGACAGTTCTTGTGGAATTGGCAAAGTGATATTTGGAAGCCCATAGAGGGCTATGGTGAAAAAGGAAATATCCGCAGATGAAATCTGGAAAGAAGCTTTCTGAGAAACTGCTTAGTGTTCTGTTAATTCATCTCACAGAGTTACATCTGTATTTCGTGGATCTCTTAGCTAGCCTTATTTCTGTGGAATCTGAGAACAGATATTTCGGATCCCATTGAAGACTATACGGCCAAAGGAAATATCCTCCGATAACAAAGAGAAAGAAGCTTTCTGAGAAACTTCTTTGTGTTCTGTGAAATCATATCACAGAGATACAGCTTTCCCCTCAAGAAGCCTTTCGCTGAGACAGTTCTTGTGGAATTGGCAAAGTGATATTCAGAAGCCCATAGAGGGCTATGGTGAAAAAGGAAATATCCTCAGATGAAATCTGGAAAGAAGCTTTCTGAGAAACTGCTTAGTGTTCTGTTAATTCATCTCACAGAGTTACATCTGTATTTCGTGGATCTCTTTGCCAGCCTTATTTCTGTGGAATCTGAGAACAGATATTTCGGATCCCATTGAAGACTATAGGGCCAAAGGAAATATCCTCCGATAACAAAGAGAAAGAAGCTTTCTGAGAAACTTCTTTGTGTTCTGTGAAATCATCTCACATAGTTACAGCTTTCCCCTCAAGAAGCCTTTCGCTACGACAGTTCTTGTGGAATTGGCAAAGTGATATTTGGAAGCCCTTAGAGGGCTATGGTGAAAAAGGAAATATCCTCAGATGAAATCTGGAAAGAAGCTTTCTGAGAAACTGCTTAGTGTTCTGTTAATTCATCTCACAGAGTTACATCTGTATTTCGTGGATCTCTTTGCTAGCCTTATTTCTGTGGAATCTGAGAACAGATATTTCGGATCCCTTTGAAGGCTATAGGGCCAAAGGAAATATCCTCCGATAACAAAGAGAAAGAAGCTTTCTGAGAAACTTCTTTGTGTTCTGTGAAATCATCTCACAGAGTTACAGCTTTCCCCTCAAGAAGCCTTTCGCTAAGACAGTTCTTGTGGAATTGGCAAAGTGATATTTGGAAGCCCATAGAGGGCTATGGTGAAAAAGGAAATATCCTCAGATGAAATCTGGAAAGAAGCTTTTGAGAAACTGCTTAGTGTTCTGTTAATTCATCTCATAGAGTTACATCCGTATTTCGTGGATCTCTTTGCTAGCCTTATTTCTGTGGAATCTGAGAACAGATATTTCGGATCCCTTTGAAGACTATAGGGCCAAAGGAAATATCCTCCGATAACAAAGAGAAAGAAGCTTTCTGAGAAACTTCTTTGTGTTCTGTAAAATCATCTCACAGAGTTACAGCTTTCCCCTCAAGAAGCCTTTCGCTAAGACAGTTCTTGTGGAATTGGCAAAGTGATATTTGGAAGCCCATAGAGGGCTATGGTGAAAAAGGAAATATCCTCAGATGAAATCTGGAAAGAAGCTTTCTGAGAAACTGCTTACTGTTCTGTTAATTCATCTCACAGAGTTACATCTGTATTTCGTGGATCTCTTTGCTAGCCTTATTTCTGTGGAATCTGAGAACAGATATTTCGGATCCCATTGAAGACTATAGGGCCAAAGGAAATATCCTCCGATAACAAAGAGAAAGAAGCTTCCTGAGAAACTTCTTTGTGTTCTGTGAAATCATCTCACAGAGTTACAGCGTTCCCCTCAAGAAGCCTTTCGCTAAGACAGTTCTTGTGGAATTGGCAAAGTGATATTTGGAAGCCCATAGAGGGCTATGGTGAAAAAGGAAATATCCTCAGATGAAATCTGGAAAGAAGCTTTCTGAGAAACTGCTTAGTGTTCTGTTAATTCATCTCACAGAGTTACATCTGTATTTCGTGGATCTCTTTGCTAGCCTTATTTCTGTGGAATCTGAGAACAGATATTTCGGATCCCATTGAAGACTATAGGGCCAAAGGAAATATCCTCTGATAACAAAGAGAAAGAAGCTTTCTGAGAAACTTCTTTGTGTTCTGTAAAATCATCTCACAGAGTTACAGCTTTCCCCTCAAGAAGCCTTTCGCTAAGACAGTTCTTGTGGAATTGGCAAAGTGATATTTGGAAGCCCATAGAGGGCTATGGTGAAAAAGGAAATATCCTCAGATGAAATCTGGAAAGAAGCTTTCTGAGAAACTGCTTAGTGTTCTGTTAATTCATCTCACAGAGTTACATCTGTATTTCGTGGATCTCTTTGCTAGCCTTATTTCTGTGGAATCTGAGAACAGATATTTCGGATCCCTTTGAAGACAATAGGGCCAAAGGAAATATCCTGGGATAACAAAGAGAAAGAAGCTTTCTGAGAAACTTCTTTGTGTTGTGTAAAATCATCTCACAGAGTTACAGCTTTCCCCTCAAGAGGCCTTTCGCTAAGACAGTTCTTGTGGAATTGGCAAAGTGATATTTGGAAGCCCATAGAGGGCTATGGTGAAAAAGGAAATATCCTCAGATGAAATCTGGAAAGAAGCTTTCTGAGAAACTGCTTAGTGTTCTGTTAATTCATCTCACAGAGTTACATCTGTATGTCGTGGATCTCTTTGCTAGCCTTATTTCTGTGGAATCTGAGAACAGATATTTCGGATCCCATTGAAGACTATAGGGCCAAAGGAAATATCCTCCGATTACAAAGAGAAAGAAGCTTTCTGAGAAACTTCTTTGTGTTCTGTGAAATCATCTCACAGAGTTACAGCTTTCCCCTCAAGAAGCCTTTCGCTAAGACAGTTCTTGTGGAATTGGCAAAGTGATATTTGGAAGCCCATAGAGGGCTATGGTGAAAAAGGAAATATCCTCAGATGAAATCTGGAAAGAAGCTTTCTGAGAAACTGCTTAGTGTTCTGTTAATTCATCTCACAGAGTTACATCTGTATTTCGTGGATCTCTTTACTAGCCTTATTTCTGTGGAATCTGAGAACAGATATTTCGGATCCCATTGAAGACTATAGGGCCAAAGGAAATATCCTCCGATAACAAAGAGAAAGAAGCTTTCTGAGAAACTTCTTTGTGTTCTGTAAAATCATCTCACAGAGTTACAGCTTTCCCCTCAAGAAGCCTTTCGCTAAGACAGTTCTTGTGGAATTGGCAAAGTGATATTTGGAAGCCCATAGAGGGCTATGGTGAAAAAGGAAATATCCTCAGATGAAATCTGGAAAGAAGCTTTCTGAGAAACTGCTTAGTGTTCTGTTAATTCATCTCACAGAGTTACATCTGTATTTCGTGGATCTCTTTGCTAGCCTTATTTCTGTTGAATCTGAGAACAGATATTTCGGATCCCATTGAAGACTATAGGGCCAAAGGAAATATCCTCCGATAAAAAGAGAAAGAAGCTTTCTGAGAAACTTCTTTGTGTTCTGTGAAATCATCTCACAGAGTTACAGCTTTCCCCTCAAGAAGCCTTTCGCTAAGACAGTTCTTGTGGAATTGGCAAAGTGATATTTGGAAGCACATAGAGGGCTTTGGTGAAAAAGGAAATATCCTCAGATGAAATCTGGAAAGAAGCTTTCTGAGAAACTGCTTAGTGTTCTGTTAATTCATTTCACAGAGTTACATCTGTATTTCGTGGATATATTTGCTAGCCTTATTTCTGTGGAATCTGAGAACAGATATTTCGGATCCCATTGAAGACTATAGGGCCAAAGGAAATATCCTCCGATAACAAAGAGAAAGAAGCTTTCTGAGAAACTTCTTTGTGTTCTGTAAAATCATCTCACAGAGTTACAGCTTTCCCCTCAAGAAGCCTTTCGCTAAGACAGTTCTTGTGGAATTGGCAAAGTGATATTTGGAAGCCCATAGAGGGCTATGGTGAAAAAGGAAATATCCTCAGATGAAATCTGGAAAGAAGCTTTCTGAGAAACTGCTTAGTGTTCTGTTAATTCATCTCACAGAGTTACATCTGTATGTCGTGGATCTCTTTGCTAGCCTTATTTCTGTGGAATCTGAGAACAGATATTTCGGATCCCATTGAAGACTATAGGGCCAAAGGAAATATCCTCCGATAACAAAGAGAAAGAAGCTTTCTGAGAAACTTCTTTGTGTTCTGTGAAATCATCTCACAGAGTTACAGCTTTCCCCTCAAGAAGCCTTTCGCTAAGACAGTTCTTGTGGAATTGGCAAAGTGATATTTGGAAGCCCATAGAGGGCTATGGTGAAAAAGGAAATATCCTCAGATGAAATCTGGAAAGAAGCTTTCTGAGAAACTGCTTAGTGTTCTGTTAATTCATCTCACAAAGTTACATCTGTATTTCGTGGATCTCTTTACTAGCCTTATTTCTGTGGAATCTGAGAACAGATATTTCGGATCCCATTGAAGACTATAGGGCCAAAGGAAATATCCTCCGATAACAAAGAGAAAGAAGCTTTCTGAGAAACTTCTTTGTGTTCTGTAAAATCATCTCACAGAGTTACAGCTTTCCCCTCAAGAAGCCTTTCGCTAAGACAGTTCTTGTGGAATTGGCAAAGTGATATTTGGAAGCCCATAGAGGGCTATGGTGAAAAAGGAAATATCCTCAGATGAAATCTGGAAAGAAGCTTTCTGAGAAACTGCTTAGTGTTCTGTTAATTCATCTCACAGAGTTACATCTGTATTTCGTGGATCTCTTTGCTATCCTTATTTCTGTTGAATCTGAGAACAGATACTTCGGATCCCATTGAAGACTATAGGGCCAAAGGAAATATCCTCCGATAAAAAGAGAAAGAAGCTTTCTGAGAAACTTCTTTGTGTTCTGTGAAATCATCTCACAGAGTTACAGCTTTCCCCTCAAGAAGCCTTTCGCTAAGACAGTTCTTGTGGAATTGGCAAAGTGATATTTGGAAGCCCATAGAGGGCTATGGTGAAAAAGGAAATATCCTCAGATGAAATCTGGAAAGAAGCTTTCTGAGAAACTGCTTAGTGTTCTGTTAATTCATTTCACAGAGTTACATCTGTATTTCGTGGATCTATTTGCTAGCCTTATTTCTGAGGAATCTGAGAACAGATATTTCGGATCCCATTGAAGACTATAGGGCCAAAGGAAATATCCTCCGATAACAAAGAGAAAGAAGCTTTCTGAGAAACTTCTTTGTGTTCTGTAAAATCATCTCACAGAGTTACAGCTTTCCCCTCAAGAAGCCTTTCGCTAAGACAGTTCTTGTGGAATTGGCAAAGTGATATTTGGAAGCCCATAGAGGGCTATGGTGAAAAAGGAAATATCCTCAGATGAAATCCGGAAAGAAGCTTTCTGAGAAACTGCTTAGTGTTCTGTTAATTCATCTCACAGAGTAACATCTGTATTTTGTGGATCTCTTTGCTAGCCTTATTTCTGTGGAATCTGAGAACAGATATTTCGGATCCCATTGAAGACTATAGGGCCAAAGGAAATATCCTCCGATAACAAAGAGAAAGAAGCTTTCTGAGAAACTTCTTTGTGTTCTGTGAAATCATCTCACAGCGTTACAGCTTTGCCCTCAAGAAGCCTTTCGCTAAGACAGTTCTTGTGGAATTGGCAAAGTGATATTTGGAAGCCCATAGAGGGCTAGGGTGAAAAAGGAAATATCCTCAGATGAAATCTGGAAAGAAGCTTTCTGAGAAACTGCTTAGTGTTCTGTTAATTCATCTCACAGAGTTACATCTGTATTTCGTGGATCTCTTTGCTAGCCTTATTTCTGTGGAATCTGAGAACAGATATTTCGGATCCCTTTGAAGACTATAGGGCCAAAGGAAATATCCTCCGATAACAAAGAGAAAGAAGCTTTCTGAGAAACTTCTTTGTGTTCTGTGAAATCATCTCACAGAGTTACAGCTTTCCCCTCAAGAAGCCTTTCGCTAAGACAGTTCTTGTGGAATTGGAAAAGTGATATTTGGAAGCCCATAGAGGGCTATGGTGAAAAAGGAAATATCCTCAGATGAAATCTGGAAAGAAGCTTTCTGAGAAACTGCTTAGTGTTCTGTTAATTCATCTCACAGAGTTACATCCGTATTTCGTGGATCTCTTTGCTAGCCTTATTTCTGTGGAATCTGAGAACAGATATTTCGGATCCCTTTGAAGACTATAGTGCCAAAGGAAATATCCTCCGATAACAAAGAGAAAGAAGCTTTCTGAGAAACTTCTTTGTGTTCTGTGAAATCATCTCACAGAGTTGCAGCTTTCCCCTCAAGAAGCCTTTCGCTAAGACAGTTCTTGTGGAATTGGCAAAGTGATATTTGGAAGCCCATAGAGGGCTATGGTGAAAAAGGAAATATCCGCAGATGAAATCTGGAAAGAAGCTTTCTGAGAAACTGCTTAGTGTTCTGTTAATTCATCTCACAGAGTTACATCTGTATTTCGTGGATCTCTTAGCTAGCCTTATTTCTGTGGAATCTGAGAACAGATATTTCGGATCCCATTGAAGACTATACGGCCAAAGGAAATATCCTCCGATAACAAAGAGAAAGAAGCTTTCTGAGAAACTTCTTTGTGTTCTGTGAAATCATATCACAGAGATACAGCTTTCCCCTCAAGAAGCCTTTCGCTGAGACAGTTCTTGTGGAATTGGCAAAGTGATATTCAGAAGCCCATAGAGGGCTATGGTGAAAAAGGAAATATCCTCAGATGAAATCTGGAAAGAAGCTTTCTGAGAAACTGCTTAGTGTTCTGTTAATTCATCTCACAGAGTTACATCTGTATTTCGTGGATCTCTTTGCCAGCCTTATTTCTGTGGAATCTGAGAACAGATATTTCGGATCCCATTGAAGACTATAGGGCCAAAGGAAATATCCTCCGATAACAAAGAGAAAGAAGATTTCTGAGAAACTTCTTTGTGTTCTGTGAAATCATCTCACAGACTTACAGCTTTCCCCTCAAGAAGCCTTTCGCTACGACAGTTCTTGTGGAATTGGCAAAGTGATATTTGGAAGCCCATAGAGGGGTATGGTGAAAAAGGAAATATCCTCAGATGAAATCTGGAAAGAAGCTTTCTGAGAAACTGCTTAGTGTTCTGTTAATTCATCTCACAGAGTTACATCTGTATTTCGTGGATCTCTTTGCTAGCCTTATTTCTGTGGAATCTGAGAACAGATATTTCGGATCCCTTTGAAGGCTATAGGGCCAAAGGAAATATCCTCCGATAACAAAGAGAAAGAAGCTTTCTGAGAAACTTCTTTGTGTTCTGTGAAATCATCTCACAGAGTTACAGCTTTCCCCTCAAGAAGCCTTTCGCTAAGACAGTTCTTGTGGAATTGGCAAAGTGATATTTGGAAGCCCATAGAGGGCTATGGTGAAAAAGGAAATATCCTCAGATGAAATCTGGAAAGAAGCTTTCTGAGAAACTGCTTAGTGTTCTGTTAATTCATCTCATAGAGTTACATCCGTATTTCGTGGATCTCTTTGCTAGCCTTATTTCTGTGGAATCTGAGAACAGATATTTCGGATCCCTTTGAAGACTATAGTGCCAAAGGAAATATCCTCCGATAACAAAGAGAAAGAAGCTTTCTGAGAAACTTCTTTGTGTTCTGTGAAATCATCTCACAGAGTTACAGCTTTCCCCTCAAGAAGCCTTTCGCTAAGACAGTTCTTGTGGAATTGGCAAAGTGATATTTGGAAGCCCATAGAGGGCTATGGTGAAAAAGGAAATATCCGCAGATGAAATCTGGAAAGAAGTTTTCTGAGAAACTGCTTAGTGTTCTGTTAATTCATCTCACAGAGTTACATCTGTATTTCGTGGATCTCTTAGCTAGCCTTATTTCTGTGGAATCTGAGAACAGATATTTCGGATCCCATTGAAGACTATACGGCCAAAGGAAATATCCTCCGATAACAAAGAGAAAGAAGCTTTCTGAGAAACTTCTTTGTGTTCTGTGAAATCATATCACAGAGTTACAGCTTTCCCCTCAAGAAGCCTTTCGCTGAGACAGTTCTTGTGGAATTGGCAAAGTGATATTCAGAAGCCCATAGAGGGCTATGGTGAAAAAGGAAATATCCTCAGATGAAATCTGGAAAGAAGCTTTCTGAGAAACTGCTTAGTGTTCTGTTAATTCATCTCACAGAGTTACATCTGTATTTCGTGGATCTCTTTGCTAGCCTTATTTCTGTGGAATCTGAGAACAGATATTTCGGATCCCATTGAAGACTATAGGGCCAAAGGAAATATCCTCCGAAAACAAAGAGAAAGAAGCTTTCTGAGAAACTTCTTTGTGTTCTGTGAAATCATCTCACAGAGTTACAGCTTTCCCCTCAAGAAGCCTTTCGCTAAGACAGTTCTTGTGGAATTGGCAAAGTGATATTTGGAAGCCCATAGAGGGCTATGGTGAAAAAGGAAATATCCTCAGATGAAATCTGGAAAGAAGCTTTCTGAGAAACTGCTTAGTGTTCTGTTAATTCATCTCACAGAGTAACATCTGTATTTTGTGGATCTCTTTGCTAGCCTTATTTCTGTGGAATCTGAGAACAGATATTTCGGATCCCATTGAAGACTATAGGGCCAAAGGAAATATCCTCCGATAACAAAGAGAAAGAAGCTTTCTGAGAAACTTCTTTGTGTTCTGTGAAATCATCTCACAGAGTTACAGCTTTGCCCTCAAGAAGCCTTTCGCTAAGACAGTTCTTGTGGAATTGGCAAAGTGATATTTGGAAGCCCATAGAGGGCTATGGTGAAAAAGGAAATATCCTCAGATGAAATCTGGAAAGAAGCTTTCTGAGAAACTGCTTAGTGTTCTGTTAATTCATCTCACAGAGTTACATCTGTATTTCGTGGATCTCTTTGCTAGCCTTATTTCTGTGGAATCTGAGAACAGATATTTCGGATCCCTTTGAAGACTATAGGGCCAAAGGAAATATCCTCCGATAACAAAGAGAAAGAAGCTTTCTGAGAAACTTCTTTGTGTTCTGTGAAATCATCTCACAGAGTTACAGCTTTCCCCTCAAGAAGCCTTTCGCTAAGACAGTTCTTGTGGAATTGGAAAAGTGATATTTGGAAGCCCATAGAGGGCTATGGTGAAAAAGGAAATATCCTCAGATGAAATCTGGAAAGAAGCTTTCTGAGAAACTGCTTAGTGTTCTGTTAATTCATCTCACAGAGTTACATCCGTATTTCGTGGATCTCTTTGCTAGCCTTATTTCTGTGGAATCTGAGAACAGATATTTCGGATCCCTTTGAAGACTATAGTGCCAAAGGAAATATCCTCCGATAACAAAGAGAAAGAAGCTTTCTGAGAAACTTCTTTGTGTTCTGTGAAATCATCTCACAGAGTTGCAGCTTTCCCCTCAAGAAGCCTTTCGCTAAGACAGTTCTTGTGGAATTGGCAAAGTGATATTTGGAAGCCCATAGAGGGCTATGGTGAAAAAGGAAATATCCGCAGATGAAATCTGGAAAGAAGCTTTCTGAGAAACTGCTTAGTGTTCTGTTAATTCATCTCACAGAGTTACATCTGTATTTCGTGGATCTCTTAGCTAGCCTTATTTCTGTGGAATCTGAGAACAGATATTTCGGATCCCATTGAAGACTATACGGCCAAAGGAAATATCCTCCGATAACAAAGAGAAAGAAGCTTTCTGAGAAACTTCTTTGTGTTCTGTGAAATCATATCACAGAGATACAGCTTTCCCCTCAAGAAGCCTTTCGCTGAGACAGTTCTTGTGGAATTGGCAAAGTGATATTCAGAAGCCCATAGAGGGCTATGGTGAAAAAGGAAATATCCTCAGATGAAATCTGGAAAGAAGCTTTCTGAGAAACTGCTTAGTGTTCTGTTAATTCATCTCACAGAGTTACATCTGTATTTCGTGGATCTCTTTGCCAGCCTTATTTCTGTGGAATCTGAGAACAGATATTTCGGATCCCATTGAAGACTATAGGGCCAAAGGAAATATCCTCCGATAACAAAGAGAAAGAAGCTTTCTGAGAAACTTCTTTGTGTTCTGTGAAATCATCTCACAGAGTTACAGCTTTCCCCTCAAGAAGCCTTTCGCTACGACAGTTCTTGTGGAATTGGCAAAGTGATATTTGGAAGCCCATAGAGGGCTATGGTGAAAAAGGAAATATCCTCAGATGAAATCTGGAAAGAAGCTTTCTGAGAAACTGCTTAGTGTTCTGTTAATTCATCTCACAGAGTTACATCTGTATTTCGTGGATCTCTTTGCTAGCCTTATTTCTGTGGAATCTGAGAACAGATATTTCGGATCCCTTTGAAGGCTATAGGGCCAAAGGAAATATCCTCCGATAACAAAGAGAAAGAAGCTTTCTGAGAAACTTCTTTGTGTTCTGTGAAATCATCTCACAGAGTTACAGCTTTCCCCTCAAGAAGCCTTTCGCTAAGACAGTTCTTGTGGAATTGGCAAAGTGATATTTGGAAGCCCATAGAGGGCTATGGTGAAAAAGGAAATATCCTCAGATGAAATCTGGAAAGAAGCTTTCTGAGAAACTGCTTAGTGTTCTGTTAATTCATCTCATAGAGTTACATCCGTATTTCGTGGATCTCTTTGCTAGCCTTATTTCTGTGGAATCTGAGAACAGATATTTCGGATCCCTTTGAAGACTATAGTGCCAAAGGAAATATCCTCCGATAACAAAGAGAAAGAAGCTTTCTGAGAAACTTCTTTGTGTTCTGTGAAATCATCTCACAGAGTTACAGCTTTCCCCTCAAGAAGCCTTTCGCTAAGACAGTTCTTGTGGAATTGGCAAAGTGATATTTGGAAGCCCATAGAGGGCTATGGTGAAAAAGGAAATATCCGCAGATGAAATCTGGAAAGAAGCTTTCTGAGAAACTGCTTAGTGTTCTGTTAATTCATCTCACAGAGTTACATCTGTATTTCGTGGATCTCTTAGCTAGCCTTATTTCTGTGGAATCTGAGAACAGATATTTCGGATCCCATTGAAGACTATAGGGCCAAAGGAAATATCCTCCGATAACAAAGAGAAAGAAGCTTTCTGAGAAACTTCTTTGTGTTCTGTGAAATCATATCACAGAGTTACAGCTTTCCCCTCAAGAAGCCTTTCGCTGAGACAGTTCTTGTGGAATTGGCAAAGTGATATTCAGAAGCCCATAGAGGGCTATGGTGAAAAAGGAAATATCCTCAGATGAAATCTGGAAAGAAGCTTTCTGAGAAACTGCTTAGTGTTCTGTTAATTCATCTCACAGAGTTACATCTGTATTTCGTGGATCTCTTTGCTAGCCTTATTTCTGTGGAATCTGAGAACAGATATTTCGGATCCCTTTGAAGACTATAGGGCCAAAGGAAATATCCTCCGAAAACAAAGAGAAAGAAGCTTTCTGAGAAACTTCTTTGTGTTCCGTGAAATCATCTCACAGAGTTACAGCTTTCCCCTCAAGAAGCCTTTCGCTAAGACAGTTCTTGTGGAATTGGCAAAGTGATATTTGGAAGCCCATAGAGGGCTATGGTGAAAAAGGAAATATCCGCAGATGAAATCTGGAAAGAAGCTTTCTGAGAAACTGCTTAGTGTTCTGTTAATTCATCTCACAGTGTTACATCTGTATTTCGTGGATCTCTTAGCTAGCCTTATTTCTGTGGAATCTGAGAACAGATATTTCGGATCCCATTGAAGACTATACGGCCAAAGGAAATATCCTCCGATAACAAAGAGAAAGAAGCTTTCTGAGAAACTTCTTTGTGTTCTGTGAAATCATATCACAGAGATACAGCTTTCCCCTCAAGAAGCCTTTCGCTGAGACAGTTCTTGTGGAATTGGCAAAGTGATATTCAGAAGCCCATAGAGGGCTATGGTGAAAAAGGAAATATCCTCAGATGAAATCTGGAAAGAAGCTTTCTGAGAAACTGCTTAGTGTTCTGTTAATTCATCTCACAGAGTTACATCTGTATTTCGTGGATCTCTTTGCCAGCCTTATTTCTGTGGAATCTGAGAACAGATATTTCGGATCCCATTGAAGACTATAGGGCCAAAGGAAATATCCTCCGATAACAAAGAGAAAGAAGCTTTCTGAGAAACTTCTTTGTGTTCTGTGAAATCATCTCACAGAGTTACAGCTTTCCCCTCAAGAAGCCTTTCGCTACGACAGTTCTTGTGGAATTGGCAAAGTGATATTTGGAAGCCCATAGAGGGCTATGGTGAAAAAGGAAATATCCTCAGATGAAATCTGGAAAGAAGCTTTCTGAGAAACTGCTTAGTGTTCTGTTAATTCATCTCACAGAGTTACATCTGTATTTCGTGGATCTCTTTGCTAGCCTTATTTCTGTGGAATCTGAGAACAGATATTTCGGATCCCTTTGAAGGCTATAGGGCCAAAGGAAATATCCTCCGATAACAAAGAGAAAGAAGCTTTCTGAGAAACTTCTTTGTGTTCTGTGAAATCATCTCACAGAGTTACAGCTTTCCCCTCAAGAAGCCTTTCGCTAAGACAGTTCTTGTGGAATTGGCAAAGTGATATTTGGAAGCCCATAGAGGGCTATGGTGAAAAAGGAAATATCCTCAGATGAAATCTGGAAAGAAGCTTTCTGAGAAACTGCTTAGTGTTCTGTTAATTCATCTCATAGAGTTACATCCGTATTTCGTGGATCTCTTTGCTAGCCTTATTTCTGTGGAATCTGAGAACAGATATTTCGGATCCCTTTGAAGACTATAGTGCCAAAGGAAATATCCTCCGATAACAAAGAGAAAGAAGCTTTCTGAGAAACTTCTTTGTGTTCTGTGAAATCATCTCACAGAGTTACAGCTTCCCCTCAAGAAGCCTTTCGCTAAGACAGTTCTTGTGGAATTGGCAAAGTGATATTTGGAAGCCCATAGAGGGCTATGGTGAAAAAGGAAATATCCTCAGATGAAATCTGGAAAGAAGCTTTCTGAGAAACTGCTTAGTGTTCTGTTAATTCATCTCACAGAGTTACATCTGTATTTCGTGGATCTCTTTGCTAGCCTTATTTCTGTGGAATCTGAGAACAGATATTTCGGATCCCTTTGAAGACTATAGTGCCAAAGGAAATATCCTCCGATAACAAAGAGAAAGAAGCTTTCTGAGAAACTTCTTTGTGTTCTGTGAAATCATCTCACAGAGTTACAGCTTCCCCTCAAGAAGCCTTTCGCTAAGACAGTTCTTGTGGAATTGGCAAAGTGATATTTGGAAGCCCATAGAGGGCTATGGTGAAAAAGGAAATATCCTCAGATGAAATCTGGAAAGAAGCTTTCTGAGAAACTGCTTAGTGTTCTGTTAATTCATCTCACAGAGTTACATCTGTATTTCGTGGATCTCTTTGCTAGCCTTATTTCTGTGGAATCTGAGAACAGATATTTCGGATCCCATTGAAGACTATAGGGCCAAAGGAAATATCCTCCGAAAACAAAGAGAAAGAAGCTTTCTGAGAAACTTCTTTGTGTTCTGTGAAATCATCTCACAGAGTTACAGCTTTCCCCTCAAGAAGCCTTTCGCTAAGACAGTTCTTGTGGAATTGGCAAAGTGATATTTGGAAGCCCATAGAGGGCTATGGTGAAAAAGGAAATATCCTCAGATGAAATCTGGAAAGAAGCTTTCTGAGAAACTGCTTAGTGTTCTGTTAATTCATCTCACATAGTAACATCTGTATTTTGTGGATCTCTTTGCTAGCCTTATTTCTGTGGAATCTGAGAACAGATATTTCGGATCCCATTGAAGACTATAGGGCCAAAGGAAATATCCTCCGATAACAAAGAGAAAGAAGCTTTCTGAGAAACTTCTTTGTGTTCTGTGAAATCATCTCACAGAGTTACAGCTTTGCCCTCAAGAAGCCTTTCGCTAAGACAGTTCTTGTGGAATTGGCAAAGTGATATTTGGAAGCCCATAGAGGGCTATGGTGAAAAAGGAAATATCCTCAGATGAAATCTGGAAAGAAGCTTTCTGAGAAACTGCTTAGTGTTCTGTTAATTCATCTCACAGAGTTACATCTGTATTTCGTGGATCTCTTTGCTAGCCTTATTTCTGTGGAATCTGAGAACAGATATTTCGGATCCCTTTGAAGACTATAGGGCCAAAGGAAATATCCTCCGATAACAAAGAGAAAGAAGCTTTCTGAGAAACTTCTTTGTGTTCTGTGAAATCATCTCACAGAGTTACAGCTTTCCCCTCAAGAAGCCTTTCGCTAAGACAGTTCTTGTGGAATTGGAAAAGTGATATTTGGAAGCCCATAGAGGGCTATGGTGAAAAAGGAAATATCCTCAGATGAAATCTGGAAAGAAGCTTTCTGAGAAACTGCTTAGTGTTCTGTTAATTCATCTCACAGAGTTACATCCGTATTTCGTGGATCTCTTTGCTAGCCTTATTTCTGTGGAATCTGAGAACAGATATTTCGGATCCCTTTGAAGACTATAGTGCCAAAGGAAATATCCTCCGATAACAAAGAGAAAGAAGCTTTCTGAGAAACTTCTTTGTATTCTGTGAAATCATCTCACAGAGTTGCAGCTTTCCCCTCAAGAAGCCTTTCGCTAAGACAGTTCTTGTGGAATTGGCAAAGTGATATTTGGAAGCCCATAGAGGGCTATGGTGAAAAAGGAAATATCCGCAGATGAAATCTGGAAAGAAGCTTTCTGAGAAACTGCTTAGTGTTCTGTTAATTCATCTCACAGAGTTACATCTGTATTTCGTGGATCTCTTAGCTAGCCTTATTTCTGTGGAATCTGAGAACAGATATTTCGGATCCCATTGAAGACTATACGGCCAAAGGAAATATCCTCCGATAACAAAGAGAAAGAAGCTTTCTGAGAAACTTCTTTGTGTTCTGTGAAATCATATCACAGAGATACAGCTTTCCCCTCAAGAAGCCTTTCGCTGAGACAGTTCTTGTGGAATTGGCAAAGTGATATTCAGAAGCCCGTAGAGGGCTATGGTGAAAAAGGAAATATCCTCAGATGAAATCTGGAAAGAAGCTTTCTGAGAAACTGCTTAGTGTTCTGTTAATTCATCTCACAGAGTTACATCTGTATTTCGTGGATCTCTTTGCCAGCCTTATTTCTGTGGAATCTGAGAACAGATATTTCGGATCCCATTGAAGACTATAGGGCCAAAGGAAATATCCTCCGATAACAAAGAGAAAGAAGCTTTCTGAGAAACTTCTTTGTGTTCTGTGAAATCATCTCACAGAGTTACAGCTTTCCCCTCAAGAAGCCTTTCGCTACGACAGTTCTTGTGGAATTGGCAAAGTGATATTTGGAAGCCCATAGAGGGCTATGGTGAAAAAGGAAATATCCTCAGATGAAATCTGGAAAGAAGCTTTCTGAGAAACTGCTTAGTGTTCTGTTAATTCATCTCACAGAGTTACATCTGTATTTCGTGGATCTCTTTGCTAGCCTTATTTCTGTGGAATCTGAGAACAGATATTTCGGATCCCTTTGAAGGCTATAGGGCCAAAGGAAATATCCTCCGATAACAAAGAGAAAGAAGCTTTCTGAGAAACTTCTTTGTGTTCTGTGAAATCATCTCACAGAGTTACAGCTTTCCCCTCAAGAAGCCTTTCGCTAAGACAGTTCTTGTGGAATTGGCAAAGTGATATTTGGAAGCCCATAGAGGGCTATGGTGAAAAAGGAAATATCCTCAGATGAAATCTGGAAAGAAGCTTTCTGAGAAACTGCTTAGTGTTCTGTTAATTCATCTCATAGAGTTACATCCGTATTTCGTGGATCTCTTTGCTAGCCTTATTTCTGTGGAATCTGAGAACAGATATTTCGGATCCCTTTGAAGACTATAGTGCCAAAGGAAATATCCTCCGATAACAAAGAGAAAGAAGCTTTCTGAGAAACTTCTTTGTGTTCTGTGAAATCATCTCACAGAGTTACAGCTTTCCCCTCAAGAAGCCTTTCGCTAAGACAGTTCTTGTGGAATTGGCAAAGTGATATTTGGAAGCCCATAGAGGGCTATGGTGAAAAAGGAAATATCCGCAGATGAAATCTGGAAAGAAGCTTTCTGAGAAACTGCTTAGTGTTCTGTTAATTCATCTCACAGAGTTACATCTGTATTTCGTGGATCTCTTAGCTAGCCTTATTTCTGTGGAATCTGAGAACAGATATTTCGGATCCCATTGAAGACTATACGGCCAAAGGAAATATCCTCCGATAACAAAGAGAAAGAAGCTTTCTGAGAAACTTCTTTGTGTTCTGTGAAATCATATCACAGAGTTACAGCTTTCCCCTCAAGAAGCCTTTCGCTGAGACAGTTCTTGTGGAATTGGCAAAGTGATATTCAGAAGCCCATAGAGGGCTATGGTGAAAAAGGAAATATCCTCAGATGAAATCTGGAAAGAAGCTTTCTGAGAAACTGCTTAGTGTTCTGTTAATTCATCTCACAGAGTTACATCTGTATTTCGTGGATCTCTTTGCTAGCCTTATTTCTGTGGAATCTGAGAACAGATATTTCGGATCCCATTGAAGACTATAGGGCCAAAGGAAATATCCTCCGAAAACAAAGAGAAAGAAGCTTTCTGAGAAACTTCTTTGTGTTCTGTGAAATCATCTCACAGAGTTACAGCTTTCCCCTCAAGAAGCCTTTCGCTAAGACAGTTCTTGTGGAATTGGCAAAGTGATATTTGGAAGCCCATAGAGGGCTATGGTGAAAAAGGAAATATCCTCAGATGAAATCTGGAAAGAAGCTTTCTGAGAAACTGCTTAGTGTTCTGTTAATTCATCTCACAGAGTTACATCTGTATTTCTTGGATCTCTTTGCTAGCCTTATTTCTGTGGAATCTGAGAACAGATATTTCGGATCCCATTGAAGACTATAGGGCCAAAGGAAATATCCTCCGATAACAAAGAGAAAGAAGCTTTCTGAGAAACTTCTTTGTGTTCTGTGAAATCATCTCACAGAGTTACAGCTTTGCCCTCAAGAAGCCTTTCGCTAAGACAGTTCTTGTGGAATTGGCAAAGTGGTATTCGGAAGCCCATAAAAGGCTATGGTGAAAAAGGAAATATCCTCAGATGAAATCTGGAAAGAAGCTTTCTGAGAAACTGCTTAGTGTTCTGTTAATTCATCTCACAGAGTTACATCTGTATTTCGTGGATCTATTTGCTAGCCTTATTTCTGTGGAATCTGAGAACAGATATTTCGGATCCCATTGAAGACTATAGGGCCAAAGGAAATATCCTCCGATAACAAAGAGAAAGAAGCTTTCTGAGAAACTTCTTTGTGTTCTGTGAAATCATCTCACAGAGTTACAGCTTTCCCCTCAAGAAGCCTTTCGCTAAGACAGTTCTTGTGGAATTGGCAAAGTGATATTTGGAAGCCCATAGAGGGCTATGGTGAAAAAGGAAATATCCTCAGATGAAATCTGGAAAGAAGCTTTCTGAGAAACTGCTTAGTGTTCTGTTAATTCATCTCACAGAGTTACATCTGTATTTCGTGGATCTCTTTGCTAGCCTTATTTCTGTGGAATCTGAGAACAGATATTTCGGATCCCATTGAAGACTATAGGGCCAAAGGAAATATCCTCTGATAACAAAGAGAAAGAAGCTTTCTGAGAAACTTCTTTGTGTTCTGTAAAATCATCTCACAGAGTTACAGCTTTCCCCTCAAGAAGCCTTTCGCTAAGACAGTTCTTGTGGAATTGGCAAAGTGATATTTGGAAGCCCATAGAGGGCTATGGTGAAAAAGGAAATATCCTCAGATGAAATCTGGAAAGAAGCTTTCTGAGAAACTGCTTAGTGTTCTGTTAATTCATCTCACAGAGTTATATCTGTATTTCGTGGATCTCTTTACTAGCCTTATTTCTGTGGAATCTGAGAACAGATATTTCGGATCCCATTGAAGACTATAGGGCCAAAGGAAATATCCTCCGATAACAAAGAGAAAGAAGCTTTCTGAGAAACTTCTTTGTGTTCTGTAAAATCATCTCACAGAGTTACAGCTTTCCCCTCAAGAAGCCTTTCGCTAAGACAGTTCTTGTGGAATTGGCAAAGTGATATTTGGAAGCCCATAAAGGGCTATGGTGAAAAAGGAAATATCCTCAGATGAAATCTGGAAAGAAGCTTTCTGAGAAACTGCTGAGTGTTCTGTTAATTCATCTCACAGAGTTACATCTGTATTTCGTGGATCTCTTTGCTAGCCTTATTTCTGTTGAATCTGAGAACAGATATTTCGGATCCCTTTGAAGACTATAGGGCCAAAGGAAATATCCTCCGATAACAAAGAGAAAGAAGCTTTCTGAGAAACTTCTTTGTGTTCTGTGAAATCATCTCACAGAGTTACAGCTTTCCCCTCAAGAAGCCTTTCGCTACGACAGTTCTTGTGGAATTGGCAAAGTGATATTTGGAAGCCCATAGAGGGCTATGGTGAAAAAGGAAATATCCTCAGATGAAATCTGGAAAGAAGCTTTCTGAGAAACTGCTTAGTGTTCTGTTAATTCATCTCACAGAGTTACATCTGTATTTCGTGGATCTCTTTGCTAGCCTTATTTCTGTGGAATCTGAGAACAGATATTTCGGATCCCTTTGAAGACTATAGGGCCAAAGGAAATATCCTCCGATAACAAAGAGAAAGAAGCTTTCTGAGAAACTTCTTTGTGTTCTGTGAAATCATCTCACAGAGTTTCAGCTTTCCCCTCAAGAAGCCTTTCGCTAAGACAGTTCTTGTGGAATTGGCAAAGTGATATTTGGAAGCCCATAGAGGGCTATGGTGAAAAAGGAAATATCCGCAGATGAAATCTGGAAAGAAGCTTTCTGAGAAACTGCTGAGTGTTCTGTTAATTCATCTCACAGAGTTACATCTGTATTTCGTGGATCTCTTAGCTAGCCTTATTTCTGTGGAATCTGAGAACAGATATTTCGGATCCCATTGAAGACTATACGGCCAAAGGAAATATCCTCCGATAACAAAGAGAAAGAAGCTTTCTGAGAAACTTCTTTGTGTTTTGTGAAATCTTATCACAGAGTTACAGCTTTCCCCTCAAGAAGCCTTTCGCTACGACAGTTCTTGTGGAATTGGCAAAGTGATATTTGGAAGCCCATAAAAGGCTATGGTGAAAAAGGAAATATCCTCAGATGAAATCTGGAAAGAAGCTTTCTGAGAAACTGCTTAGTGTTCTGTTAATTCATCTCACAGAGTTACATCTGTATTTCGTGGATCTATTTGCTAGCCTTATTTCTGTGGAATCAGAGAACAGATATTTCGGATCCCATTGAAGACTATAGGGCCAAAGGAAATATCCTCCGATAACAAAGAGAAAGAAGCTTTCTGAGAAACTTCTTTGTGTTCTGTAAAATCATCTCACAGAGTTACAGCTTTCCCCTCAAGAAGCCTTTCGCTAAGACAGTTCTTGTGGAATTGGCAAAGTGATATTTGGAAGCCCATAGAGGGCTATGGTGAAAAAGGAAATATCCTCAGATGAAATCTGGAAAGAAGCTTTCTGAGAAACTGCTTACTGTTCTGTTAATTCATCTCACAGAGTTACATCTGTATTTTGTGGATCTCTTTGCTAGCCTTATTTCTGTGGAATCTGAGAACAGATATTTCGGATCCCATTGAAGACTATAGGGCCAAAGGAAATATCCTCCGATAACAAAGAGAAAGAAGCTTTCTGAGAAACTTCTTTGTATTCTGTGAAATCATCTCACAGAGTTACAGCTTTCCCCTCAAGAAGCCTTTCTCTAAGACAGTTCTTGTGGAATTGGCAAAGTGATATTTGGAAGCCCATAGAGGGCTATGGTGAAAAAGGAAATATCCTCAGATGAAATCTGGAAAGAAGCTTTCTGAGAAACTGCTTAGTGTTCTGTTAATTCATCTCACAGAGTTACACCTGTATTTCGTGGATCTCTTTGCTAGCCTTATTTCTGTGGAATCTGAGAACAGATATTTCGGATCCCATTGAAGACTATAGGGCCAAAGGAAATATCCTCTGATAACAAAGAGAAAGAAGCTTTCTGAGAAACTTCTTTGTGTTCTGTAAAATCATCTCACAGAGTTACAGCTTTCCCCTCAAGAAGCCTTTCGCTAAGACAGTTCTTGTGGAATTGGCAAAGTGATATTTGGAAGCCCATAGAGGGCTATGGTGAAAAAGGAAATATCCTCAGATGAAATCTGGAAAGAAGCTTTCTGAGAAACTTCTCTGTGATGTGTGACTTCCACTCACAGAGTTACATCTGTATTTCGTGGATCTCTTTGCTATCCTTATTTCTGTGGAATCTGAGAACAGATATTTCGGATCCCTTTGAAGACTATACGGCCAAAGGAAATATCCTCCGATAACAAAGAGAAAGAAGCTTTCTGAGAAACTTCTTTGTGTTCTGTGAAATCATATCACAGAGTTACAGCTTTCCCCTCAAGAAGCCTTTCGCTGAGACAGTTCTTGTGGAATTGGCATAGTGATATTTGGAAGCCCATAGAGGGCTATGGTGAAAAAGGAAATATCCTCAGATGAAATCTGGAAAGAAGCTTTCTGAGAAACTGCTTAGTGTTCTGTTAATTCATCTCACAGAGTTACATCTGTATTTTGTGGATCTCTTTGCTAGCCTTATTTCTGTGGAATCTGAGAACAGATATTTCGGATCCCATTGAAGACTATAGGGCCAAAGGAAATATCCTCCGATAACAAAGAGAAAGAAGCTTTCTGAGAAACTTCTTTGTGTTCTGTGAAATCATCTCACAGAGTTACAGCTTTCCCCTAAAGAAGCCTTTCGCTAAGACAGTTCTTGTGGAATTGGCAAAGTGATATTTGGAAGCCCTTAGAGGGCTATGTTGAAAAAGGAAATATCCTCAGATGAAATCTGGAAAGAAGCTTTCTGAGAAACTGCTTAGTGTTCTGTTAATTCATCTCACAGAGTTACATCCGTATTTCGTGGATCTCTTTGCTATCCTTATTTCTGTGGAATCTGAGAACAGATATTTCGGATCCCATTGAAGACTATAGGGCCAAAGGAAATATCCTCTGATAACAAAGAGAAAGAAGCTTTCTGTGAAACTTCTTTGTGTTCTGTAAAATCATATCACAGAGTTACAGCTTTCCCCTCAAGAAGCCTTTCGCTGAGACAGTTCTTGTGGAATTGGCATAGTGATATTTGGAAGCCCAAAGAGGGCTATGGTGAAAAAGGAAATATCCTCAGATGAAATCTGGAAAGAAGCTTTCTGAGAAACTGCTTAGTGTTCTGTTAATTCATCTCACAGAGTTACATCTGTATTTTGTGGATCTCTTTGCTAGCCTTATTTCTGTGGAATCTGAGAACAGATATTTCGGATCCCATTGAAGACTATAGGGCCAAAGGAAATATCCTCCGATAACAAAGAGAAAGAAGCTTTCTGAGAAACTTCTTTGTGTTCTGTGAAATCATCTCTCAGAGTTACAGCTATCCCCTAAAGAAGCCTTTCGCTAAGACAGTTCTTGTGGAATTGGCAAAGTGATATTTGGAAGCCCATAGAGGGCTATGGTGAAAAAGGAAATATCCTCAGATGAAATCTGGAAAGAAGCTTTCTGAGAAACTGCTTAGTGTTCTGTTAATTCATCTCACAGAGTTACATCTGTATTTCGTGGATCTCTTTGCTAGCCTTATTTCTGTGGAATCTGAGAACAGATATTTCGGATCCCTTTGAAGACTATAGGGCCAAAGGAAATACCCTCCGATAACAAAGAGAAAGAAGCTTTCTGAGAAACTTCTTTGTGTTCTGTGAAATCATCTCACAGAGTTACAGCTTCCCCCTCAAGAAACCTTTGGATAAGAGAGTTCTTGTGGAATTGGCAAAGTGACATTTGGAAGCCCATAGAGGGCTATGGTGAAAAAGGAAATATCCTCAGATGAAATCTGGAAAGAAGCTTTCTGAGAAACTGCTTAGTGTTCTGTTAATTCATCTCACAGAGTTACATCTGTATTTCGTGGATCTCTTTGCTAGCCTTATTTCTGTGGAATCTGAGAACAGATATTTCGTATCCCATTGAAGACTATAGGGCCAAAGGAAATATCCTCTGATAACAAAGAGAAAGAAGCTTTCTGAGAAACTTCTTTGTTTTCTGTAAAATCATCTCACAGAGTTACAGCTTTCCCCTCAAGAAGCCTTTCGCTAAGACAGTTCTTGTGGAATTGGCAAAGTGATATTTGGAAGCCCATAGAGGGCTACGGTGAAAAAGGAAATATCCTCAGATGAAATCTGGAAAGAAGCTTTCTGAGAAACTTCTCTGTGATGTGTGACTTCCACTCACATAGTTACATCTGTATTTCGTGGATCTCTTTGCTATCCTTATTTCTGTGGAATCTGAGAACAGATATTTCGGATTCCTTTGAAGACTATACGGCCAAAGGAAATATCCTCCGATAACAAAGAGAAAGAAGCTTTCTGAGAAACTTCTTTGTGTTCTGTGAAATCATATCACAGAGTTACAGCTTTCCCCTCAAGAAGCCTTTCGCTGAGACAGTTCTTGTGGAATTGGCATAGTGATATTTGGAAACCCTTAGAGGGCTATGGTGAAAAAGGAAATATCCTCAGATGAAATCTGGAAAGAAGCTTTCTGAGAAACTGCTTAGTGTTCTGTTAATTCATCTCACAGAGTTACATCTGTATTTTGTGGATCTCTTTGCTAGCCTTATTTCTGTGGAATCTGAGAACAGATATTTCGGATCCCATTGAAGACTATAGGGCCAAAGGAAATATCCTCCGATAACAAAGAGAAAGAAGCTTTCTGAGAAACTTCTTTGTGTTCTGTGAAATCATCTCACAGAGTTACAGCTTTCCCCTAAAGAAGCCTTTCGCTAAGACAGTTCTTGTGGAATTGGCAAAGTGATATTTGGAAGCCCATAGAGGGCTATGGTGAAAAAGGAAATATCCTCAGATGAAATCTGGAAAGAAGCTTTCTGAGAAACTGCTTAGTGTTCTGTTAATTCATCTCACAGAGTTACATCTGTATTTCGTGGATCTCTTTGCTAGCCTTATTTCTGTGGAATCTGAGAACAGATATTTCGGATCCCTTTGAAGACTATAGGGCCAAAGGAAATATCCTCCGATAACAAAGAGAAAGAAGCTTTCTGAGAAACTTCCTTGTGTTCTGTGAAATCATCTCACAGAGTTACAGCTTTCCCCTCAAGAAGCCTTTCGCTAAGACAGTTCTTGTGGAATTGGCAAAGTGATATTCGGAAGCCCATAGAGGGCTATGGTGAAAAAGGAAATATCCTCAGATGAAATCTGGAAAGAAGCTTTCTGAGAAACTGCTTAGTGTTCTGTTAATTCATCTCACAGAGTTACATCCGTATTTCGTGGATCTCTTTGCTAGCCTTATTTCTGTGGAATCTGAGAACAGATATTTCGGATCCCTTTGAAGACTATAGTGCCAAAGGAAATATCCTCCGATAACAAAGAGAAAGAAGATTTCTGAGAAACTTCTTTGTGTTCTGTGAAATCATCTCACAGAGTTACAGCTTTCCCCTGAAGAAGCCTTTCGCTAAGACAGTTCTTGTGGAATTGGCAAAGTAATATTTGGAAGCCCATAGAGGGCTATGGTGAAAAAGGAAATATCCTCAGATGAAATCTGGAAAGAAGCTTTCTGAGAAACTGCTTAGTGTTCTGTTAATTCATCTCACAGAGTTACATCTGTATTTCGTGGATCTCTTTGCTAGCCTTATTTCTGTGGAATCTGAGAACAGATATTTCGGATCCCATTGAAGACTATAGGGCCAAAGGAAATATCCTCTGATAACAAAGAGAAAGAAGCTTTCTGAGAAACTTCTTTGTTTTCTGTAAAATCATCTCACAGAGTTACAGCTTTCCCCTCAAGAAGCCTTTCGCTAAGACAGTTCTTGTGGAATTGGCAAAGTGATATTTGGAAGCCCATAGAGGGCTATGGTGAAAAAGGAAATATCCTCAGATGAAATCTGGAAAGAAGCTTTCTGAGAAACTGCTTAGTGTTCTGTTAATTCATCTCACAGAGTTACATCTGTATTTCGTGGATCTCTTTGCTATCCTTATTTCTGTGGAATCTGAGAACAGATATTTCGGATCCCTTTGAAGACTATACGGCCAAAGGAAATATCCTCCGATAACAAAGAGAAAGAAGCTTTCTGAGAAACTTCTTTGTGTTCTGTGAAATCATATCACAGAGTTACAGCTTTCCCCTCAAGAAGCCTTTCGCTGAGACAGTTCTTGTGCAATTGGCATAGTGATATTTGGAAGCCCATAGAGGGCTATGGTGAAAAAGGAAATATCCTCAGATGAAATCTGGAAAGAAGCTTTCTGAGAAACTGCTTAGTGTTCTGTTAATTCATCTCACAGAGTTACATCTGTATTTTGTGGATCTCTTTGCTAGCCTTATTTCTGTGGAATCTGAGAACAGATATTTCGGATCCCATTGAAGACTATAGGGCCAAAGGAAATATCCTCCGATAACAAAGAGAAAGAAGCTTTCTGAGAAACTTGTTTGTGTTCTGTAAAATCATCTCACAGAGTTACAGCTTTTCCCTCAGGAAGCCTTTCGCTAAGACAGTACTTGTGGAATTGGCAAAGTGATATTTGGAAGCCCATAGAGGGCTATGGTGAAAAAGGAAATATCCTCAGATGAAATCTGGAAAGAAGCTTTCTGAGAAACTGCTTAGTGTTCTGTTAATTCATCTCACAGAGTTACATCTGTATTTTGTGGATCTCTTTGCTAGCCTTATTTCTGTGGAATCTGAGAACAGATATTTCGGATCCCATTGAAGACTATAGGGCCAAAGGAAATATCCTCCGATAACAAAGAGAAAGAAGCTTTCTGAGAAACTTCTTTGTGTTCTGTGAAATCATCTCACAGAGTTACAGCTTTGCCCTCAAGAAGCCTTTCGCTAAGACAGTTCTTGTGGAATTGGCAAAGTGATATTTGGAAGCCCATAGAGGGCTATGGTGAAAAAGGAAATATCCTCAGATGAAATCTGGAAAGAAGCTTTCTGAGAAACTGCTTAGTGTTCTGTTAATTCATCTCACAGAGTTACATCTGTATTTCGTGGATCTCTTTGCTAGCCTTATTTCTGTGGAATCTGAGAACAGATATTTCGGATCCCTTTGAAGACTATAGGGCCAAAGGAAATATCCTCCGATAACAAAGAGAAAGAAGCTTTCTGAGAAACTTCTTTGTGTTCTGTGAAATCATCTCACAGAGTTACAGCTTTCCCCTCAAGAAGCCTTTCGCTAAGACAGTTCTTGTGGAATTGGCAAAGTGATATTTGGAAGCCCATAGAGGGCTATGGTGAAAAAGGAAATATCCTCAGATGAAATCTGGAAAGAAGCTTTCTGAGAAACTGCTTAGTGTTCTGTTAATTCATCTCACAGAGTTACATCCGTATTTCGTAGATCTCTTTGCTAGCCTTATTTATGTGGAATCTGAGAACAGATATTTCGGATCCCTTTGAAGACTATAGTGCCAAAGGAAATATCCTCCGATAACAAAGAGAAAGAAGCTTTCTGAGAAACTTCTTTGTGTTCTGTGAAATCATCTCACAGAGTTACAGCTTTCCCCTCAAGAAGCCTTTCGCTAAGACAGTTCTTGTGGAATTGGCAAAGTGATATTTGGAAGCCCATAGAGGGCTATGGTGAAAAAGGAAATATCCTCAGATGAAATCTGGAAAGAAGCTTTCTGAGAAACTGCTTAGTGTTCTGTAAATTCATCTCACAGAGTTACATCTGTATTTCGTGGATCTCTTTGCTATCCTTATTTCTGTGGAATCTGAGAACAGATATTTCGGATCCCATTGAAGACTATAGGGCCAAAGGAAATATCCTCCGATAACAAAGAGAAAGAAGCTTTCTGAGAAACTTCTTTGTGTTCTGTAAAATCATCTCACAGAGTTACAGCTTTCCCCTCAAGAAGCCTTTCGCTAAGACAGTTCTTGTGGAGTTGGCAAAGTGATATTTGGAAGTCCATAGAGGGCTATGGTGAAAAAGGAAATATCCTCAGATGAAATCTGGAAAGAAGCTTTCTGAGAAACTTCTCTGTGATGTGTGACTTCCACTCACAGAGTTACATCTGTATTTCGTGGATCTCTTTGCTATCCTTATTTCTGTGGAATCTGAGAACAGATATTTCGGATCCCTTTGAAGACTATACGGCCAAAGGAAATATCCTCCGATAAGAAAGAGAAAGAAGCTTTCTGAGAAACTTCTTTGTGTTCTGTGAAATCATCTCACAGAGTTACAGCTTTCCCCTCAAGAAGCCTTTCGCTGAGACAGTTCTTGTGGAATTGGCATAGTGATATTTGGAAGCCCATAGAGGGCTACGGTGAAAAAGGAAATATCCTCAGATGAAATCTGGAAAGAAGCTTTCTGAGAAACTGCTTAGTGTTCTGTTAATTCATCTCACAGAGTTACATCTGTATTTCGTGGATCTCTTTGCTATCCTTATTTCTGTGGAATCTGAGAACAGATATTTCGGATCCCATTGAAGACTATAGGGCCAAAGGAAATATCCTCCGATAACAAAGAGAAAGAAGCTTTCTGAGAAACTTCTTTGTGTTCTGTGAAATCATCTCACAGAGTTACAGCTTTCCCCTAAAGAAGCCTTTCGCTAAGACAGTTCTTGTGGAATTGTCAAAGTGATATTTGGAAGCCCGTAGAGGGCTATGGTGAAAAAGCAAATATCCTCAGATGAAATCTGGAAAGAAGCTTTCTGAGAAACTGCTTAGTGTTCTGTTAATTCATCTCACAGAGTTACATCTGTATTTCGTGGATCTCTTTGCTAGCCTTATTTCTGTGGTATCTGGGAACAGATTTTTCGGATCCCATTGAAGACTATAGGGCCAAAGGAAATATCCTCCGATAACAAAGAGAAAGAAGCTTTCTGAGAAACTTCTTTGTGTTCTGTGAAATCATCTCACAGAGTTACAGCTTTCCCCTCAAGAAGCCTTTCGCTAAGACAGTTCTTGTGGAATTGGCAAAGTGATATTTGGAAGCCCATAGAGGGCTATGGTGAAAAAGGAAATATCCTCAGATGAAATCTGGAAAGAAGCTTTCTGAGAAACTGCTTAGAGTTCTGTTAATTCATCTCACAGAGTTACATCTGTATTTCGTGGATCTCTTTGCTAGCCTTATTTCTGTGGAATCTGAGAACAGATATTTCGGATCCCATTGAAGACTATAGGGCCAAAGGAAATATCCTCCGATAACAAAGAGAAAGAAGCTTTTGAGAAACTTCTTTGTGTTCTGTAAAATCATCTCACAGAGTTACAGCTTTCCCCTCAAGAAGCCTTTCGCTAAGACAGTTCTTGTGGAATTGGCAAAGTGATATTTGGAAGCCCATAGAGGGCTATGGTGAAAAAGGAAATATCCTCAGATGAAATCTGGAAAGAAGCTTTCTGAGAAACTGCTTAGTGTTCTGTTAATTCATCTCACAGAGTTACATCTGTATTTCGTGGATCTCTTTGCTAGCCTTATTTCTGTGGAATCTGAGAACAGATATTTCGGATCCCTTTGAAGACTATAGGGCCAAAGGAAATATCCTCCGATAACAAAGAGAAAGAAGCTTTCTGAGAAACTTCTTTGTGTTCTGTGAAATCATCTCACAGAGTTACAGCTTTCCCCTCAAGAAGCCTTTCGCTAAGACAGTTCTTGTGGAATTGGCAAAGTGATATTTGGAAGCCCATAGAGGGCTATGGTGAAAAAGGAAATATCCTCAGATGAAATCTGGAAAGAAGCTTTCTGAGAAACTGCTTAGTGTTCTGTTAATTCATCTCACAGAGTTACATCTGTATTTCGTGGATCTCTTTGCTATCCTTATTTCTGTGGAATCTGAGAACAGATATTTCGGATCCCATTGAAGACTATAGGGCCAAAGGAAATATCCTCCGATAACAAAGAGAAAGAAGCTTTCTGAGAAACTTCTTTGTGTTCTGTAAAATCATCTCACAGAGTTACAGCTTTCCCCTCAAGAAGCCTTTCGCTAAGACAGTTCTTGTGGAATTGGCAAAGTGATATTTGGAAGTCCATAGAGGGCTATGGTGAAAAAGGAAATATCCTCAGATGAAATCTGGAAAGAAGCTTTCTGAGAAACTTCTCTGTGATGTGTGACTTCCACTCACAGAGTTACATCTGTATTTCGTGGATCTCTTTGCTATCCTTATTTCTGTGGAATCTGAGAACAGATATTTCGGATCCCTTTGAAGACTATACGGCCAAAGGAAATATCCTCCGATAACAAAGAGAAAGAAGCTTTCTGAGAAACTTCTTTGTGTTCTGTGAAATCATCTCACAGAGTTACAGCTTTCCCCTCAAGAAGCCTTTCGCTGAGACAGTTCTTGTGGAATTGGCATAGTGATATTTTGAAGCCCATAGAGGGCTACGGTGAAAAAGGAAATATCCTCAGATGAAATCTGGAAAGAAGCTTTCTGAGAAACTGCTTAGTGTTATGTTAATTCATCTCACAGAGTTACATCTGTATTTCGTGGATCTCTTTGCTATCCTTATTTCTGTGGAATCTGAGAACAGATATTTCGGATCCCATTGAAGACTATAGGGCCAAAGGAAATATCCTCCGATAACAAAGAGAAAGAAGCTTTCTGAGAAACTTCTTTGTGTTCTGTGAAATCATCTCACAGAGTTACAGCTTTCCCCTAAAGAAGCCTTTCGCTAAGACAGTTCTTGTGGAATTGTCAAAGTGATATTTGGAAGCCCGTAGAGGGCTATGGTGAAAAAGGAAATATCCTCAGATGAAATCTGGAAAGAAGCTTTCTGAGAAACTGCTTAGTGTTCTGTTAATTCATCTCACAGAGTTACATCTGTATTTCGTGGATCTCTTTGCTAGCCTTATTTCTGTGGTATCTGGGAACAGATTTTTCGGATCCCATTGAAGACTATAGGGCCAAAGGAAATATCCTCCGATAACAAAGAGAAAGAAGCTTTCTGAGAAACTTCTTTGTGTTCTGTGAAATCATCTCACAGAGTTACAGCTTTCCCCTCAAGAAGCCTTTCGCTAAGACAGTTCTTGTGGAATTGGCAAAGTGATATTTGGAAGCCCATAGAGGGCTATGGTGAAAAAGGAAATATCCTCAGATGAAATCTGGAAAGAAGCTTTCTGAGAAACTGCTTAGAGTTCTGTTAATTCATCTCACAGAGTTACATCTGTATTTCGTGGATCTCTTTGCTAGCCTTATTTCTGTGGAATCTGAGAACAGATATTTCGGATCCCATTGAAGACTATAGGGCCAAAGGAAATATCCTCCGATAACAAAGAGAAAGAAGCTTTCTGAGAAACTTCTTGGTGTTCTGTGAAATCATCTCACAGAGTTACAGCTTTCCCCTCAAGAAGCCTTTCGCTGAGACAATTCTTGTGGAATTGGCATAGTGATATTTGGAAGCCCATAGAGGGCTATGGTGAAAAAGGAAATATCCTCAGATGAAATCTGGAAAGACGCTTTCTGAGAAACTGCTTAGTGTTCTGCTAATTCATCTCACAGAGTTACATCTGTATTTTGTGGATCTCTTTGCTAGCCTTATTTCTGTGGAATCTGAGAACAGATATTTCTGATCCCATTGAAGACTATAGGGCCAAAGGAAATATCCTCCAATAACAAAGAGAAAGAAGCTTTCTGAGAAACTTCTTTGTGTTCTGTGAAATCATCTCACAGAGTTACAGCTTTCCCCTCAGGAAGCCTTTCGCTAAGACAGTTCTTGTGGAATTGGCAAAGTGATATTTGGAAGCCCATAGAGGGCTACGGTGAAAAAGGAAATATCCTCAGATGAAATCTGGAAAGAAGCTTTCTGAGAAACTGCTTAGTGTTCTGTTAATTCATCTCACAGTGTTACATCTGTATTTCGTGGATCTCTTTGCTAGCCTTATTTCTGTGGAATCTGAGAACAGATATTTCGGATCCCATTGAAGACTATAGGGCCAAAGGAAATATCCTCCCATAACAAAGAGAAAGAAGCTTTCTGAGAAACTTCTTTGTGTTCTGTGAAATCATCTCACAGAGTTACAGCTTTCCCCTCAAGAAGCCTTTCGCTAAGACAGTTCTTGTGGAATTGGCAAAGTGATATTTGGAAGCCCATAGAGGGCTATGGTGAAAAAGGAAATATCCTCAGATGAAATCTGGAAAGAAGCTTTCTGAGAAACTGCTTAGTGTTCTGTTAATTCATCTCACAGAGTTACATCTGTATTTCGTGGATCTCTTTGCTAGCCTTATTTCTGTAGAATCTGAGAACAGATATTTCGGATCCCTTTGAAGACTATGGGGCCAAAGGAAATATCCTCCGATAACAAAGAAAAAGAAGCTTTCTGAGAAACTTCTTTGTGTTCTGTGAAATCATCTCACAGAGTTACAGCTTTCCCCTCAAGAAGCCTTTCGCTAAGACAGTTCTTGTGGAATTGGCAAAGTGATATTCGGAAGCCCATAGAGGGCTATGGTGAAAAAGGAAATATCCTCAGATGAAATCTGGAAAGAAGCTTTCTGAGAAACTGCTTAGTGTTCTGTTAATTCATCTCACAGAGTTACATCTGTATTTCGTGGATCTCTTTGCTAGCCTTATTTCTGTGGAATCTGAGAACAGATATTTCGGATCCCATTGAAGACTATAGGGCCAAAGGAAATATCCTCCGATAACAAAGAGAAAGAAGCTTTCTGAGAAACTTCTTTGTGTTCTGTGAAATCATCTCACAGAGTTACAGCTTTCCCCTCAAGAAGCCTTTCGCTAAGACAGTTCTTGTGGAATTGGCAAAGTGATATTTGGAAGCCCGTAGAGGGCTATGGTGAAAAAGGAAATATCCTCAGATGAAATCTGGAAAGAAGCTTTCTGAGAAACTGCTTAGTGTTCTGTTAATTCATCTCACAGAGTTACATCTGTATTTTGTGGATCTCTTTGCTAGCCTTATTTCTGTGGAATCTGAGATCAGATATTTCGGATCCCATTGAAGACTATAGGGCCAAAGGAAATATCCTTCGATAACAAAGAGAAAGAAGCTGTTTGAGGAACTTCTTTGTGTTCTGTAAAATCATCTCACAGAGTTACAGCTTTCCCCTCAAGAAGCCTTTCGCTAAGACAGTTCTTGTGGAATTGGCAAAGTGATATTTGGAAGCCCATAGAGGACTATGGTGAAAAAGGAAATATCCTCAGATGAAATCTGCAAAGAAGCTTTCTGAGAAACTGCTTAGTGTTCTGTTAATTCATCTCACAGAGTTACATCTGTATTTCGTGGATCTCTTTGCTAGCCTTATTTCTGTGGAATCTGAGAACAGATATTTCGGATCCCATTGAAGACTATAGGGCCAAAGGAAATATCCTTCGATAACAAAGAGAAAGAAGCTGTCTGAGAAACTTCTTTGTGTTCTGTAAAATCATCTCACAGAGTTACAGCTTTCCCCTCAAGAAGCCTTTCGCTAAGACAGTTCTTGTGGAATTGGCAAAGTGATATTTGGAAGCCCATAGAGGGCTATGGTGAAAAAGGAAATATCCTCAGATGAAATCTGGAAAGAAGCTTTCTGAGAAACTTCTCTGTGATGTGTGACTTCCACTCACAGAGTTACATCTGTATTTCGTGGATCTCTATGCTATCCTTATTTCTGTGGAATCTGAGAACAGATATTTCGGATCCCTTTGAAGACTATACGGCCAAAGGAAATATCCTCCGATAACAAAGAGAAAGAAGCTTTCTGAGAAACTTCTTTGTGTTCTGTGAAATCATCTCACAGAGTTACAGCTTTCCCCTCAAGAGGCCTTTCGCTAAGACGGTTCTTGTGGAATTGGCAAAGTGATATTTGGAAGCCCATAGAGGGCTATGGTGAAAAAGGAAATATCCTCAGATGAAATCTGGAAAGAAGCTTTCTGAGAAACTGCTTAGTGTTCTGTTAATTCATCTCACAGAGTTACATCTGTATTTCGTGGATCTCTTTGCTAGCCTTATTTCTGTGGAATCTGAGAACAGATATTTCGGATCCCATTGAAGACTATGGGGCCAAAGGAAATATCCTCCGATAACAAAGAGAAAGAGGCTTTCTGAGAAACTTCTTTGTGTTCTGTGAAATCATCTCACAGAGTTACAGCTTTCCCCTCAAGAAGCCTTTCGCTAAGACAGTTCTTGTGGAATTGGCAAAGTGATATTCGGAAGCCCATAGAGGGCTATGGTGAAAAAGGAAATATCCTCAGATGAAATCTGGAAAGAAGCTTTCTGAGAAACTGCTTAGTGTTCTGTTAATTCATCTCACAGAGTTACATCTGTATTTCGTGGATCTCTTTGCTTGCCTTATTTCTGTGGAATCTGAGAACAGATATTTCGGATCCCATTGAAGACTATAGGGCCAAAGGAAATATCCTCCGATAACAAAGAGAAAGAAGCTTTCTGAGAAACTTCTTTGTGTTCTGTGAAATCATCTCACAGAGTTACAGCTTTCCCCTCAAGAAGCCTTTCGCTAAGACGGTTCTTGTGGAATTGGCAAAGTGATATTTGGAAGCCCATAGAGGGCTACGGTGAAAAAGGAAATATCCTCAGATGAAATCTGGAAAGAAGCTTTCTGAGAAACTGCTTAGTGTTCTGTTAATTCATCTCACAGAGTTACATCTGTATTTCGTGGATCTCTTTGCTAGCCTTATTTCTGTGGAATCTGAGAACAGATATTTCGGATCCCATTGAAGACTATAGGGCCAAAGGAAATATCCTCCGATAACAAAGAGAAAGAAGCTTTCTGAGAAACTTCTTTGTGTTCTGTGAAATCATCTCACAGAGTTACAGCTTTCCCCTCAAGAAGCCTTTCGCTGAGACAATTCTTGTGGAATTGGCATAGTGATATTTGGAAGCCCATAGAGGCCTATGGTGAAAAAGGAAATATCCTCAGATGAAATCTGGAAGGACGCTTTCTGAGAAACGGCTTAGTGTTCTGCTAATTCATCTCACAGAGTTACATCTGTATTTTGTGGATCTCTTTGCTAGCCTTATTTCTGTGGAATCTGAGAACAGATATTTCGGATCCCATTGAAGACTATAGGGCCAAAGGAAATATCCTCCGATAACAAAGAGAAAGAAGCTTTCTGAGAAACTTCTTTGTGTTCTGTGAAATCATCTCACAGAGTTACAGCTTTCCCCTCAAGAAGCCTTTCGCTAAGACAGTTCTTGTGGAATTGTCAAAGTGATATTTGGAAGCTCATAGAGGGCTATGTTGAAAAAGGAAATATCCTCAGATGAAATCTGGAAAGAAGCTTTCTGAGAAACTGCTTAGTGTTGTGTTAATTCATCTCACAGAGTTACATCTGTATTTCGTGGATCTCTTTGCTAGCCTTATTTCTGTGGAATCTGAGAACAGATATTTCGGATCCCATTGAAGACTATAGGGCCAAAGGAAATATCCTCCGATAACAAAGAGAAAGAAGCTTTCTGAGAAACTTCTTTGTGTTCTGTAAAATCATCTCACAGAGTTACAGCTTTCCCCTCAAGAAGCCTTTCGCTAAGACAGTTCTTGTGGAATTGGCAAAGTGATATTTGGAAGCCCATAGAGGACTATGGTGAAAAAGGAAATATCCTCAGATGAAATCTGGAAAGAAGCTTTCTGAGAAACTTCTCTGTGATGTGTGACTTCCACTCACAGAGTTACATCTGTATTTCGTGGATCTCTATGCTATCCTTATTTCTGTGGAATCTGAGAACAGATATTTCGGATCCCTTTGAAGACTATACGGCCAAAGGAAATATCCTCCGATAACAAAGAGAAAGAAGCTTTCTGAGAAACTTCTTTGTGTTCAGTAAAATCATCTCACAGAGTTACAGCTTTCCCCTCAAGAAGCCTTTCGCTAAGACAGTTCTTGTGGAATTGGCAAAGTGATATTTGGAAGCCCATAGAGGGCTATGGTGAAAAAGGAAATATCCTCAGATGAAATCTGGAAAGAAGCTTTCTGAGAAACTTCTCTGTGATGTGTGACTTCCACTCACAGAGTTACATCTGTATTTCGTGGATCTCTTTGCTTTCCTTATTTCTGTGGAATCTGAGAACAGATATTTCGGATCCCTTTGAAGACTATACGGCCAAAGGAAATATCCTCCGATAACAAAGAGAAAGAAGCTTTCTGAGAAACTTCTTTGTGTTCTGTGAAATCATCTCACAGAGTTACAGCTTTCCCCTCAAGAAGCCTTTCGCTAAGACGGTTCTTGTGGAATTGGCAAAGTGATATTTGGAAGCCCATAGAGGGCTACGGTGAAAAAGGAAATATCCTCAGATGAAATCTGGAAAGAAGCTTTCTGAGAAACTGCTTAGTGTTCTGTTAATTCATCTCACAGAGTTACATCTGTATTTCGTGGATCTCTTTGCTAGCCTTATTTCTGTGGAATCTGAGAACAGATATTTCGGATCCCATTGAAGACTATAGGGCCAAAGGAAATATCCTCCGATAACAAAGAGAAAGAAGCTTTCTGAGAAACTTCTTTGTGTTCTGTGAAATCATCTCACAGAGTTACAGCTTTCCCCTCAAGAAGCCTTTCGCTGAGACAATTCTTGTGGAATTGGCATAGTGATATTTGGAAGCCCATAGAGGCCTATGGTGAAAAAGGAAATATCCTCAGATGAAATCTGGAAGGACGCTTTCTGAGAAACGGCTTAGTGTTCTGCTAATTCATCTCACAGAGTTACATCTGTATTTTGTGGATCTCTTTGCTAGCCTTATTTCTGTGGAATCTGAGAACAGATATTTCGGATCCCATTGAAGACTATAGGGCCAAAGGAAATATCCTCCGATAACAAAGAGAAAGAAGCTTTCTGAGAAACTTCTTTGTGTTCTGTGAAATCATCTCACAGAGTTACAGCTTTCCCCTCAAGAAGCCTTTCGCTAAGACAGTTCTTCTGGAATTGGCAAAGTGATATTTGGAAGCCCATAGAGGGCTATGGTAAAAAAGGAAATATCCTCAGATGAAATCTGGAAAGAAGCTTTCTGAGAAACTGCTTAGTGTTCTGTTAATTCATCTCACAGAGTTACATCTGTATTTCGTGGGTCTCTTTGCTATCCTTATTTCTGTGGAATCTGAGAACAGATATTTCGGATCCCATTGAAGACTATAGGGCCAAAGGAAATATCCTCCGATAACAAAGAGAAAGAAGCTTTCTGAGAAACTTCTTTGTGTTCTGTAAAATCATCTCACAGAGTTACAGCTTTGCCCTCAAGAAGCCTTTCGCTAAGACAGTTCTTGTGGAATTGGCAAAGTGATATTTGGAAGCCCATAGAGGGCTATGGTGAAAAAGGAAATATCCTCAGATGAAATCTGGAAAGAACCTTTCTGAGAAACTGCTTAGTGTTCTGTTAATTCATCTCACAGAGTTACATCTGTATTTTGTGGATCTCTTTGCTAGCCTTATTTCTGTGGAATCTGAGAACAGATATTTCGGATCCCATTGAAGACTATAGGGCCAAAGGAAATATCCTCCGATAACAAAGAGAAAGAAGCTTTCTGAGAAACTTCTTTGTGTTCTGTGAAATCATCTCACAGAGTTACAGCTTTCCCCTCAAGAAGCCTTTCGCTAAGACAGTTCTTGTGGAATTGGCAAAGTGATATTTGGAAGCTCATAGAGGGCTATGTTGAAAAAGGAAATATCCTCAGATGAAATCTGGAAAGAAGCTTTCTGAGAAACTGCTTAGTGTTGTGTTAATTCATCTCACAGAGTTACATCTGTATTTCGTGGATCTCTTTGCTAGCCTTATTTCTGTGGAATCTGAGAACAGATATTTCGGATCCCATTGAAGACTATAGGGCCAAAGGAAATATCCTCCGATAACAAAGAGAAAGAAGCTTTCTGAGAAACTTCTTTGTGTTCTGTAAAATCATCTCACAGAGTTACAGCTTTCCCCTCAAGAAGCCTTTCGCTAAGACAGTTCTGGTGGAATTGGCAAAGTGATATTTGGAAGCCCATAGAGGGCTATGGTGAAAAAGGAAATATCCTCAGATGAAATCTGGAAAGAAGCTTTCTGAGAAACTTCTCTGTGATGTGTGACTTCCACTCACAGAGTTACATCTGTATTTCGTGGATCTCTTTGCTATCCTTATTTCTGTGGAATCTGAGAAAAGATATTTCGGATCCCTCTGAAGACTATACGGCCAAAGGAAATATCCTCCGATAACAAAGAGAAAGAAGCTTTCTGAGAAACTTCTTTGTGTTCTGTGAAATCATATCACAGAGTTACAGCTTTCCCCTCAAGAAGCCTTTCGCTGAGACAGTTCTTGTGGAATTGGCATAGTGATATTTGGAAGCCCATAGAGGGCTATGGTGAAAAAGGAAATATCCTCAGATGAAATCTGGAAAGAAGCTTTCTGAGAAGCTGCTTAGTGTTCTGTTAATTCATCTCACAGAGTTACATCTGTATTTTGTGGATCTCTTTGCTATCCTTATTTCTGTGGAATCTGAGAACAGATATTTCGGATCCCATTGAAGACTATAGGGCCAAAGGAAATATCCTCCGATAACAAAGAGAAAGAAGCTTACTGAGAAACTTCTTTGTGTTCTGTGAAATCATCTCACAGAGTTACAGCTTTCCCCTCAAGAAGCCTTTCGCTAAGACAGTTCTTGTGGAATTGGCAAAGTGATATTTGGAAGCCCATAGAGGGCTATGGTGAAAAAGGAAATATCCTCAGATGAAATCTGGAAAGAAGCTTTCTGTGAAACTGCTTAGTGTTCCGTTAATTCATCTCACAGAGTTACATCTGTATTTCTTGGATCTCTTTGCTAGCCTTATTTCTGTGGAATCTGAGAACAGATATTTCGGATCCCATTGAAGACTATAGGGCCAAAGGAAATATCCTCCGATAACAAAGAGAAAGAAGCTTTCTGAGAAACTTCTTTGTGTTCTGTGAAATCATCTCACAGAGTTACAGCTTTCCCTTCAAGAAGCCTTTCGCTAAGACAGTTCTTGTGGAATTGGCAAAGTGATATTTGGAAGCCCATAGAGGGCTATGGTGAAAAAGGAAATATCCTCAGATGAAATCTGGAGAGAAGCTTTCTGAGAAACTGCTTAGTGTTCTGTTAATTCATCTCACAGAGTTACATCTGTATTTCGTGGAGCTCTTTGCTAGCCTTATTTCTGTGGAATCTGAGAACAGATATTTCGGATCCCTTTGAAGACAATAGGGCCAAAGGAAATATCCTCCGATAACAAAGAGAAAGAAGCTTTCTGAGAAACTTCTTTGTGTTCTGTAAAATCATCTCACAGAGTTACAGCTTTTCCCTCAAGAAGCCTTTCGCTAAGACAGTTCTTGTGGAATTGGCAAAGTGATATTTGGAAGCCCATAGAGGGCTATGGTGAAAAAGGAAATATCCTCAGATGAAATCTGGAAAGAAGCTTTCTGAGAAACTGCTTAGTGTTCTGTTAATTCATCTCACAGAGTTAGATCTGTATTTTGTGGATCTCTTTGCTAGCCTTATTTCTGTGGAATCTGAGAACAGATATTTCGGATCCCATTGAAGACTATAGGGCCAAAGGAAATATCCTCCGATAACAAAGAGAAAGAAGCTTTCTGAGAAACTTCTTTGTGTTCTGTAAAATCATCTCACAGAGTTACAGCTTTCCCCTCAAGAAGCCTTTCGCTAAGACAGTTCTTGTGGAATTGGCAAAGTGATATTTGGAAGCCCATAGAGGGCTATGGTGAAAAAGGAAATATCCTCAGATGAAATCTGGAAAGAAGCTTTCTGAGAAACTGCTTAGTGTTCTGTTAATTCATCTCACAGGGTTACATCTGTATTTCGTGGATCTCTTTGCTAGCCTTATTTCTGTTGAATCTGAGAACAGATATTTCGGATCCCTTTGAAGACTATAGGGCCAAAGGAAATATCCTCCGATAACAAAGAGAAAGAAGCTTTCTGAGAAACTTCTTTGTGTTCTGTGAAATCATCTCACAGAGTTACAGCTTTCCCCTCATCAAGCCTTTCGCTAAGACAGTTCTTGTGGAATTGGCAAAGTGATATTTGGAAGCCCATAGAGGGCTATGGTGAAAAAGGAAATATCCTCAGATGAAATCTGGAAAGAAGCTTTCTGAGAAACTGCTTAGTGTTCTGTTAATTCATTTCACAGAGTTACATCTGTATTTCGTGGATCTATTTGCTAGACTTATTTCTGTGGAATCTGAGAACAGATATTTCGGATCCCTCTGAAGACTATACGGCCAAAGGAAATATCCTCCGATAACAAAGAGAAAGAAGCTTTCTGAGAAACTTCTTTGTGTTCTGTGAAATCATATCACAGAGTTACAGCTTTCCCCGCAAGAAGCCTTTCGCTGAGACAGTTCTTGTGGAATTGGCATAGTGATATTTGGAAGCCCATAGAAGGCTATGGTGAAAAAGGAAATATCCTCAGATGAAATCTGGAAAGAAGCTTTCTGAGAAACTGCTTAGTGTTCTGTTAATTCATCTCACAGAGTTACATCTGTATTTTGTGGATCTCTTTGCTAGCCTTATTTCTGTGGAATCTGAGAACAGATATTTCGGATCCCATTGAAGACTATAGGGCCAAAGGAAATATCCTCCGATAACAAAGAGAAAGAAGCTTTCTGAGAAACTTCTTTGTGTTCTGTGAAATCATCTCACAGAGTTACAGCTTTCCCCTCAAGAAGCCTTTCGCTAAGACAGTTCTTGTGGAATTGGCAAAGTGATATTTGGAAGCCCATAGAGGGCTATGGTGAAAAAGGAAATATCCTCAGATGAAATCTGGAAAGAAGCTTTCTGAGAAACTGCTTAGTGTTCTGTTAATTCATCTCACAGAGTTACATCTGTATTTCGTGGATCTCTTTGCTAGCCTTATTTCTGTTGAATCTGAGAACAGATATTTCGGATCCCTTTGAAGACTATAGGGCCAAAGGAAATATCCTCCGATAACAAAGAGAAAGAAGCTTTCTGAGAAACTTCTTTGTGTTCTGTGAAATCATCTCACAGAGTTACAGCTTTCCCCTCAAGAAGCCTTTCGCTAAGACAGTTCTTGTGGAATTGGCAAAGTGATATTTGGAAGCCCAAAGAGGGCTATGGTGAAAAAGGAAATATCCTCAGATGAAATCTGGAAAGAAGCTTTCTGAGAAACAGCTTAGTGTTCTGTGAATTCATTTCACAGAGTTACATCTGTATTTCGTTGATCTATTTGCTAGCCTTATTTCTGTGGAATCTGAGAACAGATATTTCGGATCCCATTGAAGACTATAGGGCCAAAGGAAATATCCTCTGATAACAAAGAGAAAGAGGCTTTCTGAGAAACTTCTTTGTGTTCTGTGAAATCATCTCACAGAGTTACAGCTTTCCCCTCAAGAAGCCTTTCGCTGAGACAGTTCTTGTGGAATTGGCAAAGTGATATTTGGAAGCCCATAGAGGGCTATGGTGAAAAAGGAAATATCCTCAGATGAAATCTGGAAAGAAGCTTTCTGAGAAACTGCTTAGTGTTCTGTTAATTCATCTCACAGAGTTACATCTGTATTTCGTGGATCTCTTAGCTAGCCTTATTTCTGTGGAATCTGAGAACAGATATTTCGGATCCCATTGAAGACTATAGGGCCAAAGGAAATATCCTCCGATAACAAAGAGAAAGAAGCTTTCTGAGAAACTTCTTTGTGTTCTGTGAAATCATCTCACAGAGTTACAGCTTTCCCCTCAAGAAGCCTTTCGCTAAGACAGTTCTTGTGGAATTGGCAAAGTGATATTTGGAAGCCCATAGAGGGCTATGGTGAAAAAGGAAATATCCTCAGATGAAATCTGGAAAGAAGCTTTCTGAGAAACTGCTTAGTGTTCTGTTAATTCATCTCACAGAGTTACATCTGTATTTCGTGGATCTCTTTGCTAGCCTTATTTCTGTGGAATCTGAGAACAGATATTTCGGATCCCTTTGAAGACAATAGGGCCAAAGGAAATATCCTCCGATAACAAAGAGAAAGAAGCTTTCTGAGAAACTTCTTTGTGTTCTGTAAAATCATCTCACAGAGTTACAGCTTTCCCCTCAAGAAGCCTTTCGCTACGACAGTTCTTGTGGAATTGGCAAATTGATATTTGGAAGCCCATAGAGGGCTATGGTGAAAAAGGAAATATCCTCAGATGAAATCTGGAAAGAAGCTTTCTGAGAAACTGCTTAGTGTTCTGTTAATTCATCTCACAGAGTTACATCTGTGTTTCGTGGATCTCTTTGCTAGCCTTATTTCTGTGGAATCTGAGAACAGATATTTCGGATCCCATTGAAGACTATAGGGCCAAAGGAAATATCCTCCGATAACAAAGAGAAAGAAGCTTTCTGAGAAACTTCTTTGTGTTCTGTAAAATCATCTCACAGAGTTACAGCTTTCCCCTCAAGAAGCCTTTCGCTAAGACAGTTCTTGTGGAATTGGCAAAGTGATATTTGGAAGCCCATAGAGGGCTATGGTGAAAAAGGAAATATCCTCAGATGAAATCTGGAAAGAAGCTTTCTGAGAAACTGCTTAGTGTTCTGTTAATTCATCTCACAGAGTTACATCTGTATTTCGTGGATCTCTTTGCTAGCCTTATTTCTGTTGAATCTGAGAACAGATATTTCGGATCCCTTTGAAGACTATAGGGCCAAAGGAAATATCCTCCGATAACAAAGAGAAAGAAGCTTTCTGAGAAACTTCTTTGTGTTCTGTGAAATCATCTCACAGAGTTACAGCTTTCCCCTCAAGAAGCCTTTCGCTAAGACAGTTCTTGTGGAATTGGCAAAGTGATATTTGGAAGCCCATAGAGGGCTATGGTGAAAAAGGAAATATCCTCAGATGAAATCTGGAAAGAAGCTTTCTGAGAAACTGCTTAGTGTTCTGTTAATTCATTTCACAGAGTTACATCTGTATTTCGTGGATCTATTTGCTAGCCTTATTTCTGTGGAATCTGAGAACAGATATTTCGGATCCCATTGAAGACTATAGGGCCAAAGGAAATATCCTCCGATAACAAAGAGAAAGAAGCTTTCTGAGAAACTTCTTTGTGTTCTGTAAAATCATCTCACAGAGTTACAGCTTTCCCCTCAAGAAGCCTTTCGCTAAGACACTTCTTGTGGAATTGGCAAAGTGATATTTGGAAGCCCATAGAGGGCTATGGTGAAAAAGGAAATATCCTCAGATGAAATCTGGAAAGAAGCTTTCTGAGAAACTGCTTAGTGTTCTGTTAATTCATCTCACAGAGTTACATCTGTATTTTGTGGATCTCTTTGCTAGCCTTATTTCTGTGGAATCTGAGAACAGATATTTCGGATCCCATTGAAGACTATAGGGCCAAAGGAAATATCCTCCGATAACAAAGAGAAAGAAGCTTTCTGAGAAACTTCTTTGTGTTCTGTGAAATCATCTCACAGAGTTACAGCTTTGCCCTCAAGAAGCCTTTCGCTAAGACAGTTCTTGTGGAATTGGCAAAGTGATATTTGGAAGCCCATAGAGGGCTATGGTGAAAAAGGAAATATCCTCAGATGAAATCTGGAAAGAAGCTTTCTGAGAAACTGCTTAGTGTTCTGTTAATTCATCTCACAGAGTTACATCTGTATTTCGTGGATCTCTTTGCTAGCCTTATTTCTGTGGAATCTGAGAACAGATATTTCGGATCCCTTTGAAGACTATAGGGCCAAAGGAAATATCCTCCGATAACAAAGAGAAAGAAGCTTTCTGAGAAACTTCTTAGTGTTCTGTAAAATCATCTCACAGAGTTACAGCTTTCCCCTCAAGAAACCTTTCGCTAAGACAGTTCTTGTGGAATTGGCAAAGTGATATTTGGAAGCCCATAGAGGGCTATGGTGAAAAAGGAAATATCCTCAGATGAAATCTGGAAAGAAGCTTTCTGAGAAACTGCTTAGTGTTCTGTTAATTCATCTCACAGAGTTACATCCGTATTTCGTGGATCTCTTTGCTAGCCTTATTTCTGTGGAATCTGAGAACAGATATTTCGGATCCCTTTGAAGACTATAGTGCCAAAGGAAATATCCTCCGATAACAAAGAGAAAGAAGCTTTCTGAGAAACTTCTTTGTGTTCTGTGAAATCATCTCACAGAGTTGCAGCTTTCCCCTCAAGAAGCCTTTCGCTAAGACAGTTCTTGTGGAATTGGCAAAGTGATATTTGGAAGCCCATAGAGGGCTATGGTGAAAAAGGAAATATCCTCAGATGAAATCTGGAAAGAAGCTTTCTGAGAAACTGCTTAGTGTTCTGTTAATTCATCTCACAGAGTTACATCTGTATTTCGTGGATCTATTTGCTAGCCTTATTTCTGTGGAATCTGAGAACAGATATTTCGGATCCCATTGAAGACTATAGGGCCAAAGGAAATATCCTCCGATAACAAAGAGAAAGAAGCTTTCTGAGAAACTTCTTTGTGTTCTGTGAAATCATCTCACAGAGTTACAGCTTTCCCCTCAAGAAGCCTTTCGCTGAGACAGTTCTTGTGGAATTGGCAAAGTGATATTTGGAAGCCCATAGAGGGCTATGGTGAAAAAGGAAATATCCTCAGATGAAATCTGGAAAGAAGCTTTCTGAGAAACTGCTTAGTGTTCTGTTAATTCATCTCACAGAGTTACATCTGTATTTCGTGGATCTCTTTGCTAGCCTTATTTCTGTGGAATCTGAGAACAGATATTTCGGATCCCATTGAAGACTATAGGGCCAAAGGAAATATCCTCCGATAACAAAGAGAAAGAAGCTTTCTGAGAAACTTCTTTGTGTTCTGTGAAATCATCTCACAGAGTTACAGCTTTCCCCTCAAGAAGCCTTTCGCTAAGACAGTTCTTGTGGAATTGGCAAAGTGATATTTGGAAGCCCATAGAGGGCTATGGTGAAAAAGGAAATATCCTCAGATGAAATCTGGAAAGAAGCTTTCTGAGAAACTGCTTAGTGTTCTGTTAATTCATCTCACAGAGTTACATCTGTATTTCGTGGATCTCTTTGCTAGCCTTATTTCTGTGGAATCTGAGAACAGATATTTCGGATCCCTTTGAAGACTATAGGGCCAAAGGAAATATCCTCCGATAACAAAGAGAAAGAAGCTTTCTGAGAAACTTCTTTGTGTTCTGTAAAATCATCTCACAGAGTTACAGCTTTCCCCTCAAGAAGCCTTTCGCTACGACAGTTCTTGTGGAATTGGCAAAGTGATATTTGGAAGCCCATAGAGGGCTATGGTGAAAAAGGAAATATCCTCAGATGAAATCTGGAAAGAAGCTTTCTGAGAAACTGCTTAGTGTTCTGTTAATTCATCTCACGGAGTTACATCTGTATTTCGTGGATCTCTTTGCTAGCCTTATTTCTGTGGAATCTGAGAACAGATATTTCGGATCCCATTGAAGACTATAGGGCCAAAGGAAATATCCTCCGATAACAAAGAGAAAGAAGCTTTCTGAGAAACTTCTTTGTGTTCTGTAAAATCATCTCACAGAGTTACAGCTTTCCCCTCAAGAAGCCTTTCGCTAAGACAGTTCTTGTGGAATTGGCAAAGTGATATTTGGAAGCCCATAGAGGGCTATGGTGAAAAAGGAAATATCCTCAGATGAAATCTGGAAAGAAGCTTTCTGAGAAACTGCTTAGTGTTCTGTTAATTCATCTCACAGAGTTACATCTGTATTTCGTGGATCTCTTTGCTAGCCTTATTTCTGTTGAATCTGAGAACAGATATTTCGGATCCCTTTGAAGACTATAGGGCCAAAGGAAATATCCTCCGATAACAAAGAGAAAGAAGCTTTCTGAGAAACTTCTTTGTGTTCTGTGAAATCATCTCACAGAGTTACAGCTTTCCCCTCAAGAAGCCTTTCGCTAAGACAGTTCTTGTGGAATTGGCAAAGTGATATTTGGAAGCCCATAGAGGGCTATGGTGAAAAAGGAAATATCCTCAGATGAAATCTGGAAAGAAGCTTTCTGAGAAACTGCTTAGTGTTCTGTTAATTCATTTCACAGAGTTACATCTGTATTTCGTGGATCTATTTGCTAGCCTTATTTCTGTGGAATCTGAGAACAGATATTTCGGATCCCATTGAAGACTATAGGGCCAAAGGAAATATCCTCCGATAACAAAGAGAAAGAAGCTTTCTGAGAAACTTCTTTGTGTTCTGTAAAATCATCTCACAGAGTTTCAGCTTTCCCCTCAAGAAGCCTTTCGCTAAGACAGTTCTTGTGGAATTGGCAAAGTGATATTTGGAAGCCCATAGAGGGCTATGGTGAAAAAGGAAATATCCTCAGATGAAATCTGGAAAGAAGCTTTCTGAGAAACTGCTTAGTGTTCTGTTAATTCATCTCACAGAGTTACATCTGTATTTTGTGGATCTCTTTGCTAGCCTTATTTCTGTGGAATCTGAGAACAGATATTTCGGATCCCATTGAAGACTATAGGGCCAAAGGAAATATCCTCCGATAACAAAGAGAAAGAAGCTTTCTGAGAAACTTCTTTGTGTTCTGTGAAATCATCTCACAGAGTTACAGCTTTGCCCTCAAGAAGCCTTTCGGTAAGACAGTTCTTGTGGAATTGGCAAAGTGATATTTGGAAGCCCATAGAGGGCTATGGTGAAAAAGGAAATATCCTCAGATGAAATCTGGAAAGAAGCTTTCTGAGAAACTGCTTAGTGTTCTGTTAATTCATCTCACAGAGTTACATCTGTATTTCGTGGATCTCTTTGCTAGCCTTATTTCTGTGGAATCTGAGAACAGATATTTCGGATCCCTTTGAAGACTATAGGGCCAAAGGAAATATCCTCCGATAACAAAGAGAAAGAAGCTTTCTGAGAAACTTCTTTGTGTTCTGTAAAATCATCTCACAGAGTTACAGCTTTCCCCTCAAGAAGCCTTTCGCTAAGACAGTTCTTGTGGAATTGGCAAAGTGATATTTGGAAGCCCATAGAGGGCTATGGTGAAAAAGGAAATATCCTCAGATGAAATCTGGAAAGAAGCTTTCTGAGAAACTGCTTAGTGTTCTGTTAATTCATCTCACAGAGTTACATCCGTATTTCGTGGATCTCTTTGCTAGCCTTATTTCTGTGGAATCTGAGAACAGATATTTCGGATCCCTTTGAAGACTATAGTGCCAAAGGAAATATCCTCCGATAACAAAGAGAAAGAAGCTTTCTGAGAAACTTCTTTGTGTTCTGTGAAATCATCTCACAGAGTTGCAGCTTTCCCCTCAAGAAGCCTTTCGCTAAGACAGTTCTTGTGGAATTGGCAAAGTGATATTTGGAAGCCCATAGAGGGCTATGGTGAAAAAGGAAATATCCGCAGATGAAATCTGGAAAGAAGCTTTCTGAGAAACTGCTTAGTGTTCTGTTAATTCATCTCACAGAGTTACATCTGTATTTCGTGGATCTCTTAGCTAGCCTTATTTCTGTGGAATCTGAGAACAGATACTTCGGATCCCATTGAAGACTATAGGGCCAAAGGAAATATCCTCCGATAACAAAGAGAAAGAAGCTTTCTGAGAAACTTCTTTGTGTTCTGTGAAATCATCTCACAGAGTTACAGCTTTCCCCTCAAGAAGCCTTTCGCTGAGACAGTTCTTGTGGAATTGGCAAAGTGATATTCAGAAGCCCATAGAGGGCTATGGTGAAAAAGGAAATATCCTCAGATGAAATCTGAAAAGAAGCTTTCTGAGAAACTGCTTAGTGTTCTGTTAATTCATCTCACAGAGTTACATCTGTATTTCGTGGATCTCTTAGCTAGCCTTATTTCTGTGGAATCTGAGAACAGATATTTCGGATCCCATTGAAGACTATACGGCCAAAGGAAATATCCTCCGATAACAAAGAGAAAGAAGCTTTCTGAGAAACTTCTTTGTGTTCTGTGAAATCATATCACAGAGTTACAGCTTTCCCCTCAAGAAGCCTTTCGCTGAGACAGTTCTTGTGGAATTGGCAAAGTGATATTCAGAAGCCCATAGAGGGCTATGGTGAAAAAGGAAATATCCTCAGATGAAATCTGGAAAGAAGCTTTCTGAGAAACTGCTTAGTGTTCTGTTAATTCATCTCACAGAGTTACATCTGTATTTCGTGGATCTCTTTGCTAGCCTTATTTCTGTGGAATCTGAGAACAGATATTTCGGATCCCATTGAAGACTATAGGGCCAAAGGAAATATCCTCCGATAACAAAGAGAAAGAAGCTTTCTGAGAAACTTCTTTGTGTTCTGTGAAATCATCTCACAGAGTTACAGCTTTCCCCTCAAGAAGCCTTTCGCTAAGACAGTTCTTGTGGAATTGGCAAAGTGATATTTGGAAGCCCATAGAGGGCTATGGTGAAAAAGGAAATATCCTCAGATGAAATCTGGAAAGAAGCTTTCCGAGAAACTGCTTAGTGTTCTGTTAATTCATCTCACAGAGTTACATCTGTATTTCGTGGATCTCTTTGCTAGCCTTATTTCTGTGGAATCTGAGAACAGATATTTCGGATCCCTTTGAAGACTATAGGGCCAAAGGAAATATCCTCCGATATCAAAGAGAAAGAAGCTTTCTGAGAAACTTCTTTGTGTTCTGTGAAATCATCTCACAGAGTTACAGCTTTCCCCTCAAGAAGCCTTTCGCTAAGACAGTTCTTGTGGAATTGGCAAAGTGATATTTGGAAGCCCATAGAGGGCTATGGTGAAAAAGGAAATATCCTCAGATGAAATCTGGAAAGAAGCTTTCTGAGAAACTGCTTAGTGTTCTGTTAATTCATCTCACAGAGTTACATCCGTATTTCGTGGATCTCTTTGCTAGCCTTATTTCTGTGGAATCTGAGAACAGATATTTCGGATCCCTTTGAAGACTATAGTGCCAAAGGAAATATCCTCCGATAACAAAGAGAAAGAAGCTTTCTGAGAAACTTCTTTGTGTTCTGTGAAATCATCTCACAGAGTTACAGCTTTCCCCTCAAGAAGCCTTTCGCTAAGACAGTTCTTGTGGAATTGGCAAAGTGATATTTGGAAGCCCATAGAGGGCTATGGTGAAAAAGGAAATATCCTCAGATGAAATCTGGAAAGAAGCTTTCTGAGAAACTGCTTAGTGTTCTGTTAATTCATCTCACAGAGTTACATCTGTGTTTCGTGGATCTCTTAGCTAGCCTTATTTCTGTGGAATCTGAGAACAGATATTTCGGATCCCTTTGAAGACTATACGGCCAAAGGAAATATCCTCCGATAACAAAGAGAAAGAAGCTTTCTGAGAAACTTCTTTGTGTTCTGTGAAATGATATCACAGAGTTACAGCTTTCCCCTCAAGAAGCCTTTCGCTGAGACAGTTCTTGTGGAATTGGCAAAGTGATATTCAGAAGCCCATAGAGGGCTATGGTGAAAAAGGAAATATCCTCAGATGAAATCTGGAAAGAAGCTTTCTGAGAAACTGCTTAGTGTTCTGTTAATTCATCTCACAGAGTTACATCTGTATTTCGTGGATCTCTTTGCTAGCCTTATTTCTGTGGAATCTGAGAACAGATATTTCGGATCCCATTGAAGACTATAGGGCCAAAGGAAGTATCCTCCGATAACAAAGAGAAAGAAGCTTTCTGAGAAACTTCTTTGTGTTCTGTGAAATCATCTCACAGAGTTACAGCTTTCCCCTCAAGAAGCCTTTCGCTACGACAGTTCTTGTGGAATTGGCAAAGTGATATTTGGAAGCCCATAGAGGGCTATGGTGAAAAAGGAAATATCCTCAGATGAAATCTGGAAAGAAGCTTTCTGAGAAACTGCTTAGTGTTCTGTTAATTCATTTCACAGAGTTACATCTGTATTTCGTGGATCTATTTGCTAGCCTTATTTCTGTGGAATCTGAGAACAGATATTTCGGATCCCTCTGAAGACTATACGGCCAAAGGAAATATCCTCCGATAACAAAGAGAAAGAAGCTTTCTGAGAAACTTCTTTGTGTTCTGTGAAATCATATCACAGAGTTACAGCTTTCCCCGCAAGAAGCCTTTCGCTGAGACAGTTCTTGTGGAATTGGCATAGTGATATTTGGAAGCCCATAGAAGGCTATGGTGAAAAAGGAAATATCCTCAGATGAAATCTGGAAAGAAGCTTTCTGAGAAACTGCTTAGTGTTCTGTTAATTCATCTCACAGAGTTACATCTGTATTTTGTGGATCTCTTTGCTAGCCTTATTTCTGTGGAATCTGAGAACAGATATTTCGGATCCCATTGAAGACTATAGGGCCAAAGGAAATATCCTCCGATAACAAAGAGAAAGAAGCTTTCTGAGAAACTTCTTTGTGTTCTGTGAAATCATCTCACAGAGTTACAGCTTTCCCCTCAAGAAGCCTTTCGCTAAGACAGTTCTTGTGGAATTGGCAAAGTGATATTTGGAAGCCCATAGAGGGCTATGGTGAAAAAGGAAATATCCTCAGATGAAATCTGGAAAGAAGCTTTCTGAGAAACTGCTTAGTGTTCTGTTAATTCATCTCACAGAGTTACATCTGTATTTCGTGGATCTCTTTGCTAGCCTTATTTCTGTTGAATCTGAGAACAGATATTTCGGATCCCTTTGAAGACTATAGGGCCAAAGGAAATATCCTCCGATAACAAAGAGAAAGAAGCTTTCTGAGAAACTTCTTTGTGTTCTGTGAAATCATCTCACAGAGTTACAGCTTTCCCCTCAAGAAGCCTTTCGCTAAGACAGTTCTTGTGGAATTGGCAAAGTGATATTTGGAAGCCCATAGAGGGCTATGGTGAAAAAGGAAATATCCTCAGATGAAATCTGGAAAGAAGCTTTCTGAGAAACAGCTTAGTGTTCTGTGAATTCATTTCACAGAGTTACATCTGTATTTCGTAGATCTATTTGCTAGCCTTATTTCTGTGGAATCTGAGAACAGATATTTCGGATCCCATTGAAGACTATAGGGCCAAAGGAAATATCCTCTGATAACAAAGAGAAAGAGGCTTTCTGAGAAACTTCTTTGTGTTCTGTGAAATCATCTCACAGAGTTACAGCTTTCCCCTCAAGAAGCCTTTCGCTGAGACAGTTCTTGTGGAATTGGCAAAGTGATATTTGGAAGCCCATAGAGGGCTATGGTGAAAAAGGAAATATCCTCAGATGAAATCTGGAAAGAAGCTTTCTGAGAAACTGCTTAGTGTTCTGTTAATTCATCTCACAGAGTTACATCTGTATTTCGTGGATCTCTTTGCTAGCCTTATTTCTGTGGAATCTGAGAACAGATATTTCGGATCCCTTTGAAGACAATAGGGCCAAAGGAAATATCCTCCGATAACAAAGAGAAAGAAGCTTTCTGAGAAACTTCTTTGTGTTCTGTAAAATCATCTCACAGAGTTACAGCTTTCCCCTCAAGAAGCCTTTCGCTACGACAGTTCTTGTGGAATTGGCAAATTGATATTTGGAAGCCCATAGAGGGCTATGGTGAAAAAGGAAATATCCTCAGATGAAATCTGGAAAGAAGCTTTCTGAGAAACTGCTTAGTGTTCTGTTAATTCATCTCACAGAGTTACATCTGTGTTTCGTGGATCTCTTTGCTAGCCTTATTTCTGTGGAATCTGAGAACAGATATTTCGGATCCCATTGAAGACTATAGGGCCAAAGGAAATATCCTCCGATAACAAAGAGAAAGAAGCTTTCTGAGAAACTTCTTTGTGTTCTGTAAAATCATCTCACAGAGTTACAGCTTTCCCCTCAAGAAGCCTTTCGCTAAGACAGTTCTTGTGGAATTGGCAAAGTGATATTTGGAAGCCCATAGAGGGCTATGGTGAAAAAGGAAATATCCTCAGATGAAATCTGGAAAGAAGCTTTCTGAGAAACTGCTTAGTGTTCTGTTAATTCATCTCACAGAGTTACATCTGTATTTCGTGGATCTCTTTGCTAGCCTTATTTCTGTTGAATCTGAGAACAGATATTTCGGATCCCTTTGAAGACTATAGGGCCAAAGGAAATATCCTCCGATAACAAAGAGAAAGAAGCTTTCTGAGAAACTTCTTTGTGTTCTGTGAAATCATCTCACAGAGTTACAGCTTTCCCCTCAAGAAGCCTTTCGCTAAGACAGTTCTTGTGGAATTGGCAAAGTGATATTTGGAAGCCCATAGAGGGCTATGGTGAAAAAGGAAATATCCTCAGATGAAGTCTGGAAAGAAGCTTTCTGAGAAACTGCTTAGTGTTCTGTTAATTCATTTCACAGAGTTACATCTGTATTTCGTGGATCTATTTGCTAGCCTTATTTCTGTGGAATCTGAGAACAGATATTTCGGATCCCATTGAAGACTATAGGGCCAAAGGAAATATCCTCCGATAACAAAGAGAAAGAAGCTTTCTGAGAAACTTCTTTGTGTTCTGTAAAATCATCTCACAGAGTTACAGCTTTCCCCTCAAGAAGCCTTTCGCTAAGACACTTCTTGTGGAATTGGCAAAGTGATATTTGGAAGCCCATAGAGGGCTATGGTGAAAAAGGAAATATCCTCAGATGAAATCTGGAAAGAAGCTTTCTGAGAAACTGCTTAGTGTTCTGTTAATTCATCTCACAGAGTTACATCTGTATTTTGTGGATCTCTTTGCTAGCCTTATTTCTGTGGATCTGAGAACAGATATTTCGGATCCCATTGAAGACTATAGGGCCAAAGGAAATATCCTCCGATAACAAAGAGAAAGAAGCTTTCTGAGAAACTTCTTTGTGTTCTGTGAAATCATCTCACAGAGTTACAGCTTTGCCCTCAAGAAGCCTTTCGCTAAGACAGTTCTTGTGGAATTGGCAAAGTGATATTTGGAAGCCCATAGAGGGCTATGGTGAAAAAGGAAATATCCTCAGATGAAATCTGGAAAGAAGCTTTCTGAGAAACTGCTTAGTGTTCTGTTAATTCATCTCACAGAGTTACATCTGTATTTCGTGGATCTCTTTGCTAGCCTTATTTCTGTGGAATCTGAGAACAGATATTTCGGATCCCTTTGAAGACTATAGGGCCAAAGGAAATATCCTCCGATAACAAAGAGAAAGAAGCTTTCTGAGAAACTTCTTAGTGTTCTGTAAAATCATCTCACAGAGTTACAGCTTTCCCCTCAAGAAGCCTTTCGCTAAGACAGTTCTTGTGGAATTGGCAAAGTGATATTTGGAAGCCCATAGAGGGCTATGGTGAAAAAGGAAATATCCTCAGATGAAATCTGGAAAGAAGCTTTCTGAGAAACTGCTTAGTGTTCTGTTAATTCATCTCACAGAGTTACATCCGTATTTCGTGGATCTCTTTGCTAGCCTTATTTCTGTGGAATCTGAGAACAGATATTTCGGATCCCTTTGAAGACTATAGTGCCAAAGGAAATATCCTCCGATAACAAAGAGAAAGAAGCTTTCTGAGAAACTTCTTTGTGTTCTGTGAAATCATCTCACAGAGTTGCAGCTTTCCCCTCAAGAAGCCTTTCGCTAAGACAGTTCTTGTGGAATTGGCAAAGTGATATTTGGAAGCCCATAGAGGGCTATGGTGAAAAAGGAAATATCCGCAGATGAAATCTGGAAAGAAGCTTTCTGAGAAACTGCTTAGTGTTCTGTTAATTCATCTCACAGAGTTACATCTGTATTTCGTGGATCTCTTAGCTAGCCTTATTTCTGTGGAATCTGAGAACAGATACTTCGGATCCCATTGAAGACTATAGGGCCAAAGGAAATATCCTCCGATAACAAAGAGAAAGAAGCTTTCTGAGAAACTTCTTTGTGTTCTGTGAAATCATCTCACAGAGTTACAGCTTTCCCCTCAAGAAGCCTTTCGCTGAGACAGTTCTTGTGGAATTGGCAAAGTGATATTCAGAAGCCCATAGAGGGCTATGGTGAAAAAGGAAATATCCTCAGATGAAATCTGGAAAGAAGCTTTCTGAGAAACTGCTTAGTGTTCTGTTAATTCATCTCACAGAGTTACATCTGTATTTCGTGGATCTCTTTGCTAGCCTTATTTCTGTTGAATCTGAGAACAGATATTTCGGATCCCTTTGAAGACTATAGGGCCAAAGGAAATATCCTCCGATAACAAAGAGAAAGAAGCTTTCTGAGAAACTTCTTTGTGTTCTGTGAAATCATCTCACAGAGTTACAGCTTTCCCCTCAAGAAGCCTTTCGCTAAGACAGTTCTTGTGGAATTGGCAAAGTGATATTTGGAAGCCCATAGAGGGCTATGGTGAAAAAGGAAATATCCTCAGATGAAATCTGGAAAGAAGCTTTCTGAGAAACAGCTTAGTGTTCTGTTAATTCATTTCACAGAGTTACATCTGTATTTCGTGGATCTATTTGCTAGCCTTATTTCTGTGGAATCTGAGAACAGATATTTCGGATCCCATTGAAGACTATAGGGCCAAAGGAAATATCCTCCGATAACAAAGAGAAAGAAGCTTTCTGAGAAACTTCTTTGTGTTCTGTGAAATCATCTCACAGAGTTACAGCTTTCCCCTCAAGAAGCCTTTCGCTGAGACAGTTCTTGTGGAATTGGCAAAGTGATATTTGGAAGCCCATAGAGGGCTATGGTGAAAAAGGAAATATCCTCAGATGAAATCTGGAAAGAAGCTTTCTGAGAAACTGCTTAGTGTTCTGTTAATTCATCTCACAGAGTTACATCTGTATTTCGTGGATCTCTTTGCTAGCCTTATTTCTGTGGAATCTGAGAACAGATATTTCGGATCCCATTGAAGACTATAGGGCCAAAGGAAATATCCTCCGATAACAAAGAGAAAGAAGCTTTCTGAGAAACTTCTTTGTGTTCTGTGAAATCATCTCACAGAGTTACAGCTTTCCCCTCAAGAAGCCTTTCGCTAAGACAGTTCTTGTGGAATTGGCAAAGTGATATTTGGAAGCCCATAGAGGGCTATGGTGAAAAAGGAAATATCCTCAGATGAAATCTGGAAAGAAGCTTTCTGAGAAACTGCTTAGTGTTCTGTTAATTCATCTCACAGAGTTACATCTGTATTTCGTGGATCTCTTTGCTAGCCTTATTTCTGTGGAATCTGAGAACAGATATTTCGGATCCCTTTGAAGACTATAGGGCCAAAGGAAATATCCTCCGATAACAAAGAGAAAGAAGCTTTCTGAGAAACTTCTTTGTGTTCTGTAAAATCATCTCACAGAGTTACAGCTTTCCCCTCAAGAAGCCTTTCGCTACGACAGTTCTTGTGGAATTGGCAAAGTGATATTTGGAAGCCCATAGAGGGCTATGGTGAAAAAGGAAATATCCTCAGATGAAATCTGGAAAGAAGCTTTCTGAGAAACTGCTTAGTGTTCTGTTAATTCATCTCACAGAGTTACATCTGTATTTCGTGGATCTCTTTGCTAGCCTTATTTCTGTGGAATCTGAGAACAGATATTTCGGATCCCTTTGAAGACTATAGGGCCAAAGGAAATATCCTCCGATAACAAAGAGAAAGAAGCTTTCTGAGAAACTTCTTTGTGTTCTGTAAAATCATCTCACAGAGTTACAGCTTTCCCCTCAAGAAGCCTTTCGCTAAGACAGTTCTTGTGGAATTGGCAAAGTGATATTTGGAAGCCCATAGAGGGCTATGGTGAAAAAGGAAATATCCTCAGATGAAATCTGGAAAGAAGCTTTCTGAGAAACTGCTTAGTGTTCTGTTAATTCATCTCACAGAGTTACATCTGTATTTCGTGGATCTCTTTGCTAGCCTTATTTCTGTTGAATCTGAGAACAGATATTTCGGATCCCTTTGAAGACTATAGGGCCAAAGGAAATATCCTCCGATAACAAAGAGAAAGAAGCTTTCTGAGAAACTTCTTTGTGTTCTGTGAAATCATCTCACAGAGTTACAGCTTTCCCCTCAAGAAGCCTTTCGCTAAGACAGTTCTTGTGGAATTGGCAAAGTGATATTTGGAAGCCCATAGAGGGCTATGGTGAAAAAGGAAATATCCTCAGATGAAATCTGGAAAGAAGCTTTCTGAGAAACTGCTTAGTGTTCTGTTAATTCATTTCACAGAGTTACATCTGTATTTCGTGGATCTATTTGCTAGCCTTATTTCTGTGGAATCTGAGAACAGATATTTCGGATCCCATTGAAGACTATAGGGCCAAAGGAAATATCCTCCGATAACAAAGAGAAAGAAGCTTTCTGAGAAACTTCTTTGTGTTCTGTAAAATCATCTCACAGAGTTTCAGCTTTCCCCTCAAGAAGCCTTTCGCTAAGACAGTTCTTGTGGAATTGGCAAAGTGATATTTGGAAGCCCATAGAGGGCTATGGTGAAAAAGGAAATATCCTCAGATGAAATCTGGAAAGAAGCTTTCTGAGAAACTGCTTAGTGTTCTGTTAATTCATCTCACAGAGTTACATCTGTATTTTGTGGATCTCTTTGCTAGCCTTATTTCTGTGGAATCTGAGAACAGATATTTCGGATCCCATTGAAGACTATAGGGCCAAAGGAAATATCCTCCGATAACAAAGAGAAAGAAGCTTTCTGAGAAACTTCTTTGTGTTCTGTGAAATCATCTCACAGAGTTACAGCTTTGCCCTCAAGAAGCCTTTCGGTAAGACAGTTCTTGTGGAATTGGCAAAGTGATATTTGGAAGCCCATAGAGGGCTATGGTGAAAAAGGAAATATCCTCAGATGAAATCTGGAAAGAAGCTTTCTGAGAAACTGCTTAGTGTTCTGTTAATTCATCTCACAGAGTTACATCTGTATTTCGTGGATCTCTTTGCTAGCCTTATTTCTGTGGAATCTGAGAACAAATATTTCGGATCCCTTTGAAGACTATAGGGCCAAAGGAAATATCCTCCGATAACAAAGAGAAAGAAGCTTTCTGAGAAACTTCTTTGTGTTCTGTGAAATCATCTCACAGAGTTACAGCTTTCCCCTCAAGAAGCCTTTCGCTAAGACAGTTCTTGTGGAATTGGCAAAGTGATATTTGGAAGCCCATAGAGGGCTATGGTGAAAAAGGAAATATCCTCAGATGAAATCTGGAAAGAAGCTTTCTGAGAAACTGCTTAGTGTTCTGTTAATTCATCTCACAGAGTTACATCTGTATTTCGTGGATCTCTTTGCTAGCCTTATTTCTGTGGAATCTGAGAACAGATATTTCGGATCCCTTTGAAGACTATAGGGCCAAAGGAAATATCCTCCGATAACAAAGAGAAAGAAGCTTTCTGAGAAACTTCTTTGTGTTCTGTAAAATCATCTCACAGAGTTACAGCTTTCCCCTCAAGAAGCCTTTCGCTACGACAGTTCTTGTGGAATTGGCAAAGTGATATTTGGAAGCCCATAGAGGGCTATGGTGAAAAAGGAAATATCCTCAGATGAAATCTGGAAAGAAGCTTTCTGAGAAACTGCTTAGTGTTCTGTTAATTCATCTCACAGAGTTACATCTGTATTTCGTGGATCTCTTTGCTAGCCTTATTTCTGTGGAATCTGAGAACAGATATTTCGGATCCCTTTGAAGACTATAGGGCCAAAGGAAATATCCTCCGATAACAAAGAGAAAGAAGCTTTCTGAGAAACTTCTTTGTGTTCTGTAAAATCATCTCACAGAGTTACAGCTTTCCCCTCAAGAAGCCTTTCGCTAAGACAGTTCTTGTGGAATTGGCAAAGTGATATTTGGAAGCCCATAGAGGGCTATGGTGAAAAAGGAAATATCCTCAGATGAAATCTGGAAAGAAGCTTTCTGAGAAACTGCTTAGTGTTCTGTTAATTCATCTCACAGAGTTACATCTGTATTTCGTGGATCTCTTTGCTAGCCTTATTTCTGTTGAATCTGAGAACAGATATTTCGGATCCCTTTGAAGACTATAGGGCCAAAGGAAATATCCTCCGATAACAAAGAGAAAGAAGCTTTCTGAGAAACTTCTTTGTGTTCTGTGAAATCATCTCACAGAGTTACAGCTTTCCCCTCAAGAAGCCTTTCGCTAAGACAGTTCTTGTGGAATTGGCAAAGTGATATTTGGAAGCCCATAGAGGGCTATGGTGAAAAAGGAAATATCCTCAGATGAAATCTGGAAAGAAGCTTTCTGAGAAACTGCTTAGTGTTCTGTTAATTCATTTCACAGAGTTACATCTGTATTTCGTGGATCTATTTGCTAGCCTTATTTCTGTGGAATCTGAGAACAGATATTTCGGATCCCATTGAAGACTATAGGGCCAAAGGAAATATCCTCCGATAACAAAGAGAAAGAAGCTTTCTGAGAAACTTCTTTGTGTTCTGTAAAATCATCTCACAGAGTTTCAGCTTTCCCCTCAAGAAGCCTTTCGCTAAGACAGTTCTTGTGGAATTGGCAAAGTGATATTTGGAAGCCCATAGAGGGCTATGGTGAAAAAGGAAATATCCTCAGATGAAATCTGGAAAGAAGCTTTCTGAGAAACTGCTTAGTGTTCTGTTAATTCATCTCACAGAGTTACATCTGTATTTTGTGGATCTCTTTGCTAGCCTTATTTCTGTGGAATCTGAGAACAGATATTTCGGATCCCATTGAAGACTATAGGGCCAAAGGAAATATCCTCCGATAACAAAGAGAAAGAAGCTTTCTGAGAAACTTCTTTGTGTTCTGTGAAATCATCTCACAGAGTTACAGCTTTGCCCTCAAGAAGCCTTTCGGTAAGACAGTTCTTGTGGAATTGGCAAAGTGATATTTGGAAGCCCATAGAGGGCTATGGTGAAAAAGGAAATATCCTCAGATGAAATCTGGAAAGAAGCTTTCTGAGAAACTGCTTAGTGTTCTGTTAATTCATCTCACAGAGTTACATCTGTATTTCGTGGATCTCTTTGCTAGCCTTATTTCTGTGGAATCTGAGAACAGATATTTCGGATCCCTTTGAAGACTATAGGGCCAAAGGAAATATCCTCCGATAACAAAGAGAAAGAAGCTTTCTGAGAAACTTCTTTGTGTTCTGTAAAATCATCTCACAGAGTTACAGCTTTCCCCTCAAGAAGCCTTTCGCTAAGACAGTTCTTGTGGAATTGGCAAAGTGATATTTGGAAGCCCATAGAGGGCTATGGTGAAAAAGGAAATATCCTCAGATGAAATCTGGAAAGAAGCTTTCTGAGAAACTGCTTAGTGTTCTGTTAATTCATCTCACAGAGTTACATCCGTATTTCGTGGATCTCTTTGCTAGCCTTATTTCTGTGGAATCTGAGAACAGATATTTCGGATCCCTTTGAAGACTATAGTGCCAAAGGAAATATCCTCCGATAACAAAGAGAAAGAAGCTTTCTGAGAAACTTCTTTGTGTTCTGTGAAATCATCTCACAGAGTTGCAGCTTTCCCCTCAAGAAGCCTTTCGCTAAGACAGTTCTTGTGGAATTGGCAAAGTGATATTTGGAAGCCCATAGAGGGCTATGGTGAAAAAGGAAATATCCGCAGATGAAATCTGGAAAGAAGCTTTCTGAGAAACTGCTTAGTGTTCTGTTAATTCATCTCACAGAGTTACATCTGTATTTCGTGGATCTCTTAGCTAGCCTTATTTCTGTGGAATCTGAGAACAGATACTTCGGATCCCATTGAAGACTATAGGGCCGAAGGAAATATCCTCCGATAACAAAGAGAAAGAAGCTTTCTGAGAAACTTCTTTGTGTTCTGTGAAATCATCTCACAGAGTTACAGCTTTCCCCTCAAGAAGCCTTTCGCTGAGACAGTTCTTGTGGAATTGGCAAAGTGATATTCAGAAGCCCATAGAGGGCTATGGTGAAAAAGAAATATCCTCAGATGAAATCTGGAAAGAAGCTTTCTGAGAAACTGCTTAGTGTTCTGTTAATTCATCTCACAGAGTTACATCTGTATTTCGTGGATCTCTTAGCTAGCCTTATTTCTGTGGAATCTGAGAACAGATATTTCGGATCCCATTGAAGACTATACGGCCAAAGGAAATATCCTCCGATAACAAAGAGAAAGAAGCTTTCTGAGAAACTTCTTTGTGTTCTGTGAAATCATATCACAGAGTTACAGCTTTCCCCTCAAGAAGCCTTTCGCTGAGACAGTTCTTGTGGAATTGGCAAAGTGATATTCAGAAGCCCATAGAGGGCTATGGTGAAAAAGGAAATATCCTCAGATGAAATCTGGAAAGAAGCTTTCTGAGAAACTGCTTAGTGTTCTGTTAATTCATCTCACAGAGTTACATCTGTATTTCGTGGATCTCTTTGCTAGCCTTATTTCTGTGGAATCTGAGAACAGATATTTCGGATCCCATTGAAGACTATAGGGCCAAAGGAAATATCCTCCGATAACAAAGAGAAAGAAGCTTTCTGAGAAACTTCTTTGTGTTCTGTGAAATCATCTCACAGAGTTACAGCTTTCCCCTCAAGAAGCCTTTCGCTAAGACAGTTCTTGTGGAATTGGCAAAGTGATATTTGGAAGCCCATAGAGGGCTATGGTGAAAAAGGAAATATCCTCAGATGAAATCTGGAAAGAAGCTTTCCGAGAAACTGCTTAGTGTTCTGTTAATTCATCTCACAGAGTTACATCTGTATTTCGTGGATCTCTTTGCTAGCCTTATTTCTGTGGAATCTGAGAACAGATATTTCGGATCCCTTTGAAGACTATAGGGCCAAAGGAAATATCCTCCGATATCAAAGAGAAAGAAGCTTTCTGAGAAACTTCTTTGTGTTCTGTGAAATCATCTCACAGAGTTACAGCTTTCCCCTCAAGAAGCCTTTCGCTAAGACAGTTCTTGTGGAATTGGCAAAGTGATATTTGGAAGCCCATAGAGGGCTATGGTGAAAAAGGAAATATCCTCAGATGAAATCTGGAAAGAAGCTTTCTGAGAAACTGCTTAGTGTTCTGTTAATTCATCTCACAGAGTTACATCCGTATTTCGTGGATCTCTTTGCTAGCCTTATTTCTGTGGAATCTGAGAACAGATATTTCGGATCCCTTTGAAGACTATAGTGCCAAAGGAAATATCCTCCGATAACAAAGAGAAAGAAGCTTTCTGAGAAACTTCTTTGTGTTCTGTGAAATCATCTCACAGAGTTACAGCTTTCCCCTCAAGAAGCCTTTCGCTAAGACAGTTCTTGTGGAATTGGCAAAGTGATATTTGGAAGCCCATAGAGGGCTATGGTGAAAAAGGAAATATCCTCAGATGAAATCTGGAAAGAAGCTTTCTGAGAAACTGCTTAGTGTTCTGTTAATTCATCTCACAGAGTTACATCTGTGTTTCGTGGATCTCTTAGCTAGCCTTATTTCTGTGGAATCTGAGAACAGATATTTCGGATCCCTTTGAAGACTATACGGCCAAAGGAAATATCCTCCGATAACAAAGAGAAAGAAGCTTTCTGAGAAACTTCTTTGTGTTCTGTGAAATGATATCACAGAGTTACAGCTTTCCCCTCAAGAAGCCTTTCGCTGAGACAGTTCTTGTGGAATTGGCAAAGTGATATTCAGAAGCCCATAGAGGGCTATGGTGAAAAAGGAAATATCCTCAGATGAAATCTGGAAAGAAGCTTTCTGAGAAACTGCTTAGTGTTCTGTTAATTCATCTCACAGAGTTACATCTGTATTTCGTGGATCTCTTTGCTAGCCTTATTTCTGTGGAATCTGAGAACAGATATTTCGGATCCCATTGAAGACTATAGGGCCAAAGGAAGTATCCTCCGATAACAAAGAGAAAGAAGCTTTCTGAGAAACTTCTTTGTGTTCTGTGAAATCATCTCACAGAGTTACAGCTTTCCCCTCAAGAAGCCTTTCGCTACGACAGTTCTTGTGGAATTGGCAAAGTGATATTTGGAAGCCCATAGAGGGCTATGGTGAAAAAGGAAATATCCTCAGATGAAATCTGGAAAGAAGCTTTCTGAGAAACTGCTTAGTGTTCTGTTAATTCATCTCACAGAGTTACATCTGTATTTCTTGGATCTCTTTGCTAGCCTTATTTCTGTGGAATCTGAGAACAGATATTTCGGATCCCATTGAAGACTATAGGGCCAAAGGAAATATCCTCCGATAACAAAGAGAAAGAAGCTTTCTGAGAAACTTCTTTGTGTTCTGTGAAATCATCTCACAGAGTTACAGCTTTCCCCTCAAGAAGCCTATCGCTAAGACAGTTCTTGTGGAATTGGCAAAGTGATATTTGGAAGCCCATAAAAGGCTATGGTGAAAAAGGAAATATCCTCAGATGAAATCTGGAAAGAAGCTTTCTGAGAAACTGCTTAGTGTTCTGTTAATTCATCTCACAGAGTTACATCTGTATTTCGTGGATCTATTTGCTAGCCTTATTTCTGTGGAATCTGAGAACAGATATTTCAGATCCCTTTGAAGACTATAGGGCCAAAGGAAATATCCTCCGATAACAAAGAGAAAGAAGCTTTCTGAGAAACTTCATTGTGTTCTGTAAAATCATCTCACAGAGTTACAGCTTTCCCCTCAAGAAGCCTTTCGCTAAGACAGTTCTTGTGGAATTGGCAAAGTGATATTTGGAAGCCCATAGAGGGCTATGGTGAAAAAGGAAATATCCTCAGATGAAATCTGGAAAGAAGCTTTCTGAGAAACTGCTTACTGTTCTGTTAATTCATCTCACAGAGTTACATCTCTATTTTGTGGATCTCTTTGCTAGCCTTATTTCTGTGGAATCTGAGAACAGATATTTCGGATCCCATTGAAGACTATAGGGCCAAAGGAAATATCCTCCGATAACAAAGAGAAAGAAGCTTTCTGAGAAACTTCTTTGTGTTCTGTGAAATCATCTCACAGAGTTACAGCGTTCCCCTCAAGAAGCCTTTCGCTAAGACAGTTCTTGTGGAATTGGCAAAGTGATATTTGGAAGCCCATAGAGGGCTATGGTGAAAAAGGAAATATCCTCAGATGAAATCTGGAAAGAAGCTTTCTGAGAAACTGCTTAGTGTTCTGTTAATTCATCTCACAGAGTTACATCTGTATTTCGTGGATCTCTTTGCTAGCCTTATTTCTGTGGAATCTGAGAACAGATATTTCGGATCCCATTGAAGACTATAGGGCCAAAGGAAATATCCTCTGATAACAAAGAGAAAGAAGCTTTCTGAGAAACTTCTTTGTGTTCTGTAAAATCATCTCACAGAGTTACAGCTTTCCCCTCAAGAAGCCTTTCGCTAAGACAGTTCTTGTGGAATTGGCAAAGTGATATTTGGAAGCCCATAGAGGGCTATGGTGAAAAAGGAAATATCCTCAGATGAAATCTGGAAAGAAGCTTTCTGAGAAACTGCTTAGTGTTCTGTTAATTCATCTCGCAGAGTTACATCTGTATTTCGTGGATCTCTTTGGTAGCCTTATTTCTGTGGAATCTGAGAACAGATATTTCGGATCCCTTTGAAGACAATAGGGCCAAAGGAAATATCCTGGGATAAAAAAGAGAAAGAAGCTTTCTGAGAAACTTCTTTGTGTTGTGTAAAATCATCTCACAGAGTTACAGCTTTCCCCTCAAGAAGCCTTTCGCTAAGACAGTTCTTGTGGAATTGGCAAAGTGATATTTGGAAGCCCATAGAGGGCTATGGTGAAAAAGGAAATATCCTCAGATGAAATCTGGAAAGAAGCTTTCTGAGAAACTGCTTAGTGTTCTGTTAATTCATCTCACAGAGTTACATCTGTATGTCGTGGATCTCTTTGCTAGCCTTATTTCTGTGGAATCTGAGAACAGATATTTCGGATCCCATTGAAGACTATAGGGCCAAAGGAAATATCCTCCGATAACAAAGAGAAAGAAGCTTTCTGAGAAACTTCTTTGTGTTCTGTGAAATCATCTCACAGAGTTACAGCTTTCCCCTCAAGAAGCCTTTCGCTAAGACAGTTCTTGTGGAATTGGCAAAGTGATATTTGGAAGCCCATAGAGGGCTATGGTGAAAAAGGAAATATCCTCAGATGAAATCTGGAAAGAAGCTTTCTGAGAAACTGCTTAGTGTTCTGTTAATTCATCTCACAGAGTTACATCTGTATTTCGTGGTTCTCTTTACTAGCCTTATTTCTGTGGAATCTGAGAACAGATATTTCGGATCCCATTGAAGACTATAGGGCCAAAGGAAATATCCTCCGATAACAAAGAGAAAGAAGCTTTCTGAGAAACTTCTTTGTGTTCTGTAAAATCATCTCACAGAGTTACAGCTTTCCCCTCAAGAAGCCTTTCGCTAAGACAGTTCTTGTGGAATTGGCAAAGTGATATTTGGAAGCCCATAGAGGGCTATGGTGAAAAAGGAAATATCCTCAGATGAAATCTGGAAAGAAGCTTTCTGAGAAACTGCTTAGTGTTCTGTTAATTCATCTCAGAGAGTTACATCTGTATTTCGTGGATCTCTTTGCTAGCCTTATTTCTGTGGAATCTGAGAACAGATATTTCGGATCCCATTGAAGACTATAGGGCCAAAGGAAATATCCTCCGATAAAAAGAGAAAGAAGCTTTCTGAGAAACTTCTTTGTGTTCTGTGAAATCATCTCACAGAGTTACAGCTTTCCCCTCAAGAAGCCTTTCGCTAAGACAGTTCTTGTGGAATTGGCAAAGTGATATTTGGAAGCCCATAGAGGGCTTTGGTGAAAAAGGAAATATCCTCAGATGAAATCTGGAAAGAAGCTTTCTGAGAAACTGCTTAGTGTTCTGTTAATTCATTTCACAGAGTTACATCTGTATTTCGTGGATCTATTTGCTAGCCTTATTTCTGTGGAATCTGAGAACAGATATTTCGGATCCCATTGAAGACTATAGGGCCAAAGGAAATATCCTCCGATAACAAAGAGAAAGAAGGTTTCTGAGAAACTTCTTTGTGTTCTGTAAAATCATCTCACAGAGTTACAGCTTTCCCCTCAAGAAGCCTTTCGCTAAGACAGTTCTTGTGGAATTGGCAAAGTGATATTTGGAAGCCCATAGAGGGCTATGGTGAAAAAGGAAATATCCTCAGATGAAATCTGGAAAGAAGCTTTCTGAGAAACTGCTTAGTGTTCTGTTAATTCATCTCACAGAGTTACATCTGTATTTCGTGGATCTCTTTACTAGCCTTATTTCTGTGGAATCTGAGAACAGATATTTCGGATCCCATTGAAGACTATAGGGCCAAAGGAAATATCCTCCGATAACAAAGAGAAAGAAGCTTTCTGAGAAACTTCTTTGTGTTCTGTGAAATCATCTCACAGAGTTACAGCTTTCCCCTCAAGAAGCCTTTCGCTATGACAGTTCTTGTGGAATTGGCAAAGTGATATTTGGAAGCCCATAGAGGGCTATGGTGAAAAAGGAAATGTCCTCAGATGAAATCTGGAAAGAAGCTTTCTGAGAAACTGCTTAGTGTTCTGTTAATTCATCTCACAGAGTTACATCTGTATTTCGTGGATCTCTTTGCTATCCTTATTTCTGTTGAATCTGAGAACAGATACTTCGGATCCCATTGAAGACTATAGGGCCAAAGGAAATATCCTCCGATAAAAAGAGAAAGAAGCTTTCTGAGAAACTTCTTTGTGTTCTGTGAAATCATCTCACAGAGTTACAGCTTTCACCTCAAGAAGCCTTTCGCTAAGACAGTTCTTGTGGAATTGGCAAAGTGATATTTGGAAGCCCATAGAGGGCTATGGTGAAAAAGGAAATATCCTCAGATGAAATCTGGAAAGAAGCTTTCTGAGAAACTGCTTAGTGTTCTGTTAATTCATTTCACAGAGTTACATCTGTATTTCGTGGATCTCTTTGCTAGCCTTATTTCTGTGGAATCTGAGAACAGATATTTCGGATCCCATTGAAGACTATAGGGCCAAAGGAAATATCCTCCGATAACAAAGAGAAAGAAGCTTTTTGAGAAACTTCTTTGTGTTCTGTGAAATCATCTCACAGAGTTACAGCTTTGCCCTCAAGAAGCCTTTCGCTAAGACAGTTCTTGTGGAATTGGCAAAGTGATATTTGAAAGCCCATAGAGGGCTATGGTGAAAAAGGAAATATCCTCAGATGAAATCTGGAAAGAAGCTTTCTGAGACACTGCTTAGTGTTCTGTTAATTCATCTCACAGAGTTACATCTGTATTTCGTGGATCTCTTTGCTAGCCTTATTTCTGTGGAATCTGAGAACAGATATTTCGGATCCCTTTGAAGACTATAGGGCCAAAGGAAATATCCTCCGATAACAAAGAGAAAGAAGCTTTCTGAGAAACTTCTTTGTGTTCTGTGAAATCATCTCACAGAGTTACAGCTTTCCCCTCAAGAAGCCTTTCGCTAAGACAGTTCTTGTGGAATTGGAAAAGTGATATTTGGAAGCCCATAGAGGGCTATGGTGAAAAAGGAAATATCCTCAGATGAAATCTGGAAAGAAGCTTTCTGAGAAACTGCTTAGTGTTCTGTTAATTCATCTCACAGAGTTACATCCGTATTTCGTGGATCTCTTTGCTAGCCTTATTTCTGTGGAATCTGAGAACAGATATTTCGGATCCCTTTGAAGACTATAGTGCCAAAGGAAATATCCTCCGATAACAAAGAGAAAGAAGCTTTCTGAGAAACTTCTTTGTGTTCTGTGAAATCATCTCACAGAGTTGCAGCTTTCCCATCAAGAAGCCTTTCGCTAAGACAGTTCTTGTGGAATTGGCAAAGTGATATTTGGAAGCCCATAGAGGGCTATGGTGAAAAAGGAAATATCCGCAGATGAAATCTGGAAAGAAGCTTTCTGAGAAACTGCTTAGTGTTCTGTTAATTCATCTCACAGAGTTACATCTGTATTTCGTGGATCTCTTAGCTAGCCTTATTTCTGTGGAATCTGAGAACAGATATTTCGGATCCCATTGAAGACTATACGGCCAAAGGAAATATCCTCCGATAACAAAGAGAAAGAAGCTTTCTGAGAAACTTCTTTGTGTTCTGTGAAATCATATCACAGAGATACAGCTTTCCCCTCAAGAAGCCTTTCGCTGAGACAGTTCTTGTGGAATTGGCAAAGTGATATTCAGAAGCCCATAGAGGGCTATGGTGAAAAAGGAAATATCCTCAGATGAAATCTGGAAAGAAGCTTTCTGAGAAACTGCTTAGTGTTCTGTTAATTCATCTCACAGAGTTACATCTGTATTTCGTGGATCTCTTTGCCAGCCTTATTTCTGTGGAATCTGAGAACAGATATTTCGGATCCCTTTGAAGACTATAGGGCCAAAGGAAATATCCTCCGATAACAAAGAGAAAGAAGCTTTCTGAGAAACTTCTTTGTGTTCTGTGAAATCATCTCACAGAGTTACAGCTTTCCCCTCAAGAAGCCTTTCGCTACGACAGTTCTTGTGGAATTGGCAAAGTGATATTTGGAAGCCCATAGAGGGCTATGGTGAAAAAGGAAATATCCTCAGATGAAATCTGGAAAGAAGCTTTCTGAGAAACTGCTTAGTGTTCTGTTAATTCATCTCACAGAGTTACATCTGTATTTCGTGGATCTCTTTGCTAGCCTTATTTCTGTGGAATCTGAGAACAGATATTTCGGATCCCTTTGAAGGCTATAGGGCCAAAGGAAATATCCTCCGATAACAAAGAGAAAGAAGCTTTCTGAGAAACTTCTTTGTGTTCTGTGAAATCATCTCACAGAGTTACAGCTTTCCCCTCAAGAAGCCTTTCGCTAAGACAGTTCTTGTGGAATTGGAAAAGTGATATTTGGAAGCCCATAGAGGGCTATGGTGAAAAAGGAAATATCCTCAGATGAAATCTGGAAAGAAGCTTTCTGAGAAACTGCTTAGTGTTCTGTTAATTCATCTCATAGAGTTACATCCGTATTTCGTGGATCTCTTTGCTAGCCTTATTTCTGTGGAATCTGAGAACAGATATTTCGGATCCCTTTGAAGACTATAGTGCCAAAGGAAATATCCTCCGATAACAAAGAGAAAGAAGCTTTCTGAGAAACTTCTTTGTGTTCTGTGAAATCATCTCACAGAGTTACAGCTTTCCCCTCAAGAAGCCTTTCGCTAAGACAGTTCTTGTGGAATTGGCAAAGTGATATTTGGAAGCCCATAGAGGGCTATGGTGAAAAAGGAAATATCCTCAGATGAAATCTGGAAAGAAGCTTTCTGAGAAACTGCTTAGTGTTCTGTTAATTCATCTCACAGAGTTACATCTGTATTTCGTGGATCTCTTTGCTAGCCTTATTTCTGTGGAATCTGAGAACAGATATTTCGGATCCCATTGAAGACTATAGGGCCAAAGGAAATATCCTCCGAAAACAAAGAGAAAGAAGCTTTCTGAGAAACTTCTTTGTGTTCTGTGAAATCATCTCACAGAGTTACAGCTTTCCCCTCAAGAAGCCTTTCGCTAAGACAGTTCTTGTGGAATTGGCAAAGTGATATTTGGAAGCCCATAGAGGGCTATGGTGAAAAAGGAAATATCCTCAGATGAAATCTGGAAAGAAGCTTTCTGAGAAACTGCTTAGTGTTCTGTTAATTCATCTCACAGAGTTACATCTGTATTTCTTGGATCTCTTTGCTAGCCTTATTTCTGTGGAATCTGAGAACAGATATTTCGGATCCCATTGAAGACTATAGGGCCAAAGGAAATATCCTCCGATAACAAAGAGAAAGAAGCTTTCTGAGAAACTTCTTTGTGTTCTGTGAAATCATCTCACAGAGTTACAGCTTTCCCCTCAAGAAGCCTTTCGCTAAGACAGTTCTTGTGGAATTGGCAAAGTGATATTCGGAAGCCCATAAAAGGCTATGGTGAAAAAGGAAATATCCTCAGATGAAATCTGGAAAGAAGCTTTCTGAGAAACTGCTTAGTGTTCTGTTAATTCATCTCACAGAGTTACATCTGTATTTCGTGGATCTATTTGCTAGCCTTATTTCTGTGGAATCTGAGAACAGATATTTCGGATCCCATTGAAGACTATAGGGCCAAAGGAAATATCCTCCGATAACAAAGAGAAAGAAGCTTTCTGAGAAACTTCTTTGTGTTCTGTGAAATCATCTCACAGAGTTACAGCTTTCCCCTCAAGAAGCCTTTCGCTAAGACAGTTCTTGTGGAATTGGCAAAGTGATATTTGGAAGCCCATAGAGGGCTATGGTGAAAAAGGAAATATCCTCAGATGAAATCTGGAAAGAAGCTTTCTGAGAAACTGCTTAGTGTTCTGTTAATTCATCTCACAGAGTTACATCTGTATTTCGTGGATCTCTTAGCTAGCCTTATTTCTGTGGAATCTGAGAACAGATATTTCGGATCCCATTGAAGACTATAGGGCCAAAGGAAATATCCTCTGATAACAAAGAGAAAGAAGCTTTCTGAGAAACTTCTTTGTGTTCTGTAAAATCATCTCACAGAGTTACAGCTTTCCCCTCAAGAAGCCTTTCGCTAAGACAGTTCTTGTGGAATTGGCAAAGTGATATTTGGAAGCCCATAGAGGGCTATGGTGAAAAAGGAAATATCCTCAGATGAAATCTGGAAAGAAGCTTTCTGAGAAACTGCTTAGTGTTCTGTTAATTCATCTCACAGAGTTACATCTGTATTTCGTGGATCTCTTTACTAGCCTAATTTCTGTGGAATCTGAGAACAGATATTTCGGATCCCATTGAAGACTATAGGGCCAAAGGAAATATCCTCCGATAACAAAGAGAAAGAAGCTTTCTGAGAAACTTCTTTGTGTTCTGTAAAATCATCTCACAGAGTTACAGCTTTCCCCTCAAGAAGCCTTTCGCTAAGACAGTTCTTGTGGAATTGGCAAAGTGATATTTGGAAGCCCATAAAGGGCTATGGTGAAAAAGGAAATATCCTCAGATGAAATCTGGAAAGAAGCTTTCTGAGAAACTGCTGAGTGTTCTGTTAATTCATCTCACAGAGTTACATCTGTATTTCGTGGATCTCTTTGCTAGCCTTATTTCTGTTGAATCTGGGAAAAGATATTTCGGATCCCTTTGAAGACTATAGGGCCAAAGGAAATATCCTCCGATAACAAAGAGAAAGAAGCTTTCTGAGAAACTTCTTTGTGTTCTGTGAAATCATCTCACAGAGTTACAGCTTTGCCCTCAAGAACCCTTTCGCTAAGACAGTTCTTGTGGAATTGGCAAAGTGATATTTGGAAGCCCATAGAGGGCTATGGTGAAAAAGGAAATATCCTCAGATGAAATCTGGAAAGAAGCTTTCTGAGAAACTGCTTAGTGTTCTGTTAATTCATCTCACAGAGTTACATCTGTATTTCGTGGATCTCTTTGCTAGCCTTATTTCTGTGGAATCTGAGAACAGATATTTCGGATCCCTTTGAAGACTATAGGGCCAAAGGAAATATCCTCCGATAACAAAGAGAAAGAAGCTTTCTGAGAAACTTCTTTGTGTTCTGTGAAATCATCTCACAGAGTTTCAGCTTTCCCCTCAAGAAGCCTTTCGCTAAGACAGTTCTTGTGGAATTGGCAAAGTGATATTTGGAAGCCCATAGAGGGCTATGGTGAAAAAGGAAATATCCTCAGATGAAATCTGGAAAGAAGCTTTCTGAGAAACTGCTTAGTGTTCTGTTAATTCATCTCGCAGAGTTACATCTGTATTTCGTGGATCTATTTGCTAGCCTTATTTCTGTGGAATCTGAGAACAGATATTTCGGATCCCATTGAAGACTATAGGGCCAAAGGAAATATCCTCCGATAACAAAGAGAAATAAGCTTTCTGGAAACTTCTTTGTGTTCTGTAAAATCATCTCACAGAGTTACAGCTTTCCCCTCAAGAAGCCTTTCGCTAAGACAGTTCTTGTGGAATTGGCAAAGTGATATTTGGAAGCCCATAGAGGGCTATGGTGAAAAAGGAAATATCCGCAGATGAAATCTGGAAAGAAGCTTTCTGAGAAACTGCTGAGTGTTCTGTTAATTCATCTCACAGAGTTACATCTGTATTTCGTGGATCTCTTAGCTAGCCTTATTTCTGTGGAATCTGAGAACAGATATTTCGGATCCCATTGAAGACTATACGGCCAAAGGAAATATCCTCCGATAACAAAGAGAAAGAAGCTTTCTGAGAAACTTCTTTGTGTTTTGTGAAATCTTATCACAGAGTTACAGCTTTCCCCTCAAGAAGCCTTTCGCTGAGACGGTTCTTGTGGAAATGGCAAAGTGATATTCAGAAGCCCTTAGAGGGCTATGGTGAAAAAGGAAATATCCTCAGATGAAATCTGGAAAGAAGCTTTCTGAGAAACTGCTTAGTATTCTGTTAATTCATCTCACAGAGTTACATCTGTATTTCGTGGATCTCTTTGCCAGCCTTATTTCTGTGGAATCTGAGAACAGATATTTCGGATCCCATTGAAGACTATAGGGCCAAAGGAAATATCCTCCGATAACAAAGAGAAAGAAGCTTTCTGAGAAACTTCTTTGTGTTCTGTGAAATCATCTCACAGAGTTACAGCTTTCCCCTCAAGAAGCCTTTCGCTAAGACAGTTCTTGTGGAATTGGCAAAGTGATATTTGGAAGCCCATAGAGGGCTATGGTGAAAAAGGAAATATCCTCAGATGAAATCTGGAAAGAAGCTTTCTGAGAAACTGCTTAGTGTTCTGTTAATTCATCTCACAGAGTTACATCTGTATTTCGTGGATCTCTTTGCTATCCTTATTTCTGTGGAATCTGAGAACAGATATTTCGGATCCCTTTGAAGACTATAGGGCCAAAGGAAATATCCTCCGATAACAAAGAGAAAGAAGCTTTCTGAGGAACTTCTTTGTGTTCTGTGAAATCATCTCACAGAGTTACAGCTTTCCCCTCAAGAAGCCTTTCGCTAAGACAGTTCTTGTGGAATTGGCAAAGTGATATTTGGAAGCCCATAGAGGGCTATGGTGAAAAAGGAAATATCCTCAGATGAAATCTGGAAAGAAGCTTTCTGAGAAACTGCTTAGTGTTCTGTTAATTCATCTCACAGAGTTACATCCGTATTTCGTGGATCTCTTTGCTAGCCTTATTTCTGTGGAATCTGAGAACAGATATTTCGGATCCCATTGAAGACTATAGGGCCAAAGGAAATATCCTCCGATAACAAAGAGAAAGAAGCTTTCTGAGAAACTTCTTTGTGTTCTGTGAAATCATATCACAGAGTTACAGCTTTCCCCTCAAGAAGCCTTTCGCTGAGACAGTTCTTGTGGAATTGGCAAAGTGATATTCAGAAGCCCATAGAGGGCTATGGTGAAAAAGGAAATATCCTCAGATGAAATCTGGAAAGAAGCTTTCTGAGAAACTGCTTAGTGTTCTGTTAATTCATCTCACAGAGTTACCTCTGTATTTCGTGGATCTCTTTGCTAGCCTTTTTTCTGTGGAATCTGAGAACAGATATTTCGGATCCCATTGAAGACTATAGGGCCAAAGGAAATATCCTCCGATAACAAAGAGAAAGAAGCTTTCTGAGAAACTTCTTTGTGTTCTGTGAAATCATATCACAGAGTTACAGCTTTCCCCTCAAGAAGCCTTTCGCTGAGACAGTTCTTGTGGAATTGGCAAAGTGATATTCAGAAGCCCATAGAGGGCTATGGTGAAAAAGGAAATATCCTCAGATGAAATCTGGAAAGAAGCTTTCTGAGAAACTGCTTAGTGTTCTGTTAATTCATCTCACAGAGTTACAACTGTATTTCGTGGATCTCTTTGCTAGCCTTTTTTCTGTGGAATCTGAGAACAGATATTTCGGATCCCATTGAAGACTATAGGGCCAAAGGAAATATCCTCCGATAACAAAGAGAAAGAAGCTTTCTGAGAAACTTCTTTGTGTTCTGTGAAATCATCTCACAGAGTTACAGCTTTCCCCTCAAGAAGCCTTTCGCCACGACAGTTCTTGTGGAATTGGCAAAGTGATATTTGGAAGCCCTTAGAGGGCTATGGTGAAAAAGGAAATATCCTCAGATGAAATCTGGAAAGAAGCTTTCTGAGAAACTGCTTAGTGTTCTGTTAATTCATCTCACAGAGTTACATCTGTATTTCTTGGATCTCTTTGCTAGCCTTATTTCTGTGGAATCTGAGAACAGATATTTCGGATCCCATTGAAGACTATAGGGCCAAAGGAAATATCCTCCGATAACAAAGAGAAAGAAGCTTTCTGAGAAACTTCTTTGTGTTCTGTAAAATCATCTCACAGAGTTACAGCTTTCCCCTCAAGAAGCCTTTCGCTAAGACAGTTCTTGTGGAATTGGCAAAGTGATATTTGGAAGCCCATAAAAGGCTATGGTGAAAAAGGAAATATCCTCAGATGAAATCTGGAAAGAAGCTTTCTGAGAAACTGCTTAGTGTTCTGTTAATTCATCTCACAGAGTTACATCTGTATTTCTTGGATCTATTTGCTAGCCTTATTTCTGTGGAATCAGAGAACAGATATTTCGGATCCCATTGAAGACTATAGGGCCAAAGGAAATATCCTCCGATAACAAAGAGAAAGAAGCTTTCTGAGAAACTTCTTTGTGTTCTGTAAAATCATCTCACAGAGTTACAGCTTTCCCCTCAAGAAGCCTTTCGCTAAGACAGTTCTTGTGGAATTGGCAAAGTGATATTTGGAAGCCCATAGAGGGCTATGGTGAAAAAGGAAATATCCTCAGATGAAATCTGGAAAGAAGCTTTCTGAGAAACTGCTTAGTGTTCTGTTAATTCATCTCACAGAGTTACATATCTATTTTGTGGATCTCTTTGCTAGCCTTATTTCTGTGGAATCTGAGAACAGATATTTCGGATCCCATTGAAGACTATAGGGCCAAAGGAAATATCCTCCGATAACAAAGAGAAAGAAGCTTTCTGAGGAACTTCTTTGTGTTCTGTGAAATCATCTCACAGAGTTACAGCTTTCCCCTCAAGAAGCCTTTCGCTAAGACAGTTCTTGTGGAATTGGCAAAGTGATATTTGGAAGCCCATAGAGGGCTATGGTGAAAAAGGAAATATCCTCAGATGAAATCTGGAAAGAAGCTTTCTGAGAAACTGCTTAGTGTTCTGTTAATTCATCTCACAGAGTTACATCCGTATTTCGTGGATCTCTTTGCTAGCCTTATTTCTGTGGAATCTGAGAACAGATATTTCGGATCCCATTGAAGACTATAGGGCCAAAGGAAATATCCTCCGATAACAAAGAGAAAGAAGCTTTCTGAGAAACTTCTTTGTGTTCTGTGAAATCATATCACAGAGTTACAGCTTTCCCCTCAAGAAGCCTTTCGCTGAGACAGTTCTTGTGGAATTGGCAAAGTGATATTCAGAAGCCCATAGAGGGCTATGGTGAAAAAGGAAATATCCTCAGATGAAATCTGGAAAGAAGCTTTCTGAGAAACTGCTTAGTGTTCTGTTAATTCATCTCACAGAGTTACCTCTGTATTTCGTGGATCTCTTTGCTAGCCTTTTTTCTGTGGAATCTGAGAACAGATATTTCGGATCCCATTGAAGACTATAGGGCCAAAGGAAATATCCTCCGATAACAAAGAGAAAGAAGCTTTCTGAGAAACTTCTTTGTGTTCTGTGAAATCATATCACAGAGTTACAGCTTTCCCCTCAAGAAGCCTTTCGCTGAGACAGTTCTTGTGGAATTGGCAAAGTGATATTCAGAAGCCCATAGAGGGCTATGGTGAAAAAGGAAATATCCTCAGATGAAATCTGGAAAGAAGCTTTCTGAGAAACTGCTTAGTGTTCTGTTAATTCATCTCACAGAGTTACATCTGTATTTCGTGGATCTCTTTGCTAGCCTTTTTTCTGTGGAATCTGAGAACAGATATTTCGGATCCCATTGAAGACTATAGGGCCAAAGGAAATATCCTCCGATAACAAAGAGAAAGAAGCTTTCTGAGAAACTTCTTTGTGTTCTGTGAAATCATCTCACAGAGTTACAGCTTTCCCCTCAAGAAGCCTTTCGCCACGACAGTTCTTGTGGAATTGGCAAAGTGATATTTGGAAGCCCTTAGAGGGCTATGGTGAAAAAGGAAATATCCTCAGATGAAATCTGGAAAGAAGCTTTCTGAGAAACTGCTTAGTGTTCTGTTAATTCATCTCACAGAGTTACATCTGTATTTCTTGGATCTCTTTGCTAGCCTTATTTCTGTGGAATCTGAGAACAGATATTTCGGATCCCATTGAAGACTATAGGGCCAAAGGAAATATCCTCCGATAACAAAGAGAAAGAAGCTTTCTGAGAAACTTCTTTGTGTTCTGTAAAATCATCTCACAGAGTTACAGCTTTCCCCTCAAGAAGCCTTTCGCTAAGACAGTTCTTGTGGAATTGGCAAAGTGATATTTGGAAGCCCATAAAAGGCTATGGTGAAAAAGGAAATATCCTCAGATGAAATCTGGAAAGAAGCTTTCTGAGAAACTGCTTAGTGTTCTGTTAATTCATCTCACAGAGTTACATCTGTATTTCGTGGATCTATTTGCTAGCCTTATTTCTGTGGAATCAGAGAACAGATATTTCGGATCCCATTGAAGACTATAGGGCCAAAGGAAATATCCTCCGATAACAAAGAGAAAGAAGCTTTCTGAGAAACTTCTTTGTGTTCTGTAAAATCATCTCACAGAGTTACAGCTTTCCCCTCAAGAAGCCTTTCGCTAAGACAGTTCTTGTGGAATTGGCAAAGTGATATTTGGAAGCCCATAGAGGGCTATGGTGAAAAAGGAAATATCCTCAGATGAAATCTGGAAAGAAGCTTTCTGAGAAACTGCTTAGTGTTCTGTTAATTCATCTCACAGAGTTACATATCTATTTTGTGGATCTCTTTGCTAGCCTTATTTCTGTGGAATCTGAGAACAGATATTTCGGATCCCATTGAAGACTATAGGGCCAAAGGAAATATCCTCCGATAACAAAGAGAAAGAAGCTTTCTGAGAAACTTCTTTGTGTTCTGTGAAATCATCTCACAGAGTTACAGCTTTCCCCTCAAGAAGCCTTTCTCTAAGACAGTTCTTGTGGAATTGGCAAAGTGATATTTGGAAGCCCATAGAGGGCTATGGTGAAAAAGGAAATATCCTCAGATGAAATCTGGAAAGAAGCTTTCTGAGAAACTGCTTAGTGTTCTGTTAATTCATCTCACAGAGTTACATCTGTATTTCGTGGATCTCTTTGCTAGCCTTATTTCTGTGGAATCTGAGAACAGATATTTCGGATCCCATTGAAGACTATAGGGCCAAAGGAAATATCCTCTGATAACAAAGAGAAAGAAGCTTTCTGAGAAACTTCTTTGTGTTCTGTAAAATCATCTCACAGAGTTACAGCTTTCCCCTCAAGAAGCCTTTCGCTAAGACAGTTCTTGTGGAATTGGCAAAGTGATATTTGGAAGCCCATAGAGGGCTATGGTGAAAAAGGAAATATCCTCAGATGAAATCTGGAAAGAAGCTTTCTGAGAAACTTCTCTGTGATGTGTGACTTCCACTCACAGAGTTACATCTGTATTTCGTGGATCTCTTTGCTATCCTTATTTCTGTGGAATCTGAGAACAGATATTTCGGATCCCTTTGAAGACTATACGGCCAAAGGAAATATCCTCCGATAACAAAGAGAAAGAAGCTTTCTGAGAAACTTCTTTGTGTTCTGTGAGATCATATCACAGAGTTACAGCTTTCCCCTCAAGAAGCCTTTCGCTGAGACAGTTCTTGTGGAATTGGCATAGTGATATTTGGAAGCCCATAGAGGGCTATGGTGAAAAAGGAAATATCCTCAGATGAAATCTGGAAAGAAGCTTTCTGAGAAACTGCTTAGTGTTCTGTTAATTCATCTCACAGAGTTACATCTGTATTTCGTGGATCTATTTGCTAGCCTTATTTCTGTGGAATCTGAGAACAGATATTTCGGATCCCATTGAAGACTATAGGGCCAAAGGAAATATCCTCCGATAACAAAGAGAAAGAAGCTTTCTGAGAAACTTCTTTGTGTTCTGTAAAATCATCTCACAGAGTTACAGCTTTCCCCTCAAGAAGCCTTTCGCTAAGACAGTTCTTGTGGAATTGGCAAAGTGATATTTGGAAGCCCATAGAGGGCTATGGTGAAAAAGGAAATATCCTCAGATGAAATCTGGAAAGAAGCTTTCTGAGAAACTTCTCTGTGATGTGTGACTTCCACTCACAGAGTTACATCTGTATTTCGTGGATCTCTTTGCTATCCTTATTTCTGTGGAATCTGAGAACAGATATTTCGGATCCCTTTGAAGACTATACGGCCAAAGGAAATATCCTCCGTTAACAAAGAGAAAGAAGCTTTCTGAGAAACTTCTTTTTGTTCTGTGAAATCATATCACAGAGTTACAGCTTTCCCCTCAAGAAGCCTTTCGCTGAGACAGTTCTTGTGGAATTGGCATAGTGATATTTGGAAGCCCATAGAGGTCTACGGTGAAAAAGGAAATATCCTCAGATGAAATCTGGAAAGAAGCTTTCTGAGAAACTGCTTAGTGTTCTGTTAATTCATCTCACAGAGTTACATCTGTATTTCGTGGATCTCTTTGCTAGCCTTATTTCTGTGGAATCTGAGAACAGATATTTCGGATCCCATTGAAGACTATAGGGCCAAAGGAAATATCCTCCGATAACAAAGAGAAAGAAGCTTTCTGAGAAACTTCTTTGTGTTCTGTGAAATCATCTCACAGAGTTACAGCTTTCCCCTAAAGAAGCCTTTCGCTAAGACAGTTCTTGTGGAATTGGCAAAGTGATATTTGGAAGCCCATAGAGGGCTATGGTGAAAAAGGAAATATCCTCAGATGAAATCTGGAAAGAAGCTCTCTGAGAAACTGCTTAGTGTTCTGTTAATTCATCTCACAGAGTTACATCTGTATTTCGTGGATCTCTTTGCTAGCCGTATTTCTGTGGTATCTGAGAACAGATTTTTCGGATCCCATTGAAGACTATAGGGCCAAAGGAAATATCCTCCGATAACAAAGAGAAAGAAGCTTTCTGAGAAACTTCTTTGTGTTCTGTGAAATCATCTCACAGAGTTACAGCTTTCCCCTCAAGAAGCCTTTCGCTAAGACAGTTCTTGTGGAATTGGCAAAGTGATATTTGGAAGCCCATAGAGGGCTATGGTGAAAAAGGAAATATCCTCAGATGAAATCTGGAAAGAAGCTTTCTGAGAAACTGCTTAGTGTTCTGTTAATTCATCTCACAGAGTTACATCTGTATTTCGTGGATCTCTTTGCTAGCCTTATTTCTGTGGAATCTGAGAACAGATATTTCGGATCCCATTGAAGACTATAGGGCCAAAGGAAATATCCTCTGATAACAAAGAGAAAGAAGCTTTCTGTGAAACTTCTTTGTGTTCTGTAAAATCATCTCACAGAGTTACAGCTTTGCCCTCAAGAAGCCTTTCGCTAAGACAGTTCTTGTGGAATTGGCAATGTGATATTTGGAAGCCCTTAGAGGGCTATGGTGAAAAAGGAAACATCCTCAGATGAAATCTGGAAAGAAGCTTTCTGAGAAACTGCTTAGTGTTCTGTTAATTCATCTCACAGAGTTACATCTCTATTTTGTGGATCTCTTTGCTAGCCTTATTTCTGTGGAATCTGAGAACAGATATTTCGGATCCCATTGAAGACTATAGGGCCAAAGGAAATATCCTCCGATAACAAAGAGAAAGAAGCTTTCTGAGAAACTTCTTTGTGTTCTGTGAAATCATCTCACAGAGTTACAGCTTTCCCCTGAAGAAGCCTTTCGCTAAGACAGTTCTTGTGGAATTGGCAAAGTGATATTTGGAAGCCCATAGAGGGCTATGGTGAAAAAGGAAATATCCTCAGATGAAATCTGGAAAGAAGCTTTCTGAGAAACTGCTTAGTGTTCTGTTAATTCATCTCACAGAGTTACACCTGTATTTCGTGGATCTCTTTGCTAGCCTTATTTCTGTGGAATCTGAGAACAGATATTTCGGATCCCATTGAAGACTATAGGGCCAAAGGAAATATCCTCTGATAACAAAGAGAAAGAAGCTTTCTGAGAAACTTCTTTGTGTTCTGTAAAATCATCTCACAGAGTTACAGCTTTCCCCTCAAGAAGCCTTTCGCTAAGACAGTTCTTGTGGAATTGGCAAAGTGATATTTGGAAGCCCATAGAGGGCTATGGTGAAAAAGGAAATATCCTCAGATGAAATCTGGAAAGAAGCTTTCTGAGAAACTTCTCTGTGATGTGTGACTTCCACTCACAGAGTTACATCTGTATTTCGTGGATCTCTTTGCTATCCTTATTTCTGTGGAATCTGAGAACAGATATTTCGGATCCCTTTGAAGACTATACGGCCAAAGGAAATATCCTCCGATAACAAAGAGAAAGAAGCTTTCTGAGAAACTTCTTTGTGTTCTGTGAAATCATATCACAGAGTTACAGCTTTCCCCTCAAGAAGCCTTTCGCTGAGACAGTTCTTGTGGAATTGGCATAGTGATATTTGGAAGCCCATAGAGGGCTATGGTGAAAAAGGAAATATCCTCAGATGAAATCTGGAAAGAAGCTTTCTGAGAAACTGCTTAGTGTTCTGTTAATTCATCTCACAGAGTTACATCTGTATTTTGTGGATCTCTTTGCTAGCCTTATTTCTGTGGAATCTGAGAACAGATATTTCGGATCCCATTGAAGACTATAGGGCCAAAGGAAATATCCTCCGATAACAAAGAGAAAGAAGCTTTCTGAGAAACTTCTTTGTGTTCTGTGAAATCATCTCACAGAGTTACAGCTTTCCCCTAAAGAAGCCTTTCGCTAAGACAGTTCTTGTGGAATTGGCAAAGTGATATTTGGAAGCCCTTAGAGGGCTATGGTGAAAAAGGAAATATCCTCAGATGAAATCTGGAAAGAAGCTTTCTGAGAAACTGCTTAGTGTTCTGTTAATTCATCTCACAGAGTTACATCCGTATTTCGTGGATCTCTTTGCTAGCCTTATTTCTGTGGAATCTGAGAACAGATATTTCGGATCCCTTTGAAGACTATAGTGCCAAAGGAAATATCCTCCGATAACAAAGAGAAAGAAGCTTTCTGAGAAACTTCTTTGTGTTCTCTGAAATCATCTCACAGAGTTACAGCTTTCCCCTCAAGAAGCCTTTCGCTAAGACAGTTCTTGTGGAATTGGCAAAGTGATATTTGGAAGCCCATAGAGGGCTATGGTGAAAAAGGAAATATCCTCAGATGAAATCTGGAAAGAAGCTTTCTGAGAAACTTCTCTGTGATGTGTGACTTCCACTCACAGAGTTACATCTGTATTTCGTGGATCTCTTTGCTATCCTTATTTCTGTGGAATCTGAGAACAGATATTTCGGATCCCTTTGAAGACTATACGGCCAAAGGAAATATCCTCCGATAACAAAGAGAAAGAAGCTTTCTGAGAAACTTCTTTGTGTTCTGTGAGATCATATCACAGAGTTACAGCTTTCCCCTCAAGAAGCCTTTCGCTGAGACAGTTCTTGTGGAATTGGCATAGTGATATTTGGAAGCCCATAGAGGGCTATGGTGAAAAAGGAAATATCCTCAGATGAAATCTGGAAAGAAGCTTTCTGAGAAACTGCTTAGTGTTCTGTTAATTCATCTCACAGAGTTACATCTGTATTTCGTGGATCTATTTGCTAGCCTTATTTCTGTGGAATCTGAGAACAGATATTTCGGATCCCATTGAAGACTATAGGGCCAAAGGAAATATCCTCCGATAACAAAGAGAAAGAAGCTTTCTGAGAAACTTCTTTGTGTTCTGTGAAATCATCTCACAGAGTTACAGCTTTCCCCTCAAGAAGCCTTTCGCTAAGACAGTTCTTGTGGAATTGGCAAAGTGATATTTGGAAGCCCATAGAGGGCTATGGTGAAAAAGGAAATATCCTCAGATGAAATCTGGAAAGAAGCTTTATGAGAAACTGCTTAGTGTTCTGTTAATTCATCTTACAGAGTTACATCTGTATTTTGTGGATCTCTTTGCTAGCCTTATTTCTGTGGAATCTGAGAACAGATATTTCAGATCCCATTGAAGACTATAGGGCAAAAGGAAATATCCTCCGATAACAAAGAGAAAGAAGCTTTCTGAGAAACTTCTTTGTGTTCTGTGAAATCATCTCACAGAGTTACAGCTTTCCCCTGAAGAAGCCTTTCGCTAAGACAGTTCTTGTGGAATTGGCAAAGTGATATTTGGAAGCCCATAGAGGGCTATGGTGAAAAAGGAAATATCCTCAGATGAAATCTGGAAAGAAGCTTTCTGAGAAACTGCTTAGTGTTCTGTTAATTCATCTCACAGAGTTACATCTGTATTTCGTGGATCTCTTTGGTAGCCTTATTTCTGTGGAATCTGAGAACAGATATTTCGGATCCCTTTGAAGACTATAGGGCCAAAGGAAATATCCTCCGATAACAAAGAGACAGAAGCTTTCTGAGAAACTTCTTTGTGTTCTGTGAAATGATCTCACAGAGTTACAGCTTTCCCCTCAAGAAGCCTTTCGCTAAGACAGTTCTTGTGGAATTGGCAAAGTGATATTTGGAAGCCCATAGAGGGCTATGGTGAAAAAGGAAATATCCTCAGATGAAATCTGGAAAGAAGCTTTCTGAGAAACTGCTTAGTGTTCTGTTAATTCATCTCACAGAGTTACATCCGTATTTCGTGGATCTCTTTGCTAGCCTTATTTCTGTGGAATCTGAGAACAGATATTCGGATCCCTTTGAAGACTATAGTGCCAAAGGAAATATCCTCCGATAACAAAGAGAAAGAAGCTTTCTGAGAAACTTCTTTGTGTTCTGTGAAATCATCTCACAGAGTTACAGCTTTCCCCTCAAGAAGCCTTTCGCTAAGACAGTTCTTGTGGAATTGGCAAAGTGATATTTGGAAGCCCATAGAGGGCTATGGTGAAAAAGGAAATATCCTCAGATGAAATCTGGAAAGAAGCTTTCTGAGAAACTTCTCTGTGATGTGTGACTTCCACTCACAGAGTTACATCTGTATTTCGTGGATCTCTTTGCTATCCTTATTTCTGTGGAATCTGAGAACAGATATTTCGGATCCCTTTGAAGACTATACGGCCAAAGGAAATATCCTCCGTTAACAAAGAGAAAGAAGCTTTCTGAGAAACTTCTTTTTGTTCTGTGAAATCATATCACAGAGTTACAGCTTTCCCCTCAAGAAGCCTTTCGCTGAGACAGTTCTTGTGGAATTGGCATAGTGATATTTGGAAGCCCATAGAGGTCTACGGTGAAAAAGGAAATATTCTCAGATGAAATCTGGAAAGAAGCTTTCTGAGAAACTGCTTAGTGTTCTGTTAATTCATCTCACAGAGTTACATCTGTATTTCGTGGATCTCTTTGCTAGCCTTATTTCTGTGGAATCTGAGAACAGATATTTCGGATCCCATTGAAGACTATAGGGCCAAAGGAAATATCCTCCGATAACAAAGAGAAAGAAGCTTTCTGAGAAACTTCTTTGTGTTCTGTGAAATCATCTCACAGAGTTACAGCTTTCCCCTAAAGAAGCCTTTCGCTAAGACAGTTCTTGTGGAATTGGCAAAGTGATATTTGGAAGCCCATAGAGGGCTATGGTGAAAAAGGAAATATCCTCAGATGAAATCTGGAAAGAAGCTCTCTGAGAAACTGCTTAGTGTTCTGTTAACTCATCTCACAGAGTTACATCTGTATTTCGTGGATCTCTTTGCTAGCCGTATTTCTGTGGTATCTGAGAACAGATTTTTCGGATCCCATTGAAGACTATAGGGCCAAAGGAAATATCCTCCGATAACAAAGAGAAAGAAGCTTTCTGAGAAACTTCTTTGTGTTCTGTGAAATCATCTCACAGAGTTACAGCTTTCCCCTCAAGAAGCCTTTCGCTAAGACAGTTCTTGTGGAATTGGCAAAGTGATATTTGGAAGCCCATAGAGGGCTATGGTGAAAAAGGAAATATCCTCAGATGAAATCTGGAAAGAAGCTTTCTGAGAAACTGCTTAGTGTTCTGTTAATTCATCTCACAGAGTTACATCTGTATTTCGTGGATCTCTTTGCTAGCCTTATTTCTGTGGAATCTGAGAACAGATATTTCGGATCCCTTTGAAGACTATAGGGCCAAAGGAAATATCCTCTGATAACAAAGAGAAAGAAGCTTTCTGTGAAACTTCTTTGTGTTCTGTAAAATCATCTCACAGAGTTACAGCTTTGCCCTCAAGAAGCCTTTCGCTAAGACAGTTCTTGTGGAATTGGCAATGTGATATTTGGAAGCCCATAGAGGGCTATGGTGAAAAAGGAAACATCCTCAGATGAAATCTGGAAAGAAGCTTTCTGAGAAACTGCTTAGTGTTCTGTTAATTCATCTCAAAGAGTTACATCTCTATTTTGTGGATCTCTTTGCTAGCCTTATTTCTGTGGAATCTGAGAACAGATATTTCGGATCCCATTGAAGACTATAGGGCCAAAGGAAATATCCTCCGATAACAAAGAGAAAGAAGCTTTCTGAGAAACTTCTTTGTGTTCTGTGAAATCATCTCACAGAGTTACAGCTTTCCCCTGAAGAAGCCTTTCGCTAAGACAGTTCTTGTGGAATTGGCAAAGTGATATTTGGAAGCCCATAGAGGGCTATGGTGAAAAAGGAAATATCCTCAGATGAAATCTGGAAAGAAGCTTTCTGAGAAACTGCTTAGTGTTCTGTTAATTCATCTCACAGAGTTACACCTGTATTTCGTGGATCTCTTTGCTAGCCTTATTTCTGTGGAATCTGAGAACAGATATTTCGGATCCCATTGAAGACTATAGGGCCAAAGGAAATATCCTCTGATAACAAAGAGAAAGAAGCTTTCTGAGAAACTTCTTTGTGTTCTGTAAAATCATCTCACAGAGTTACAGCTTTCCCCTCAAGAAGCCTTTCGCTAAGACAGTTCTTGTGGAATTGGCAAAGTGATATTTGGAAGCCCATAGAGGGCTATGGTGAAAAAGGAAATATCCTCAGATGAAATCTGGAAAGAAGCTTTCTGAGAAACTTCTCTGTGATGTGTGACTTCCACTCACAGAGTTACATCTGTATTTCGTGGATCTCTTTGCTATCCTTATTTCTGTGGAATCTGAGAACAGATATTTCGGATCCCTTTGAAGACTATACGGCCAAAGGAAATATCCTCCGATAACAAAGAGAAAGAAGCTTTCTGAGAAACTTCTTTGTGTTCTGTGAAATCATATCACAGAGTTACAGCTTTTCCCTCAAGAAGCCTTTCGCTGAGACAGTTCTTGTGGAATTGGCATAGTGATATTTGGAAGCCCATGGAGGGCTATGGTGAAAAAGGAAATATCCTCAGATGAAATCTGGAAAGAAGCTTTCTGAGAAACTGCTTAGTGTTCTGTTAATTCATCTCACAGAGTTACATCTGTATTTTGTGGATCTCTTTGCTAGCCTTATTTCTGTGGAATCTGAGAACAGATATTTCGGATCCCATTGAAGACTATAGGGCCAAAGGAAATATCCTCCGATAACAAAGAGAAAGAAGCTTTCTGAGAAACTTCTTTGTGTTCTGTGAAATCATCTCACAGAGTTACAGCTTTCCCCTAAAGAAGCCTTTCGCTAAGACAGTTCTTGTGGAATTGGCAAAGTGATATTTGGAAGCCCTTAGAGGGCTATGGTGAAAAAGGAAATATCCTCAGATGAAATCTGGAAAGAAGCTTTCTGAGAAACTGCTTAGTGTTCTGTTAATTCATCTCACAGAGTTACATCCGTATTTCGTGGATCTCTTTGCTAGCCTTATTTCTGTGGAATCTGAGAACAGATATTTCGGATCCCTTTGAAGACTATAGTGCCAAAGGAAATATCCTCCGATAACAAAGAGAAAGAAGCTTTCTGAGAAACTTCTTTGTGTTGTCTGAAATCATCTCACAGAGTTACAGCTTTCCCCTGAAGAAGCCTTTCGCTAAGACAGTTCTTGTGGAATTGGCAAAGTGATATTTGGAAGCCCATAGAGGGCTATGGTGAAAAAGGAAATATCTTCAGATGAAATCTGGAAAGAAGCTTTCTGAGAAACTGCTTAGTGTTCTGTTAATTCATCTCACAGAGTTACATCTGTATTTCGTGGATCTCTTTGCTAGCCTTATTTCTGTGGAATCTGAGAACAGATATTTTGGATCCCATTGAAGACTATAGGGCCAAAGGAAATATCCTCTGATAACAAAGAGAAAGAAGCTTTCTGAGAAACTTCTTTGTGTTCTGTAAAATCATCTCACAGAGTTACAGCTTTCCCCTCAAGAAGCCTTTCGCTAAGACAGTTCTTGTGGAATTGGCAAAGTGATATTTGGAAGCCCATAGAGGGCTATGGTGAAAAAGGAAATATCCTCAGATGAAATCTGGAAAGAAGCTTTCTGAGAAACTTCTCTGTGATGTGTGACTTCCACTCACAGAGTTACATCTGTATTTCGTGGATCTCTTTGCTATCCTTATTTCTGTGGAATCTGAGAACAGATATTTCGGATCCCTTTGAAGACTATACGGCCAAAGGAAATATCCTCCGATAACAAAGAGAAAGAAGCTTTCTGAGAAACTTCTTTGTGTTCTGTGTAATCATATCACAGAGTTACAGCTTTCCCCTCAAGAAGCCTTTCGCTGAGACAGTTCTTGTGGAATTGGCATAGTGATATTTGGAAGCCCATAGAGGGCTATGGTGAAAAAGGAAATATCCTCAGATGAAATCTGGAAAGAAGCTTTCTGAGAAACTGCTTAGTGTTCTGTTAATTCATCTCACCGAGTTACATCTGTATTTTGTGGATCTCTTTGCTAGCCTTATTTCTGTGGAATCTGAGAACAGATATTTCGGATCCCATTGAAGACTATAGGGCCAAAGGAAATATCCTCCGATAACAAAGAGAAAGAAGCTTTCTGAGAAACTTCTTTGTGTTCTGTGAAATCATCTCACAGAGTTACAGCTTTCCCCTCAAGAAGCCTTTCGCTAAGACAGTTCTTGTGGAATTGGCAAAGTGATATTTGGAAGCCCATAGAGGGCTATGGTGAAAAAGGAAATATCCTCAGATGAAATCTGGAAAGAAGCTTTCTGAGAAACTGCTTAGTGTTCTGTTAATTCATCTCACAGAGTTACATCTGTATTTCGTGGATCTCTTTGCTAGCCTTATTTCTGTGGAATCTGAGAACAGATATTTCGGATCCCTTTGAAGACTATAGGGCCAAAGGAAATACCCTCCGATAACAAAGAGAAAGAAGCTTTCTGAGAAACTTCTTTGTGTTCTGTGAAATCATCTCACAGAGTTACAGCTTTTCCCTCAAGAAACCTTTGGATAAGAGAGTTCTTGTGGAATTGGCAAAGTGATATTTGGAAGCCCATAGAGGGCTATGGTGAAAAAGGAAATATCCTCAGATGAAATCTGGAAAGAAGCTTTCTGAGAAACTGCTTAGTGTTCTGTTAATTCATCTCACAGAGTTACATCTGTATTTCGTGGATCTCTTTGCTAGCCTTATTTCTGTGGAATCTGAGAACAGATATTTCGGATCCCATTGAAGACTATAGGGCCAAAGGAAATATCCTCTGATAACAAAGAGAAAGAAGCTTTCTGAGAAACTTCTTTGTTTTCTGTAAAATCATCTCACAGAGTTACAGCTTTCCCCTCAAGAAGCCTTTCGCTAAGACAGTTCTTGTGGAATTGGCAAAGTGATATTTGGAAACCCATAGAGGGCTACGGTGAAAAAGGAAATATCCTCAGATGAAATCTGGAAAGAAGCTTTCTGAGAAACTTCTCTGTGATGTGTGACTTCCACTCACAGAGTTACATCTGTATTTCGTGGATCTCTTTGCTATCCTTATTTCTGTGGAATCTGAGAACAGATATTTCGGATCCCTTTGAAGACTATACGGCCAAAGGAAATATCCTCCGATAACAAAGAGAAAGAAGCTTTCTGAGAAACTTCTTTGTGTTCTGTGAAATCATATCACAGAGTTACAGCTTTCCCCTCAAGAAGCCTTTCGCTGAGACAGTTCTTGTGGAATTGGCATAGTGATATTTGGAAACCCATAGAGGGCTATGGTGAAAAAGGAAATATCCTCAGATGAAATCTGGAAAGAAGCTTTCTGAGAAACTGCTTAGTGTTCTGTTAATTCATCTCACAGAGTTACATCTGTATTTTGTGGATCTCTTTGCTAGCCTTATTTCTGTGGAATCTGAGAACAGATATTTCGGATCCCATTGAAGACTATAGGGCCAAAGGAAATATCCTCCGATAACAAAGAGAAAGAAGCTTTCTGAGAAACTTCTTTGTGTTCTGTGAAATCATCTCACAGAGTTACAGCTTTCCCCTAAAGAAGCCTTTCGCTAAGACAGTTCTTGTGGAATTGGCAAAGTGATATTTGGAAGCCCATAGAGGGCTATGGTGAAAAAGGAAATATCCTCAGATGAAATCTGGAAAGAAGCTTTCTGAGAAACTGCTTAGTGTTCTGTTAATTCATCTCACAGAGTTACATCTGTATTTCGTGGATCTCTTTGCTAGCCTTATTTCTGTGGAATCTGAGAACAGATATTTCGGATCCCTTTGAAGACTATAGGGCCAAAGGAAATATCCTCCGATAACAAAGAGAAAGAAGCTTTCTGAGAAACTTCCTTGTGTTCTGTGAAATCATCTCACAGAGTTACAGCTTTCCCCTCAAGAAGCCTTTCGCTACGACAGTTCTTGTTGAATTGGCAAAGTGATATTTGGAAGCCCATAGAGGGCTATGGTGAAAAAGGAAATATCCTCAGATGAAATCTGGAAAGAAGCTTTCTGAGAAACTGCTTAGTGTTCTGTTAATTCATCTCACAGAGTTACATCCGTATTTCGTGGATCTCTTTGCTAGCCTTATTTCTGTGGAATCTGAGAACAGATATTTCGGATCCCTTTGAAGACTATAGTGCCAAAGGAAATATCCTCCGATAACAAAGAGAAAGAAGATTTCTGAGAAACTTCTTTGTGTTCTGTGAAATCATCTCACAGAGTTACAGCTTTCCCCTGAAGAAGCCTTTCGCTAAGACAGTTCTTGTGGAATTGGCAAATTGATATTTGGAAGCCCATAGAGGGCTATGGTGAAAAAGGAAATATCCTCAGATGAAATCTGGAAAGAAGCTTTCTGAGAAACTGCTTAGTGTTCTGTTAATTCATCTCACAGAGTTACATCTGTATTTCGTGGATCTCTTTGCTAGCCTTATTTCTGTGGAATCTGAGAACAGATATTTCGGATCCCATTGAAGACTATAGGGCCAAAGGAAATATCCTCTGATAACAAAGAGAAAGAAGCTTTCTGAGAAACTTCTTTGTTTTCTGTAAAATCATCTCACAGAGTTACAGCTTTCCCCTCAAGAAGCCTTTCGCTAAGACAGTTCTTGTGGAATTGGCAAAGTGATATTTGGAAGCCCATAGAGGGCTATGGTGAAAAAGGAAATATCCGCAGATGAAATCTGGAAAGAAGCTTTCTGAGAAACTGCTTAGTGTTCTGTTAATTCATCTCACAGAGTTACATCTGTATTTCGTGGATCTCTTAGCTAGCCTTATTTCTGTGGAATCTGAGAACAGATATTTAGGATCCCATTGAAGACTATACGGCCAAAGGAAATATCCTCCGATAACAAAGAGAAAGAAGCTTTCTGAGAAACTTCTTTGTGTTCTGTGAAATCATATCACAGAGTTACAGCTTTCCCCTCAAGAAGCCTTTCGCTGAGACAGTTCTTGTGGAATTGGCAAAGTGATATTCAGAAGCCCATAGAGGGCTATGGTGAAAAAGGAAATATCCTCAGATGAAATCTGGAAAGAAGCTTTCTGAGAAACTGCTTAGTGTTCTGTTAATTCATCTCACAGAGTTACATCTGTATTTCGTGGATCTCTTTGCTAGCCTTATTTCTGTGGAATCTGAGAACAGATATTTCGGATCCCTTTGAAGACTATACGGCCAAAGGAAATATCCTCCGATAACAAAGAGAAAGAAGCTTTCTGAGAAACTTCTTTGTGTTCTGTGAAATCATATCACAGAGTTACAGCTTTCCCCTCAAGAAGCCTTTCGCTGAGACAGTTCTTGTGCAATTGGCATAGTGATATTTGGAAGCCCATAGAGGGCTATGGTGAAAAAGGAAATATCCTCAGATGAAATCTGGAAAGAAGCTTTCTGAGAAACTGCTTAGTGTTCTGTTAATTCATCTCACAGAGTTACATCTGTATTTTGTGGATCTCTTTGCTAGCCTTATTTCTGTGGAATCTGAGAACAGATATTTCGGATCCCTTTGAAGACTATAGGGCCAAAGGAAATATCCTCCGACAACAAAGAGAAAGAAGCTTCCTGAGAAACTTCTTTGTGTTCTGTAAAATCATCTCACAGAGTTACAGCTTTCCCCTAAAGAAGCCTTTCGCTAAGACAGTTCTTGTGGAATTGGCAAAGTGATATTTGGAAGCCCATAGAGGGCTATGGTGAAAAAGGAAATATCCTCAGATGAAATCTGGAAAGAGGTTTTCTGAGAAACTGCTTAGTGTTCTGTTAATTCATCTCACAGAGTTACATCTGTATTTCGTGGATCTCTTTGCTAGCCTTATTTCTGTGGAATCTGAGAACAGATATTTCGGATCCCTTTGAAGACTATAGGGCCAAAGGAAATATCCTCCGATAACAAAGAGAAAGAAGCTTTCTGAGAAACTTCTTTGTGTTCTGTGAAATCATCTCACAGAGTTACAGCTTTCCCCTCAAGAAGCCTTTCGCTAAGACAGTTCTTGTGGAATTGGCAAAGTGATATTTGGAAGCCCTTAGAGGGCTATGGTGAAAAAGGAAATATCCTCAGATGAAATCTGGAAAGAAGCTTTCTGAGAAACTGCTTAGTGTTCTGTTAATTCATCTCACAGAGTTACATCTGTATTTTGTGGATCTATTTGCTAGCCTTATTTCTGTGGAATCTGAGAACAGATATTTCGGATCCCATTGAAGAATATAGGGCCAAAGGAAATATCCTCCGATAACAAAGAGAAAGAAGCTTTCTGAGAAACTTGTTTGTGTTCTGTAAAATCATCTCACAGAGTTACAGCTTTTCCTTCAGGAAGCCTTTCGCTAAGACAGTTCTTGTGGAATTGGCAAAGTGATATTTGGAAACCCATAGAGGGCTATGGTGAAAAAGGAAATATCCTCAGATGAAATCTGGAAAGAAGTTTTCTGAGAAACTGCTTAGTGTTCTGTTAATTCATCTCACAGAGTTACATCTGTATTTTGTGGATCTCTTTGCTAGCCTTATTTCTGTGGAATCTGAGAACAGATATTTCGGATCCCATTGAAGACTATAGGGCCAAAGGAAATATCCTCCGATAACAAAGAGAAAGAAGCTTTCTGAGAAACTTCTTTGTGTTCTGTGAAATCATCTCACAGAGTTACAGCTTTGCCCTCAAGAAGCCTTTCGCTAAGACAGTTCTTGTGGAATTGGCAAAGTGATATTTGGAAGCCCATAGAGGGCTATGGTGAAAAAGGAAATATCCTCAGATGAAATCTGGAAAGAAGCTTTCTGAGAAACTGCTTAGTGTTCTGTTAATTCATCTCACAGAGTTACATCTGTATTTCGTGGATCTCTTTGCTAGCCTTATTTCTGTGGAATCTGAGAACAGATATTTCGGATCCCTTTGAAGACTATAGGGCCAAAGGAAATATCCTCCGATAACAAAGAGAAAGAAGCTTTCTGAGAAACTTCTTTGTGTTCTGTGAAATCATCTCACAGAGTTACAGCTTTCCCCTCAAGAAGCCTTTCGCTAAGACAGTTCTTGTGGAATTGGCAAAGTGATATTTGGAAGCCCATAGAGGGCTATGGTGAAAAAGGAAATATCCTCAGATGAAATCTGGAAAGAAGCTTTCTGAGAAACTGCTTAGTGTTCTGTTAATTCATCTCACAGAGTTACATCCGTATTTCGTAGATCTCTTTGCTAGCCTTATTTCTGTGGAATCTGAGAACAGATATTTCGGATCCCTTTGAAGACTATAGTGCCAAAGGAAATATCCTCCGATAACAAAGAGAAAGAAGCTTTCTGAGAAACTTCTTTGTGTTCTGTGAAATCATCTCACAGAGTTACATCTTTCCCCTCAAGAAGCCTTTCGCTAAGACAGTTCTTGTGGAATTGGCAAAGTGATATTTGGAAGCCCATAGAGGGCTATGGTGAAAAAGGAAATATCCTCAGATGAAATCTGGAAAGAAGCTTTCTGAGAAACTGCTTAGTGTTCTGTTAATTCATCTCACAGAGTTACATCTGTATTTCGTGGATCTCTTTGCTATCCTTATTTCTGTGGAATCTGAGAACAGATATTTCGGATCCCATTGAAGACTATAGGGCCAAAGGAAATATCCTCCGATAACAAAGAGAAAGAAGCTTTCTGAGAAACTTCTTTGTGTTCTGTAAAATCATCTCACAGAGTTACAGCTTTCCCCTCAAGAAGCCTTTCGCTAAGACAGTTCTTGTGGAATTGGCAAAGTGATATTTGGAAGTCCATAGAGGGCTATGGTGAAAAAGGAAATATCCTCAGATGAAATCTGGAAAGAAGCTTTCTGAGAAACTTCTCTGTGATGTGTGACTTCCACTCACAGAGTTACATCTGTATTTCGTGGATCTCTTTGCTATCCTTATTTCTGTGGAATCTGAGAACAGATATTTCGGATCCCTTTGAAGACTATACGGCCAAAGGAAATATCCTCCGATAACAAAGAGAAAGAAGCTTTCTGAGAAACTTCTTTGTGTTCTGTGAAATCATCTCACAGAGTTACAGCTTTCCCCTCAAGAAGCCTTTCGCTGAGACAGTTCTTGTGGAATTGGCATAGTGATATTTGGAAGCCCATAGAGGGCTACGGTGAAAAAGGAAATATCCTCAGATTAAATCTGGAAAGAAGCTTTCTGAGAAACTGCTTAGTGTTCTGTTAATTCATCTCACAGAGTTACATCTGTATTTCGTGGATCTCTTTGCTAGCCTTATTTCTGTGGAATCTGAGAACAGATATTTCGGATCCCATTGAAGACTATAGGGCCAAAGGAAATATCCTCCGATAACAAAGAGAAAGAAGCTTTCTGAGAAACTTCTTTGTGTTCTGTGAAATCATCTCACAGAGTTACAGCTTTCCCCTAAAGAAGCCTTTCGCTAAGACAGTTCTTGTGGAATTGTCAAAGTGATATTTGGAAGCCCGTAGAGGGCTATGGTGAAAAAGGAAATATCCTCAGATGAAATCTGGAAAGAAGCTTTCTGAGAAACTGCTTAGTGTTCTGTTAATTCATCTCACAGAGTGACATCTGTATTTCGTGGATCTCTTTGCTAGCCTTATTTCTGTGGTATCTGGGAACAGATTTTTCGGATCCCTTTGAAGACTATAGGGCCAAAGGAAATATCCTCCGATAACAAAGAGAAAGAAGCTTTCTGAGAAACTTCTTTGTGTTCTGTGAAATCATCTCACAGAGTTACAGCTTTCCCCTCAAGAAGCCTTTCGCTAAGACAGTTCTTGTGGAATTGGCAAAGTGATATTTGGAAGCCCATAGAGTGCTATGGTGAAAAAGGAAATATCCTCAGATGAAATCTGGAAAGAAGCTTTCTGAGAAACTGCTTAGAGTTCTGTTAATTCATCTCACAGAGTTACATCTGTATTTCGTGGATCTCTTTGCTAGCCTTATTTCTGTGGAATCTGAGAACAGATATTTCGGATCCCATTGAAGACTATAGGGCCAAAGGAAATATCCTCCGATAACAAAGAGAAAGAAGCTTTTGAGAAACTTCTTTGTGTTCTGTAAAATCATCTCACAGAGTTACAGCTTTCCCCTCAAGAAGCCTTTCGCTAAGACAGTTCTTGTGGAATTGGCAAAGTGATATTTGGAAGCCCATAGAGGGCTATGGTGAAAAAGGACATATCCTCAGATGAAATCTGGAAAGAAGCTTTCTGAGAAACTGCTTAGTGTTCTGTTAATTCATCTCACAGAGTTACATCTGTATTTCGTGGATCTCTTTGCTAGCCTTATTTCTGTGGAATCTGAGAACAGATATTTCGGATCCCTTTGAAGACTATAGGGCCAAAGGAAATATCCTCCGATAACAAAGAGAAAGAAGCTTTCTGAGAAACTTCTTTGTGTTCTGTGAAATCATCTCACAGAGTTACAGCTTTCCCCTCAAGAAGCCTTTCGCTAAGACAGTTCTTGTGGAATTGGCAAAGTGATATTTGGAAGCCCATAGAGGGCTATGGTGAAAAAGGAAATATCCTCAGATGAAATCTGGAAAGAAGCTTTCTGAGAAACTGCTTAGTGTTCTGTTAATTCATCTAACAGAGTTACATCTGTATTTCGTGGATCTCTTTGCTATCCTTATTTCTGTGGAATCTGAGAGCAGATATTTCGGATCCCATTGAAGACTATAGGGCCAAAGGAAATATCCTCCGATAACAAAGAGAAAGAAGCTTTCTGAGAAACTTCTTTGTGTTCTGTAAAATCATCTCACAGAGTTACAGCTTTCCCCTCAAGAAGCCTTTCGCTAAGACAGTTCTTGTGGAATTGGCAAAGTGATATTTGGAAGTCCATAGAGGGCTATGGTGAAAAAGGAAATATCCTCAGATGAAATCTGGAAAGAAGCTTTCTGAGAAACTTCTCTGTGATGTGTGACTTCCACTCACAGAGTTACATCTGTATTTCGTGGATCTCTTTGCTATCCTTATTTCTGTGGAATCTGAGAACAGATATTTCGGATCCCTTTGAAGACTATACGGCCAAAGGAAATATCCTCCGATAACAAAGAGAAAGAAGCTTTCTGAGAAACTTCTTTGTGTTCTGTGAAATCATCTCACAGAGTTACAGCTTTCCCCTCAAGAAGCCTTTCGCTGAGACAGTTCTTGTGGAATTGGCATAGTGATATTTTGAAGCCCATAGAGGGCTACGGTGAAAAAGGAAATATCCTCAGATGAAATCTGGAAAGAAGCTTTCTGAGAAACTGCTTAGTGTTCTGTTAATTCATCTCACAGAGTTACATCTGTATTTCGTGGATCTCTTTGCTATCCTTATTTCTGTGGAATCTGAGAACAGATATTTCGGATCCCATTGAAGACTATAGGGCCAAAGGAAATATCCTCCGATAACAAAGAGAAAGAAGCTTTCTGAGAAACTTCTTTGTGTTCTGTGAAATCATCTCACAGAGTTACAGCTTTCCCCTAAAGAAGCCTTTCGCTAAGACAGTTCTTGTGGAATTGTCAAAGTGATATTTGGAAGCCCGTAGAGGGCTATGGTGAAAAAGGAAATATCCTCAGATGAAATCTGGAAAGAAGCTTTCTGAGAAACTGCTTAGAGTTCTGTTAATTCATCTCACAGAGTTACATCTGTATTTCGTGGATCTCTTTGCTAGCCTTATTTCTGTGGTATCTGGAAACAGATTTTTCGGATCCCATTGAAGACTATAGGGCCAAAGGAAATATCCTCCGATAACAAAGAGAAAGAAGCTTTCTGAGAAACTTCTTTGTGTTCTGTGAAATCATCTCACAGAGTTACAGCTTTCCCCTCAAGAAGCCTTTCGCTAAGACAGTTCTTGTGGAATTGGCAAAGTGATATTTGGAAGCCCATAGAGGGCTATGGTGAAAAAGGAAATATCCTCAGATGAAATCTGGAAAGAAGCTTTCTGAGAAACTGCTTAGAGTTCTGTTAATTCATCTCACAGAGTTACATCTGTATTTCGTGGATCTCTTTGCTAGCCTTATTTCTGTGGAATCTGAGAACAGATATTTCGGATCCCATTGAAGACTATAGGGCCAAAGGAAATATCCTCCGATAACAAAGAGAAAGAAGCTTTTGAGAAACTTCTTTGTGTTCTGTAAAATCATCTCACAGAGTTACAGCTTTCCCCTCAAGAAGCCTTTCGCTAAGACAGTTCTTGTGGAATTGGCAAAGTGATATTTGGAAGCCCATAGAGGGCTATGGTGAAAAAGGAAATATCCTCAGATGAAATCTGGAAAGAAGCTTTCTGAGAAACTTCTCTGTGATGTGTGACTTCCACTCACAGAGTTACATCTGTATTTCGTGGATCTCTTTGCTATCCTTATTTCTGTGGAATCTGAGAACAGATATTTCGGATCCCTTTGAAGACTATACGGCCAAAGGAAATATCCTCCGATAACAAAGAGAAAGAAGCTTTCTGAGAAACTTCTTTGTGTTCTGTGAAATCATATCACAGAGTTACAGCTTTCCCCTCAAGAAGCCTTTCGCTGAGACAGTTCTTGTGGAATTGGCATAGTGATATTTGGAAGCCCATAGAGGGCTACGGTGAAAAAGGAAATATCCTCAGATGAAATCTGGAAAGAAGCTTTCTGAGAAACTACTTAGTGTTCTGTTAATTCATCTCACAGAGTTACATCTGTATTTCGTGGATCTCTTTGCTAGCCTTATTTCTGTGGAATCTGAGAACAGATATTTCGGATCCCATTGAAGACTATAGGGCCAAAGGAAATATCCTCCGATAACAAAGAGAAAGAAGCTTTCTGAGAAACTTCTTTGTGTTCTGTGAAATCATCTCACAGAGTTACAGCTTTCCCCTAAAGAAGCCTTTCGCTAAGACAGTTCTTGTGGAATTGGCAAAGTGATATTTGGAAGACCGTAGAGGGCTATGGTGAAAAAGGAAATATCCTCAGATGAAATCTGGAAAGAAGCTTTCTGAGAAACTGCTTAGTGTTCTGTTAATTCATCTCACAGAGTTACATCTGTATTTCGTGGATCTCTTTGCTAGCCTTATTTCTGTGGTATCTGAGAACAGATTTTTCGGATCCCTTTGAAGACTATAGGGCCAAAGGAAATATCCTCCGATAACAAAGAGAAAGAAGCTTTCTGAGAAACTTCTTAGTGTTCTGTGAAATCATCTCACAGAGTTACAGCTTGCCCCTCAAGAAGCCTTTCGCTAAGACAGTTCTTGTGGAATTGGCAAAGTGATATTTGGAAGCCCATAGAGGGCTATGGTGAAAAAGGAAATATCCTCAGATGAAATCTGGAAAGAAGCTTTCTGAGAAACTGCTTAGTGTTCTGTTAATTCATCTCACAGAGTTACATCTGTATTTCTTGGATCTCTTTGCTAGCCTTATTTCTGTGGAATCTGAGAACAGACATTTCGGATCCCTTTCAAGACTATAGGGCCAAAGGAAATATCCTTCGATAACAAAGAGAAAGAAGCTGTCTGAGGAACTTCTTTGTGTTCTGTAAAATCATCTCACAGAGTTACAGCTTTCCCCTCAAGAAGCCTTTCCCTAAGACAGTTCTTGTGGAATTGGCAAAGTGATATTTGGAAGCCCATAGAGGGCTATGGTGAAAAAGGAAATATCCTCAGATGAAATCTGGAAAGAAGCTTTCTGAGAAACTTCTCTGTGATGTGTGACTTCCACTCACAGAGTTACATCTGTATTTCGTGGATCTCTTTGCTATCCTTATTTCTGTGGAATCTGAGAACAGATATTTCGGATCCCTTAGAAGACTATAGGGCCAAAGGAAATATCCTCCGATAACAAAGAGAAAGAAGCTTTCTGAGAAACTTCTTTGTGTTCTGTGAAATCATCTCACAGAGTTACAGCTTTCCCCTCAAGAAGCCTTTCGCTAAGACGGTTCTTGTGGAATTGGCAAAGTGATATTTGGAAGCCCATAGAGGGCTATGGTGAAAAAGGATATATCCTCAGATGAAATCTGGAAAGAAGCTTTCTGAGAAACTGCTTAGTGTTCTGTTAATTCATCTCACAGAGTTACATCTGTATTTCGTGTATCTCTTTGCTAGCCTTATGTCTGTGGAATCTGAGAACAGATATTTCGGATCCCATTGAAGACTATAGGGCCAAAGGAAATATCCTCCGATAACAAAGAGAAAGAAGCTTTCTGAGAAACTTCTTTGTGTTCTGTGAAATCATCTCACAGAGTTACAGCTTTCCCCTCAAGAAGCCTTTCGCTGAGACAATTCTTGTGGAATTGGCATAGTGATATTTGGAAGGCCATAGAGGGCTATGGTGAAAAAGGAAATATCCTCAGATGAAATCTGGAAAGAAGCTTTCAGAGAAACTACTTAGTGTTCTGCTAATTCATCTCACAGAGTTACATCTGTATTTTGTGGATCTCTTTGCTAGCCTTATTTCTGTGGAATCTGAGAACAGATATTTCGGATCCCATTGAAGACTATAGGGCCAAAGGAAATATCCTCCGATAACAAAGAGAAAGAAGCTTTCTGAGAAACTTCTTTGTGTTCTGTGAAATCATCTCACAGAGTTACAGCTTTCCCCTGAAGAAGCCTTTCGCTAAGACAGTTCTTGTGGAATTGGCAAAGTGATATTTGGAAGCCCATAGAGGGCTATGGTGAAAAAGGAAATATCCTCAGATGAAATCTGGAAAGAAGCTTTCTGAGAAACTGCTTAGTGTTCTGTTAATTCATCTCACAGAGTTACATCTGTATTTCGTGGATCTCTTTGCTAGCCTTATTTCTGTGGAATCTGAGAACAGATATTTCGGATCCCATTGAAGAATATAGGGCCAAAGGAAATATCCTTCGATAACAAAGAGAAAGAAGCTGTCTGAGAAACTTCTTTGTGTTCTGTAAAATCATCTCACAGAGTTACAGCTTTCCCCTCAAGAAGCCTTTCGCTAAGACAGTTCTTGTGGAATTGGCAAAGTGATATTTGGAAGCCCATAGAGGGCTATGGTGAAAAAGGAAATATCCTCAGATGAAATCTGGAAAGAAGCTTTCTGAGAAACTTCTCTGTGATGTGTGACTTCCACTCACAGAGTTACATCTGTATTTCGTGGATCTCTTTGCGATCCTTTTTTCTGTGGAATCTGAGAACAGATATTTCGGATCCCTTTGAAGACTATACGGCCAAAGGAAATATCCTCCCATATCAAAGAGAAAGAAGCTATCTGAGAAACTTCTTTGTGTTCTGTGAAATCATCTCACAGAGTTACAGATTTCCCCTCTAGAAGCCTTTCGCTTAGACGGTTCTTGTGGAATTGGCAAAGTGATATTTGGAAGCCCATAGAGGGCTACGGTGAAAAAGGAAATATCCAGAGATGAAATCTGGAAAGAAGCTTTCTGAGAAACTGCTTAGTGTTCTGTTAATTCATCTCACAGAGTTATATCTGTATTTCGTGGATCTCTTTGCTAGCCTTATTTCTGTGGAATCTGAGAACAGATATTTCGGATCCCATTGAAGACTATCGGGCCAAAGGAAATATCCTCCGATAACAAAGAGAAAGAAGCTTTCTGAGAAACTTCTTTGTTTTCTGTGAAATCATCTCACAGAGTTACAGCTTTCCCCTCAAGAAGCCTTTCGCTGAGACAATTCTTGTGGAATTGGCATAGTGATATTTGGAAGGCCATAGAGGGCTATGGTGAAAAAGGAAATATCCTCAGATGAAATCTGGAAAGAAGCTTTCTGAGAAACTGCTTAGTGTTCTGCTAATTCATCTCACAGAGTTACATCGGTATTTTGTGGATCTCTTTGCTAGCCTTATTTCTGTGGAATCTGAGAACAGATATTTCGGATCCCATTGAAGACTATAGGGCCAAAGGAAATATCCTCCGATAACAAAGAGAAAGAAGCTTTCTGAGAAACTTCTTTGTGTTCTGTGAAATCATCTCACAGAGTTACAGCTTTCCCCTCAAGAAGCCTTTCGCTAAGACAGTTCTTGTGGAATTGGCAAAGTGATATTTGGAAGCCCATAGATGGCTATGGTGAAAAAGGAAATATCCTCAGATGAAATCTGGAAAGAAGCTTTCTGAGAAACTGCTTAGTGTTCTGTTAATTCATCTCACAGAGTTACATCTGTATTTCGTGGATCTCTTTGCTATCCTTATTTCTGTGGAATCTGAGAACAGATATTTCGGATCCCATTGAAGACTATAGGGCCAAAGGAAATATCCTTCGATAACAAAGAGAAAGAAGCTGTCTGAGAAACTTCTTTGTGTTCTGTAAAATCATCTCACAGAGTTACAGCTTTCCCCTCAAGAAGCCTTTCGCTAAGACAGTTCTTGTGGAATTGGCAAAGTGATATTTGGAAGCCCATAGAGGGCTATGGTGAAAAAGGAAATATCCTCAGATGAAATCTGGAAAGAAGCTTTCTGAGAAACTTCTCTGTGATGTGTGACTTCCACTCACAGAGTTACATCTGTATTTCGTGGATCTCTTTGGTATCCTTATTTCTGTGGAATCTGAGAACAGATATTTCGGATCCCTTAGAAGACTATAGGGCCAAAGGAAATATCCTCCGATAACAAAGAGAAAGAAGCTTTCTGAGAAACTTCTTTGTGTTCTGTGAAATCATCTCACAGAGTTACAGCTTTCCCCTCAAGAAGCCTTTCGCTAAGACGGTTCTTGTGGAATTGGCAAAGTGATATTTGGAAGCCCATAGAGGGCTATGGTGAAAAAGGATATATCCTCAGATGAAATCTGGAAAGAAGCTTTCTGAGAAACTGCTTAGTGTTCTGTTAATTCATCTCACAGAGTTACATCTGTATTTCGTGTATCTCTTTGCTAGCCTTATGTCTGTGGAATCTGAGAACAGATATTTCGGATCCCATTGAAGACTATAGGGCCAAAGGAAATATCCTCCGATAACAAAGAGAAAGAAGCTTTCTGAGAAACTTCTTTGTGTTCTGTGAAATCATCTCACAGAGTTACAGCTTTCCCCTCAAGAAGCCTTTCGCTGAGACAATTCTTGTGGAATTGGCATAGTGATATTTGGAAGGCCATAGAGGGCTATGGTGAAAAAGGAAATATCCTCAGATGAAATCTGGAAAGAAGCTTTCAGAGAAACTACTTAGTGTTCTGCTAATTCATCTCACAGAGTTACATCTGTATTTTGTGGATCTCTTTGCTAGCCTTATTTCTGTGGAATCTGAGAACAGATATTTCGGATCCCATTGAAGACTATAGGGCCAAAGGAAATATCCTCCGATAAAAAAGAGAAAGAAGCTTTCTGAGAAACTTCTTTGTGTTCTGTGAAATCATCTCACAGAGTTACAGCTTTCCCCTGAAGAAGCCTTTCGCTAAGACAGTTCTTGTGGAATTGGCAAAGTGATATTTGGAAGCCCATAGAGGGCTATGGTGAAAAAGGAAATATCCTCAGATGAAATCTGGAAAGAAGCTTTCTGAGAAACTGCTTAGTGTTCTGTTAATTCATCTCACAGAGTTACATCTGTATTTCGTGGATCTCTTTGCTAGCCTTATTTCTGTGGAATCTGAGTACAGATATTTCGGATCCCTTTGAAGACTATAGGGCCAAAGGAAATATCCTTCGATAACAAAGAGAAAGAAGCTGTCTGAGAAACTTCTTTGTGTTCTGTGAAATCATCTCACAGAGTTACAGCTTTCCCCTCAAGAAGCCTTTCGCTAAGACAGTTCTTGTGGAATTGGCAAAGTGATATTTGGAAGCCCATAGAGGGCTATGGTGAAAAAGGAAATATCCTCAGATGAAATCTGGAAAGAAGCTTTCTGAGAAACTTCTCTGTGATGTGTGACTTCCACTCACAGAGTTACATCTGTATTTCGTGGATCTCTTTGCTATCCTTATTTCTGTGGAATCTGAGAACAGATATTTCGGATCCCTTTGAAGACTATACGGCCAAAGGAAATATCCTCCGATAACAAAGAGAAAGAAGCTTTCTGAGAAACTTCTTTGTGTTCTGTGAAATCATCTCACAGAGTTACAGCTTTCCCCTCAAGAAGCCTTTCGCTAAGACAGTTCTTGTGGAATTGGCAAAGTGATATTTGGAAGCCCATAGAGGGCTATGGTGAAAAAGGAAATATCCTCAGATGAAATCTGGAAAGAAGCTTTCTGAGAAACTGCTTAGTGTTCTGTTAATTCATCTCACAGAGTTACATCTGTATTTCGTGGATCTCTTTGCTTGCCTTATGTCTGTGGAATCTGAGAACAGATATTTCGGATCCCATTGAAGACTATAGGGCCAAAGGAAATATCCTTCGATAACAAAGAGAAAGAAGCTGTCTGAGAAACTTCTTTGTGTTCTGTAAAATCATCTCACAGAGTTACAGCTTTCCCCTCAAGAAGCCTTTCGCTAAGACAGTTCTTGTGGAATTGGCAAAGTGATATTTGGAAGCCCATAGAGGGCTATGGTGAAAAAGGAAATATCCTCAGATGAAATCTGGAAAGAAGCTTTCTGAGAAACTTCTCTGTGATGTGTGACTTCCACTCACAGAGTTACATCTGTATTTCGTGGATCTCTTTGGTATCCTTATTTCTGTGGAATCTGAGAACAGATATTTCGGATCCCTTAGAAGACTATAGGGCCAAAGGAAATATCCTCCGATAACAAAGAGAAAGAAGCTTTCTGAGAAACTTCTTTGTGTTCTGTGAAATCATCTCACAGAGTTACAGCTTTCCCCTCAAGAAGCCTTTCGCTAAGACGGTTCTTGTGGAATTGGCAAAGTGATATTTGGAAGCCCATAGAGGGCTATGGTGAAAAAGGATATATCCTCAGATGAAATCTGGAAAGAAGCTTTCTGAGAAACTGCTTAGTGTTCTGTTAATTCATCTCACAGAGTTACATCTGTATTTCGTGTATCTCTTTGCTAGCCTTATGTCTGTGGAATCTGAGAACAGATATTTCGGATCCCATTGAAGACTATAGGGCCAAAGGAAATATCCTCCGATAACAAAGAGAAAGAAGCTTTCTGAGAAACTTCTTTGTGTTCTGTGAAATCATCTCACAGAGTTACAGCTTTCCCCTCAAGAAGCCTTTCGCTGAGACAATTCTTGTGGAATTGGCATAGTGATATTTGGAAGGCCATAGAGGGCTATGGTGAAAAAGGAAATATCCTCAGATGAAATCTGGAAACAAGCTTTCAGAGAAACTACTTAGTGTTCTGCTAATTCATCTCACAGAGTTACATCTGTATTTTGTGGATCTCTTTGCTAGCCTTATTTCTGTGGAATCTGAGAACAGATATTTCGGATCCCATTGAAGACTATAGGGCCAAAGGAAATATCCTCCGATAACAAAGAGAAAGAAGCTTTCTGAGAAACTTCTTTGTGTTCTGTGAAATCATCTCACAGAGTTACAGCTTTCCCCTGAAGAAGCCTTTCGCTAAGACAGTTCTTGTGGAATTGGCAAAGTGATATTTGGAAGCCCATAGAGGGCTATGGTGAAAAAGGAAATATCCTCAGATGAAATCTGGAAAGAAGCTTTCTGAGAAACTGCTTAGTGTTCTGTTAATTCATCTCACAGAGTTACATCTGTATTTCGTGGATCTCTTTGCTAGCCTTATTTCTGTGGAATCTGAGTACAGATATTTCGGATCCCTTTGAAGTCTATAGGGCCAAAGGAAATATCCTTCGATAACAAAGAGAAAGAAGCTGTCTGAGAAACTTCTTTGTGTTCTGTGAAATCATCTCACAGAGTTACAGCTTTCCCCTCAAGAAGCCTTTCGCTAAGACAGTTCTTGTGGAATTGGCAAAGTGATATTTGGAAGCCCATAGAGGGCTATGGTGAAAAAGGAAATATCCTCAGATGAAATCTGGAAAGAAGCTTTCTGAGAAACTTCTCTGTGATGTGTGACTTCCACTCACAGAGTTACATCTGTATTTCGTGGATCTCTTTGCTATCCTTATTTCTGTGGAATCTGAGAACAGATATTTCGGATCCCTTTGAAGACTATACGGCCAAAGGAAATATCCTCCGATAACAAAGAGAAAGAAGCTTTCTGAGAAACTTCTTTGTGTTCTGTGAAATCATCTCACAGAGTTACAGCTTTCCCCTCAAGAAGCCTTTCGCTAAGACAGTTCTTGTGGAATTGGCAAAGTGATATTTGGAAGCCCATAGAGGGCTATGGTGAAAAAGGAAATATCCTCAGATGAAATCTGGAAAGAAGCTTTCTGAGAAACTGCTTAGTGTTCTGTTAATTCATCTCACAGAGTTACATCTGTATTTCGTGGATCTCTTTGCTTGCCTTATGTCTGTGGAATCTGAGAACAGATATTTCGGATCCCATTGAAGACTATAGGGCCAAAGGAAATATCCTCCGATAACAAAGAGAAAGAAGCTTTCTGAGAAACTTCTTTGTGTTCTGTGAAATCATCTCACAGAGTTACAGCTTTCCCCTCAAGAAGCCTTTCGCTAAGACAGTTCTTGTGGAATTGGCAAAGTGATATTCGGAAGCCCATAGAGGGCTATGGTGAAAAAGGAAATATCCTCAGATGAAATCTGGAAAGAAGCTTTCTGAGAAACTGCTCAGTGTTCTGTTAATTCATCTCACAGAGTTACATCTGTATTTCGTGGATCTCTTTGCTAGCCTTATTTCTGTGGAATCTGAGAACAGATATTTCGGATCCCATTGAAGACTATAGGGCCAAAGGAAATATCCTCCGATAACAAAGAGAAAGAAGCTTTCTGAGAAACTTCTTTGTGTTCTGTGAAATCATCTCACAGAGTTACAGCTTTCCCCTCAAGAAGCCTTTCGCTAAGACAGTTCTTGTGGAATTGGCAAGGTGATATTTGGAAGCTCATAGAGGGCTATGGTGAAAAAGGAAATATCCTCAGATGAAATCTGGAAAGAAGCTTTCTGAGAAACTGCTTAGTGTTCTGTTAATTCATCTCACAGAGTTACATCTGTATTTCGTGGATCTCTTTGCTAGCCTTATTTCTGTGGAATCTGAGAACAGATATTTCGGATCCCATTGAAGACTATAGGGCCAAAGGAAATATCCTTCGATAACAAAGAGAAAGAAGCTGTCTGAGAAACTTCTTTGTGTTCTGTAAAATCATCTCAAAGAGTTACAGCTTTCCCCTCAAGAAGCCTTTCGCTAAGACAGTTCTTGTGGAATTGGCAAAGTGATATTTGGAAGCCCATAGAGGGCTATGGTGAAAAAGGAAATATCCTCAGATGAAATCTGGAAAGAAGCTTTCTGAGAAACTGCTTAGTGTTCTGTTAATTCATCTCACAGAGTTACATCTGTATTTCGTGGATCTCTTTGCTAGCCTTATTTCTGTGGAATCTGAGAACAGATATTTCGGATCCCGTTGAAGACTATAGGGCCAAAGGAAATATCCTACGATAACAAAGAGAAAGAAGCTGTCTGAGAAACTTCTTTGTGTTCTGTAAAATCATCTCACAGAGTTACAGCTTTCCCCTCAAGAAGCCTTTCGCTAAGACAGTTCTTGTGGAATTGGCAAAGTGATATTTGGAAGCCCATAGAGGGCTATGGTGAAAAAGGAAATATCCTCAGATGAAATCTGGAAAGAAGCTTTCTGAGAAACTTCTCTGTGATGTGTGTTTCCACTCACAGAGTTACATCTGTATTTCGTGGATCTCTTTGCTATCCTTATTTCTGTGGAATCTGAGAACAGATATTTCGGATCCCATTGAAGACTATAGGGCCAAAGGAAATATCCTTCGATAACAAAGAGAAAGAAGCTGTCTGAAAAACTTCTTTGTGTTCTGTGAAATCATGTCACAGAGTTACAGCTTTCCCCTCAAGAAGCCTTTCGCTAAGACGGTTCTTGTGGAATTGGCAAAGTGATATTTGGAAGCCCATAGAGGGCTATGGTGAAAAAGGAAATATCCTCAGATGAAATCTGGAAAGAAGCTTTCTGAGAAACTGCTTAGTGTTCTGTTAATTCATCTCACAGAGTTACATCTGTATTTCGTGGATCTCTTTGCTAGCCTTATTTCTGTGGAATCTGAGAACAGATATTTCGGATCCCATTGAAGACTATAGGGCCAAAGGAAATATCCTTCGATAACAAAGAGAAAGAAGCTGTCTGAGGAACTTCTTTGTGTTGTGTGAAATCATCTCACAGAGTTACAGCTTTCCCCTCAAGAAGCCTTTCGCTAAGACAGTTCTTGTGGAATTGGCAAAGTGATATTTGGAAGCCCATAGAGGGCTATGGTGAAAAAGGAAATATCATCAGATGAAATCTGGAAAGAAGCTTTCTGAGAAACTGCTTAGTGTTCTGTTAATTCATCTCACAGAGTTACATCTGTATTTCGTGGATCTCTTTGCTAGCCTTATTTCTGTGGAATCTGAGAACAGATATTTCGGATCCCATTGAAGACTATAGGGCCAAAGGAAATATCCTTCGATAACAAAGAGAAAGAAGCTGTCTGAGAAACTTCTTTGTGTTCTGTAAAATCATCTCACAGAGTTACAGCTTTCCCCTCAAGAAGCCTTTCGCTAAGACAGTTCTTGTGGAATTGGCAAAGTGATATTTGGAAGCCCATAGAGGGCTATGGTGAAAAAGGAAATATCCTCAGAAGAAATCTGGAAAGAAGCTTTCTGAGAAACTTCTCTGTGATGTGTGACTTCCACTCACAGAGTTACATCTGTATTTCGTGAATCTCTTTGCTATCCTTATTTCTGTGGAATCTGAGAACAGATATTTCGGATCCCTTTGAAGACTATACGGCCAAAGGAAATATCCTCTGATAACAAAGAGAAAGAAGCTTTCTGAGAAACTTCTTTGTGTTTTGTGAAATCATCTCACAGAGTTACAGCTTTCCCCTCAAGAAGCCTTTCGCTAAGACGGTTCTTGTGGAATTGGCAAAGTGATATTCGGAAGCCCATAGAGGGCTATGGTGAAAAAGGAAATATCCTCAGATGAAATCTGGAAAGAAGCTTTCTGAGAAACTGCTTAGTGTTCTGTTAATTCATCTCACAGAGTTACATCTGTATTTCGTGGATCTCTTTGCTAGCCTTATGTCTGTGGAATCTGAGAACAGATATTTCGGATCCCATTGAAGACTATAGGGCCAAAGGAAATATCCTCCGATAACAAAGAGAAAGAAGCTTTCTGAGAAACTTCTTTGTGTTCTGTGAAATCATCTCACAGAGTTACAGCTTTCCCCTCAAGAAGCCTTTCGCTGAGACAATTCTAGTGGAATTGGCATAGTGATATTTGGAAGGCCATAGACGGCTATGGTGAAAAAGGAAATATCCTCAGATGAAATCTGGAAAGAAGCTGAGAAACTGCTTAGTGTTCTGCTAATTCATCTCACAGAGTTACATCTGTATTTTGTGGATCTCTTTGCTAGCCTTATTTCTGTGGAATCTGAGAACAGATATTTCGGATCCCATTGAAGACTATAGGGAAAAAGGAAATATCCTCCGATAACAAAGAGAAAGAAGCTTTCTGAGAAACTTCTTTGTGTTCTGTGAAATCATCTCACAGAGTTACAGCTTTCCCCTCAAGAAGCCTTTCGCTAAGACAGTTCTTGTGGAATTGGCAAAGTGGTATTCGGAAGCCCATAGAGGGCTATGGTGAAAAAGGAAATATCCTCAGATGAAATCTGGAAAGAAGCTTTCTGAGAAACTGCTTAGTGTTCTGTTAATTCATCTCACAGAATTACATCTGTATTTCGTGGATCTCTTTGCTAGCCTTGTTTCTGTGGAATCTGAGAACAGATATTTCGGATCCCATTGAAGACTATAGGGCCAAAGGAAATATCCTCCGATAACAAAGAGAAAGAAGCTGTCTGAGAAACTTCTTTGTGTTCTGTAAAATCATCTCACAGAGTTACAGCTTTCCCCTCAAGAAGCCTTTCGCTAAGACAGTTCTTGTGGAATTGGCAAAGTGATATTTGGAAGCCCATAGAGGGCTATGGTGAAAAAGGAAATATCCTCAGATGAAATCTGGAAAGAAGCTTTCTGAGAAACTTCTCTGTGATGTGTGACTTCCACTCACAGAGTTACATCTGTATTTCGTGGATCTCTTTGCGATCCTTTTTTCTGTGGAATCTGAGAACAGATATTTCGGATCCCTTTGAAGACTATACGGCCAAAGGAAATATCCTCCCATAACAAAGAGAAAGAAGCTTTCTGAGAAACTTCTTTGTGTTCTGTGAAATCATCTCACAGAGTTACAGCTTTCCCCTCAAGAAGCCTTTCGCTAAGACGGTTCTTGTGGAATTGGCAAAGTGATATTTGGAAGTCCATAGAGGGCTATGGTGAAAAAGGAAATATCCTCAGATGAAATCTGGAAAGAAGCTTTCTGAGAAACTGCTTAGTGTTCTGTTAATTCATCTCACAGAGTTATATCTGTATTTCGTGGATCTCTTTGCTAGCCTTATTTCTGTGGAATCTGAGAACAGATATTTCGGATCCCATTGAAGACTATAGGGCCAAAGGAAATATCCTCCGATAAAAAAGAGAAAGAAGCTTTCTGAGAAACTTCTTTGTGTTCTGTGAAATCATCTCACAGAGTTACAGCTTTCCCCTCAAGAAGCCTTTCGCTGAGACAGTTCTTGTGGAATTGGCAAAGTGATATTTGGAAGCCCATAGAGGGCTATGGTGAAAAAGGAAATATCCTCAGATGAAATCTGGAAAGAAGCTTTCTGAGAAACTTCTCTGTGATGTGTGACTTCCACTCACAGAGTTACATCTGTATTTCGTAGATCTCTTTGCTATCCTTATTTCTGTGGAATCTGAGAACAGATATTTCGGATCCCTTTGAAGACTATAGGGCCAAAGGAAATATCCTCCGATAACAAACAGAAAGAAGCTTTCTGAGAAACTTCTTTGTGTTCTGTGAAATCATCTCACAGAGTTACAGCTTTCCCCTCAAGAAGCCTTTCGCTAAGACAGTTCTTGTGGAATTGGCAAAGTGATATTTGGAAGCCCATAGAGGGCTATGGTGAAAAAGGAAATATCCTCAGATGAAATCTGGAAAGAAGCTTTCTGAGAAACTGCTTAGTGTTCTGTTAATTCATCTCACAGAGTTACATCTGTATTTCGTGGATCTCTTTGCTAGCCTTATTTCTGTGGAATCTGAGAACAGATATTTCGGATCCCATTGAAGACTATAGGGCCAAAGGAAATATCCTTCGATAACAAAGAGAAAGAAGCTTTCTGAGAAACTTCTTTGTGTTCTGTAAAATCATCTCACAGAGTTACAGCTTTCCCCTCAAGAAGCCTTTCGCTAAGACAGTTCTTGTGGAATTGGCAAAGTGATATTTGGAAGCCCATAGAGGGCTATGGTGAAAAAGGAAATATCCTCAGATGAAATCTGGAAAGAAGCTTTCTGAGAAACTGCTTAGTGTTCTGTTAATTCATCTCACAGAGTTACATCTGTATTTCGTGGATCTCTTTGCTAGCCTTATTTCTGTGGAATCTGAGAACAGATATTTCGGATCCCATTGAAGACTATAGGGCCAAAGGAAATATCCTCCGATAACAAAGAGAAAAAAGCTTTCTGAGAAACTTCCTTGTGTTCTGTAAAATCATCTCACAGAGTTACAGCTTTCCCCTGAAGAAGCCTTTCGCTAAGACAGTTCTTGTGGAATTGGCAAAGTGATATTTGGAAGCCCATAGAGGGCTATGGTGAAAAAGGAAATATCCTCAGATGAAATCTGGAAAGAAGCTTTCTGAGAAACTGCTTAGTGTTCTGTTAATTCATCTCACAGAGTTACATCTGTATTTCGTGGATCTCTTTGCTAGCCTTATTTCTGTGGAATCTGAGAACAGATATTTCGGATCCCAATGAAGACTAGAGGGCCAAAGGAAATATCCTCCGATAACAAAGAGAAAGAAGCTTTGTGAGAAACTTCTTTGTGTTCTGTAAAATCATCTCACAGAGTTACAGCTTTCCCCTCAAGAAGCCTTTCGCTAAGACGGTTCTTGTGGAATTGGCAAAGTGATATTTGGAAGCCCATAGAGGGCTATGGTGAAAAAGGAAATATCCTCAGATGAAATCTGGAAAGAAGCTTTCTGAGAAACTGCTTAGTGTTCTGTTAATTCATCTCACAGAGTTACACTGTATTTCGTGGATCTCTTTGCTAGCCTTATTTCTGTGGAATCTGAGAACAGATATTTCGGATCCCATTGAAGACTATAGGGCCAAAGGAAATATCCTCCGATAACAAAGAGAAAGAAGCTTTCTGAGAAACTTTTTTGTGTTCTGTAAAATCATCTCACAGAGTTACAGCTTTCCCCTCAAGAAGCCTTTCGCTAAGACAGTTCTTGTGGAATTGGCAAAGTGATATTTGGAAGCCCATAGAGGGCTATGGTGAAAAAGGAAATATCCTCAGATGAAATCTGGAAAGAAGCTTTCTGAGAAACTGCTTAGTGTTCTGTTAATTCATCTCACAGAGTTACATCTGTATTTCGTGGATCTCTTTGCTAGCCTTATGTCTGTGGAATCTGAGAACAGATATTTCGGATCCCATTGAAGACTATAGGGCCAAAGGAAATATCCTTCGATAACAAAGAGAAAGAAGCTGTCTGAGAAACTTCTTTGTGTTCTGTAAAATCATCTCACAGAGTTACAGCTTTCCCCTCAAGAAGCCTTTCGCTAAGACAGTTCTTGTGGAATTGGCAAAGTGATATTTGGAAGCCCATAGAGGGCTATGGTGAAAAAGGAAATATCCTCAGATGAAATCTGGAAAGAAGCTTTCTGAGAAACTGCTTAGTGTTCTGTTAATTCATCTCGCAGAGTTACATCTGTATTTCGTGGATCTCTTTGCTAGCCTTATGTCTGTGGAATCTGAGAACAGATATTTCGGATCCCATTGAAGACTATAGGGCCAAAGGAAATATCCTCCGATAACAAAGAGAAAGAAGCTTTCTGAGAAACTTCTTTGTGTTCTGTGAAATCATCTCACAGAGTTACAGCTTTCCCCTCAAGAAGCCTTTCGCTGAGACAATTCTTGTGGAATTGGCATAGTGATATTTGGAAGGCCTTAGAGGGCTATGGTGAAAAAGGAAATATCCTAAGATGAAATCTGGAAAGAAGCTTTCTGAGAAACTGCTTAGTGTTCTGCTAATTCATCTCACAGAGTTACATCTGTATTTTGTGGATGTCTTTGCTAGCCTTATTTCTGTGGAATCTGAGAACAGATATTTCGGATCCCATTGAAGACTATAGGGCCAAAGGAAATATCCTCCGATAACAAAGAGAAAGAAGCTTTCTGAGAAACTTCTTTGTGTTCTGTGAAATCATCTCACAGAGTTACAGCTTTCCCCTCAAGAAGCCTTTCGCTAAGACAGTTCTTGTGGAATTGGCAAAGTGATATTCGGAAGCCCATAGAGGGCTATGGTGAAAAAGGAAATATCCTCAGATGAAATCTGGAAAGAAGCTTTCTGAGAAACTGCTTAGTGTTCTGTTAATTCATCTCACAGAGTTACATCTGTATTTCGTGGATCTCTTTGCTAGCCTTGTTTCTGTGGAATCTGAGAACAGATATTTCGGATCCCATTGAAGACTATAGATCCAAAGGAAATATCCTCTGTTAACAAAGAGAAAGAAGCTTTCTGAGAAACTTCTTTGTGTTCTGTGAAATCATCTCACAGAGTTACAGCTTTCCCCTCAAGAAGCCTTTCGCTAAGACAGTTCTTGTGGAATTGGCAAGGTGATATTTGGAAGCCCATAGAGGGCTATGGTGAAAAAGGAAATATCCTCAGATGAAATCTGGAAAGAAGCTTTCTGAGAAACTGCTTAGTGTTCTGTTAATTCATCTCACAGAGTTACATCTGTATTTCGTGGATCTCTTTGCTAGCCTTATTTCTGTGGAATCTGAGAACAGATATTTCGGATCCCATCGAAGACTATAGGGCCAAAGGAAATATCCTCCGATAACAAAGAGAAAGAAGCTGTCTGACAAACTTCTTTGTGTTCTGTGAAATCATCTCACAGAGTTACAGCTTTCCCCTCAAGAAGCCTTTCGCTAAGACAGTTCTTGTGGAATTGGCAAAGTGATATTTGGAAGCCCATAGAGGGCTATGGTGAAAAAGGAAATATCCTCAGATGAAATCTGGAAAGTAGCTTTCTGAGAAACTTCTCTGTGATGTGTGACTTCCACTCACAGAGTTACATCTGTATTTCGTGGATCTCTTTGCGATCCTTTTTTCTGTGGAATCTGAGAACAGATATTTCGGATCCCTTTGAAGACTATACGGCCAAAGGAAATATCCTCCGATAACAAAGAGAAAGAAGCTTTCTGAGAAACTTCTTTGTGTTCTGTGAAATCATCTCACAGAGTTACAGCTTTCCCCTCAAGAAGCCTTTCGCTAAGACGGTTCTTGTGGAATTGGCAAAGTGATATTTGGAAGTCCATAGAGGGCTACGGTGAAAAAGGAAATATCCTCAGATGAAATCTGGAAAGAAGCTTTCTGAGAAACTGCTTAGTGTTCTGTTAATTCATCTCACAGAGTTATATCTGTATTTCGTGGATCTCTTTGCTAGCCTTATTTCTGTGGAATCTGAGAACAGATATTTCGGATCCCATTGAAGACTATAGGGCCAAAGGAAATATCCTCCGATAACAAAGAGAAAGAAGCTTTCTGAGAAACTTCTTTGTGTTCTGTGAAATCATCTCACAGAGTTACAGCTTTCCCCTCAAGAAGCCTTTCGGTGAGACAGTTCTTGTGGAATTGGCAAAGTGATATTTGGAAGCCCATAGAGGGCTATGGTGAAAAAGGAAATATCCTCAGATGAAATCTGGAAAGAAGCTTTCTGAGAAACTTCTCTGTGATGTGTGACTTCCACTCACAGAGTTACATCTGTATTTCGTGGATCTCTTTGCTATCCTTATTTCTGTGGAATCTGAGAACAGATATTTCGGATCCCTTTGAAGACTATAGGGCCAAAGGAAATATCCTCCGATAACAAAGAGAAAGAAGCTTTCTGAGAAACTTCTTTGTGTTCTGTGAAATCATCTCACAGAGTTACAGCTTTCCCCTCAAGAAGCCTTTCGCTAAGACAGTTCTTGTGGAATTGGCAAAGTGATATTTGGAAGCCCATAGAGGGCTATGGTGAAAAAGGAAATATCCTCAGATGAAATCTGGAAAGAAGCTTTCTGAGAAACTGCTTAGTGTTCTGTTAATTCATCTCACAGAGTTACATCTGTATTTCGTGGATCTCTTTGCTAGCCTTATTTCTGTGGAATCTGAGAACAGATATTTCGGATCCCATTGAAGACTATAGGGCCAAAGGAAATATCCTTCGATAACAAAGAGAAAGAAGCTTTCTGAGAAACTTCTTTGTGTTCTGTAAAATCATCTCACAGAGTTACAGCTTTCCCCTCAAGAAGCCTTTCGCTAAGACAGTTCTTGTGGAATTGGCAAAGTGATATTTGGAAGCCCATAGAGGGCTATGGTGAAAAAGGAAATATCCTCAGATGAAATCTGGAAAGAAGCTTTCTGAGAAACTGCTTAGTGTTCTGTTAATTCATCTCACAGAGTTACATCTGTATTTCGTGGATCTCTTTGCTAGCCTTATTTCTGTGGAATCTGAGAACAGATATTTCGGATCCCATTGAAGACTATAGGGCCAAAGGAAATATCCTCCGATAACAAAGAGAAAGAAGCTTTCTGAGAAACTTCCTTGTGTTCTGTAAAATCATCTCACAGAGTTACAGCTTTCCCCTGAAGAAGCCTTTCGCTAAGACAGTTCTTGTGGAATTGGCAAAGTGATATTTGGAAGCCCATAGAGGGCTATGGTGAAAAAGGAAATATCCTCAGATGAAATCTGGAAAGAAGCTTTCTGAGAAACTGCTTAGTGTTCTGTTAATTCATCTCACAGAGTTACATCTGTATTTCGTGGATCTCTTTGCTAGCCTTATTTCTGTGGAATCTGAGAACAGATATTTCGGATCCCATTGAAGACTATAGGGCCAAAGGAAATATCCTCCGATAACAAAGAGAAAGAAGCTTTGTGAGAAACTTCTTTGTGTTCTGTAAAATCATCTCACAGAGTTACAGCTTTCCCCTCAAGAAGCCTTTCGCTAAGACGGTTCTTGTGGAATTGGCAAAGTGATATTTGGAAGCCCATAGAGGGCTATGGTGAAAAAGGAAATATCCTCAGATGAAATCTGGAAAGAAGCTTTCTGAGAAACTGCTTAGTGTTCTGTTAATTCATCTCACAGAGTTACACTGTATTTCGTGGATCTCTTTGCTAGCCTTATTTCTGTGGAATCTGAGAACAGATATTTCGGATCCCATTGAAGACTATAGGGCCAAAGGAAATATCCTCCGATAACAAAGAGAAAGAAGCTTTCTGAGAAACTTTTTTGTGTTCTGTAAAATCATCTCACAGAGTTACAGCTTTCCCCTCAAGAAGCCTTTCGCTAAGACAGTTCTTGTGGAATTGGCAAAGTGATATTTGGAAGCCCATAGAGGGCTATGGTGAAAAAGGAAATATCCTCAGATGAAATCTGGAAAGAAGCTTTCTGAGAAACTGCTTAGTGTTCTGTTAATTCATCTCACAGAGTTACATCTGTATTTCGTGGATCTCTTTGCTAGCCTTATTTCTGTGGAATCTGAGAACAGATATTTCGGATCCCATTGAAGACTATAGGGCCAAAGGAAATATCCTTCGATAACAAAGAGAAAGAAGCTGTCTGAGAAACTTCTTTGTGTTCTGTAAAATCATCTCACAGAGTTACAGCTTTCCCCTCAAGAAGCCTTTCGCTAAGACAGTTCTTGTGGAATTGGCAAAGTGATATTTGGAAGCCCATAGAGGGCTATGGTGAAAAAGGAAATATCCTCAGATGAAATCTGGAAAGAAGCTTTCTGAGAAACTGCTTAGTGTTCTGTTAATTCATCTCACAGAGTTACACTGTATTTCGTGGATCTCTTTGCTAGCCTTATTTCTGTGGAATCTGAGAACAGATATTTCGGATCCCATTGAAGACTATAGGGCCAAAGGAAATATCCTCCGATAACAAAGAGAAAGAAGCTTTCTGAGAAACTTTTTTGTGTTCTGTAAAATCATCTCACAGAGTTACAGCTTTCCCCTCAAGAAGCCTTTCGCTAAGACAGTTCTTGTGGAATTGGCAAAGTGATATTTGGAAGCCCATAGAGGGCTATGGTGAAAAAGGAAATATCCTCAGATGAAATCTGGAAAGAAGCTTTCTGAGAAACTGCTTAGTGTTCTGTTAATTCATCTCACAGAGTTACATCTGTATTTCGTGGATCTCTTTGCTAGCCTTATGTCTGTGGAATCTGAGAACAGATATTTCGGATCCCATTGAAGACTATAGGGCCAAAGGAAATATCCTTCGATAACAAAGAGAAAGAAGCTGTCTGAGAAACTTCTTTGTGTTCTGTAAAATCATCTCACAGAGTTACAGCTTTCCCCTCAAGAAGCCTTTCGCTAAGACAGTTCTTGTGGAATTGGCAAAGTGATATTTGGAAGCCCATAGAGGGCTATGGTGAAAAAGGAAATATCCTCAGATGAAATCTGGAAAGAAGCTTTCTGAGAAACTGCTTAGTGTTCTGTTAATTCATCTCGCAGAGTTACATCTGTATTTCGTGGATCTCTTTGCTAGCCTTATGTCTGTGGAATCTGAGAACAGATATTTCGGATCCCATTGAAGACTATAGGGCCAAAGGAAATATCCTCCGATAACAAAGAGAAAGAAGCTTTCTGAGAAACTTCTTTGTGTTCTGTGAAATCATCTCACAGAGTTACAGCTTTCCCCTCAAGAAGCCTTTCGCTGAGACAATTCTTGTGGAATTGGCATAGTGATATTTGGAAGGCCTTAGAGGGCTATGGTGAAAAAGGAAATATCCTAAGATGAAATCTGGAAAGAAGCTTTCTGAGAAACTGCTTAGTGTTCTGCTAATTCATCTCACAGAGTTACATCTGTATTTTGTGGATGTCTTTGCTAGCCTTATTTCTGTGGAATCTGAGAACAGATATTTCGGATCCCATTGAAGACTATAGGGCCAAAGGAAATATCCTCCGATAACAAAGAGAAAGAAGCTTTCTGAGAAACTTCTTTGTGTTCTGTGAAATCATCTCACAGAGTTACAGCTTTCCCCTCAAGAAGCCTTTCGCTAAGACAGTTCTTGTGGAATTGGCAAAGTGATATTCGGAAGCCCATAGAGGGCTATGGTGAAAAAGGAAATATCCTCAGATGAAATCTGGAAAGAAGCTTTCTGAGAAACTGCTTAGTGTTCTGTTAATTCATCTCACAGAGTTACATCTGTATTTCGTGGATCTCTTTGCTAGCCTTGTTTCTGTGGAATCTGAGAACAGATATTTCGGATCCCATTGAAGACTATAGATCCAAAGGAAATATCCTCTGTTAACAAAGAGAAAGAAGCTTTCTGAGAAACTTCTTTGTGTTCTGTGAAATCATCTCACAGAGTTACAGCTTTCCCCTCAAGAAGCCTTTCGCTAAGACAGTTCTTGTGGAATTGGCAAGGTGATATTTGGAAGCCCATAGAGGGCTATGGTGAAAAAGGAAATATCCTCAGATGAAATCTGGAAAGAAGCTTTCTGAGAAACTGCTTAGTGTTCTGTTAATTCATCTCACAGAGTTACATCTGTATTTCGTGGATCTCTTTGCTAGCCTTATTTCTGTGGAATCTGAGAACAGATATTTCGGATCCCATCGAAGACTATAGGGCCAAAGGAAATATCCTCCGATAACAAAGAGAAAGAAGCTGTCTGACAAACTTCTTTGTGTTCTGTGAAATCATCTCACAGAGTTACAGCTTTCCCCTCAAGAAGCCTTTCGCTAAGACAGTTCTTGTGGAATTGGCAAAGTGATATTTGGAAGCCCATAGAGGGCTATGGTGAAAAAGGAAATATCCTCAGATGAAATCTGGAAAGTAGCTTTCTGAGAAACTTCTCTGTGATGTGTGACTTCCACTCACAGAGTTACATCTGTATTTCGTGGATCTCTTTGCGATCCTTTTTTCTGTGGAATCTGAGAACAGATATTTCGGATCCCTTTGAAGACTATACGGCCAAAGGAAATATCCTCCGATAACAAAGAGAAAGAAGCTTTCTGAGAAACTTCTTTGTGTTCTGTGAAATCATCTCACAGAGTTACAGCTTTCCCCTCAAGAAGCCTTTCGCTAAGACGGTTCTTGTGGAATTGGCAAAGTGATATTTGGAAGTCCATAGAGGGCTACGGTGAAAAAGGAAATATCCTCAGATGAAATCTGGAAAGAAGCTTTCTGAGAAACTGCTTAGTGTTCTGTTAATTCATCTCACAGAGTTATATCTGTATTTCGTGGATCTCTTTGCTAGCCTTATTTCTGTGGAATCTGAGAACAGATATTTCGGATCCCATTGAAGACTATAGGGCCAAAGGAAATATCCTCCGATAACAAAGAGAAAGAAGCTTTCTGAGAAACTTCTTTGTGTTCTGTGAAATCATCTCACAGAGTTACAGCTTTCCCCTCAAGAAGCCTTTCGGTGAGACAGTTCTTGTGGAATTGGCAAAGTGATATTTGGAAGCCCATAGAGGGCTATGGTGAAAAAGGAAATATCCTCAGATGAAATCTGGAAAGAAGCTTTCTGAGAAACTTCTCTGTGATGTGTGACTTCCACTCACAGAGTTACATCTGTATTTCGTGGATCTCTTTGCTATCCTTATTTCTGTGGAATCTGAGAACAGATATTTCGGATCCCTTTGAAGACTATAGGGCCAAAGGAAATATCCTCCGATAACAAAGAGAAAGAAGCTTTCTGAGAAACTTCTTTGTGTTCTGTGAAATCATCTCACAGAGTTACAGCTTTCCCCTCAAGAAGCCTTTCGCTAAGACAGTTCTTGTGGAATTGGCAAAGTGATATTTGGAAGCCCATAGAGGGCTATGGTGAAAAAGGAAATATCCTCAGATGAAATCTGGAAAGAAGCTTTCTGAGAAACTGCTTAGTGTTCTGTTAATTCATCTCACAGAGTTACATCTGTATTTCGTGGATCTCTTTGCTAGCCTTATTTCTGTGGAATCTGAGAACAGATATTTCGGATCCCATTGAAGACTATAGGGCCAAAGGAAATATCCTTCGATAACAAAGAGAAAGAAGCTTTCTGAGAAACTTCTTTGTGTTCTGTAAAATCATCTCACAGAGTTACAGCTTTCCCCTCAAGAAGCCTTTCGCTAAGACAGTTCTTGTGGAATTGGCAAAGTGATATTTGGAAGCCCATAGAGGGCTATGGTGAAAAAGGAAATATCCTCAGATGAAATCTGGAAAGAAGCTTTCTGAGAAACTGCTTAGTGTTCTGTTAATTCATCTCACAGAGTTACATCTGTATTTCGTGGATCTCTTTGCTAGCCTTATTTCTGTGGAATCTGAGAACAGATATTTCGGATCCCATTGAAGACTATAGGGCCAAAGGAAATATCCTCCGATAACAAAGAGAAAGAAGCTTTCTGAGAAACTTCCTTGTGTTCTGTAAAATCATCTCACAGAGTTACAGCTTTCCCCTGAAGAAGCCTTTCGCTAAGACAGTTCTTGTGGAATTGGCAAAGTGATATTTGGAAGCCCATAGAGGGCTATGGTGAAAAAGGAAATATCCTCAGATGAAATCTGGAAAGAAGCTTTCTGAGAAACTGCTTAGTGTTCTGTTAATTCATCTCACAGAGTTACATCTGTATTTCGTGGATCTCTTTGCTAGCCTTATTTCTGTGGAATCTGAGAACAGATATTTCGGATCCCATTGAAGACTATAGGGCCAAAGGAAATATCCTCCGATAACAAAGAGAAAGAAGCTTTGTGAGAAACTTCTTTGTGTTCTGTAAAATCATCTCACAGAGTTACAGCTTTCCCCTCAAGAAGCCTTTCGCTAAGACGGTTCTTGTGGAATTGGCAAAGTGATATTTGGAAGCCCATAGAGGGCTATGGTGAAAAAGGAAATATCCTCAGATGAAATCTGGAAAGAAGCTTTCTGAGAAACTGCTTAGTGTTCTGTTAATTCATCTCACAGAGTTACACTGTATTTCGTGGATCTCTTTGCTAGCCTTATTTCTGTGGAATCTGAGAACAGATATTTCGGATCCCATTGAAGACTATAGGGCCAAAGGAAATATCCTCCGATAACAAAGAGAAAGAAGCTTTCTGAGAAACTTTTTTGTGTTCTGTAAAATCATCTCACAGAGTTACAGCTTTCCCCTCAAGAAGCCTTTCGCTAAGACAGTTCTTGTGGAATTGGCAAAGTGATATTTGGAAGCCCATAGAGGGCTATGGTGAAAAAGGAAATATCCTCAGATGAAATCTGGAAAGAAGCTTTCTGAGAAACTGCTTAGTGTTCTGTTAATTCATCTCACAGAGTTACATCTGTATTTCGTGGATCTCTTTGCTAGCCTTATTTCTGTGGAATCTGAGAACAGATATTTCGGATCCCATTGAAGACTATAGGGCCAAAGGAAATATCCTTCGATAACAAAGAGAAAGAAGCTGTCTGAGAAACTTCTTTGTGTTCTGTAAAATCATCTCACAGAGTTACAGCTTTCCCCTCAAGAAGCCTTTCGCTAAGACAGTTCTTGTGGAATTGGCAAAGTGATATTTGGAAGCCCATAGAGGGCTATGGTGAAAAAGGAAATATCCTCAGATGAAATCTGGAAAGAAGCTTTCTGAGAAACTGCTTAGTGTTCTGTTAATTCATCTCGCAGAGTTACATCTGTATTTCGTGGATCTCTTTGCTAGCCTTATGTCTGTGGAATCTGAGAACAGATATTTCGGATCCCATTGAAGACTATAGGGCCAAAGGAAATATCCTCCGATAACAAAGAGAAAGAAGCTTTCTGAGAAACTTCTTTGTGTTCTGTGAAATCATCTCACAGAGTTACAGCTTTCCCCTCAAGAAGCCTTTCGCTGAGACAATTCTTGTGGAATTGGCATAGTGATATTTGGAAGGCCTTAGAGGGCTATGGTGAAAAAGGAAATATCCTAAGATGAAATCTGGAAAGAAGCTTTCTGAGAAACTGCTTAGTGTTCTGCTAATTCATCTCACAGAGTTACATCTGTATTTTGTGGATCTCTTTGCTAGCCTTATTTCTGTGGAATCTGAGAACAGATATTTCGGATCCCATTGAAGACTATAGGGCCAAAGGAAATATCCTCCGATAACAAAGAGAAAGAAGCTTTCTGAGAAACTTCTTTGTGTTCTGTGAAATCATCTCACAGAGTTACAGCTTTCCCCTCAAGAAGCCTTTCGCTAAGACAGTTCTTGTGGAATTGGCAAAGTGATATTCGGAAGCCCATAGAGGGCTATGGTGAAAAAGGAAATATCCTCAGATGAAATCTGGAAAGAAGCTTTCTGAGAAACTGCTTAGTGTTCTGTTAATTCATCTCACAGAGTTACATCTGTATTTCGTGGATCTCTTTGCTAGCCTTGTTTCTGTGGAATCTGAGAACAGATATTTCGGATCCCATTGAAGACTATAGGGCCAAAGGAAATATCCTCCGTTAACAAAGAGAAAGAAGCTTTCTGAGAAACTTCTTTGTGTTCTGTGAAATCATCTCACAGAGTTACAGCTTTCCCCTCAAGAAGCCTTTCGCTAAGACAGTTCTTGTGGAATTGGCAAGGTGATATTTGGAAGCCCATAGAGGCCTATGGTGAAAAAGGAAATATCCTCAGATGAAATCTGGAAAGAAGCTTTCTGAGAAACTGCTTAGTGTTCTGTTAATTCATCTCACAGAGTTACATCTGTATTTCGTGGATCTCTTTGCTAGCCTTATTTCTGTGGAATCTGAGAACAGATATTTCGGATCCCATTGAAGACAATAGGGCCAAAGGAAATATCCTCCGATAACAAAGAGAAAGAAGCTGTCTGAGAAACTTCTTTGTGTTCTGTAAAGTCATCTCACAGAGTTACAGCTTTCCCCTCAAGAAGCCTTTCGCTAAGACAGTTCTTGTGGAATTGGCAAAGTGATATTTGGAAGCCCATAGAGGGCTATGGTGAAAAAGGAAATATCCTCAGATGAAATCTGGAAAGAAGCTTTCTGAGAAACTTCTCTGTGATGTGTGACTTCCACTCACAGAGTTACATCTGTATTTCGTGGATCTCTTTGCGATCCTTTTTTCTGTGGAATCTGAGAACAGATATTTCGGATCCCTTTGAAGACTATACGGCCAAAGGAAATATCCTCCCATAACAAAGAGAAAGAAGCTTTCTGAGAAACTTCTTTGTGTTCTGTGAAATCATCTCACAGAGTTACAGCTTTCCCCTCAAGAAGCCTTTCACTAAGACGGTTCTTGTGGAATTGGCAAAGTGATATTTGGAAGTCCATAGAGGGCTACGGTGAAAAAGGAAATATCCTCAGATGAAATCTGGAAAGAAGCTTTCTGAGAAACTGCTTAGTGTTCTGTTAATTCATCTCACAGAGTTATATCTGTATTTCGTGGATCTCTTTGCTAGCCTTATTTCTGTGGAATCTGAGAACAGATATTTCGGATCCCATTGAAGACTATAGGGCCAAAGGAAATATCCTCCGATAACAAAGAGAAAGAAGCTTTCTGAGAAACTTCTTTGTGTTCTGTGAAATCATCTCACAGAGTTACAGCTTTCCCCTCAAGAAGCCTTTCGCTGAGACAGTTCTTGTGGAATTGGCAAAGTGATATTTGGAAGCCCATAGAGGGCTATTGTGAAAAAGGAAATATCCTCAGATGAAATCTGGAAAGAAGCTTTCTGAGAAACTTCTCTGTGATGTGTGACTTCCACTCACAGAGTTACATCTGTATTTCGTGGATCTCTTTGCTATCCTTTTCTGTGGAATCTGAGAACAGATATTTCGGATCCCTTTGAAGACTATAGGGCCAAAGGAAATATCCTCCGATAACAAACAGAAAGAAGCTTTCTGCGAAACTTCTTTGTGTTCTGTGAAATCATCTCACAGAGTTACAGCTTTCCCCTCAAGAAGCCTTTGGCTAAGACGGTTCTTGTGGAATTGGCAAAGTGATATTTGGAAGCCCATAGAGGTCTATGGTGAAAAAGGAAATATCCTCAGATGAAATCTAGAAAGAAGCTCTCTGAGAAACTGCTTAGTGTTCTGTTAATTCATCTCACAGAGTTACATCTGTATTTCATGGATCTCTTTGCTAGCCTTATGTCTGTGGAATCTGAGAACAGATATTTCGGATCCCATTGAAGACTATAGGGCCAAAGGAAATATCCTCCGATAACAAAGAGAAAGAAGCTTTCTGAGAAACTTCTTTATGTTCTGTGAAATCATCTCACAGAGTTACAGCTTTCCCCTCAAGAAGCCTTTCGCTGAGACAATTCTTGTGGAATTGGCATAGTGATATTTGGAAGGCCATAGAGGGCTATGGTGAAAAAGGAAATATCCTCAGATGAAATCTGGAAAGAAGCTTTCTGAGAAACTGCTTAGTGTTCTGCTAATTCATCTCACAGAGTTACATCGGTATTTTGTGGATCTCTTTGCTAGCCTTATTTCTGTGGAATCTGAGAACAGATATTTCGGATCCCATTGAAGACTATAGGGCCAAAGGAAATATCCTCCGATAACAAAGAGAAAGAAGGTTTCTGAGAAACTTCTTTGTGTTCTGTGAAATCATCTCACAGAGTTACAGCTTTCCCCTCAAGAAGCCTTTCGCTAAGACAGTTCTTGTGGAATTGGTAAAGTGATATTCGGAAGCCCATAGAGGGCTATGGTGAAAAAGGAAATATCCTCAGATGAAATCTGGAAAGAAGCTTTCTGAGAAACTGCTTAGTGTTCTGTTAATTCATCTCACAGAGTTACATCTGTATTTCGTGGATCTCTTTGCTAGCCTTATTTCTGTGGAATCTGAGAACAGATATTTCGGATCCCATTGAAGACTATAGGGCCAAAGGAAATATCCTCCGATAACAAAGAGAAAGAAGCTTTCTGAGAAACTTCTTTGTGTTCTGTGAAATCATCTCACAGAGTTACAGCTTTCCCCTCAAGAAGCCTTTCGCTAAGACAGTTCTTGTGGAATTGGCAAAGTGATATTTGGAAGCCCATAGAGGGCTATGGTGAAAAAGGAAATATCCTCAGATGAAATCTGGAAAGAAGCTTTCTGAGAAACTGCTTAGTGTTCTGTTAATTCATCTCACAGAGTTACATCTGTATTTCGTGGATCTCTTTGCTAGCCTTATTTCTGTGGAATCTGAGAACAGATATTTCGGATCCCATTGAAGACTATAGGGCCAAAGGAAATATCCTTCGATAACAAAGAGAAAGAAGCTGTCTGAGAAACTTCTTTGTGTTCTGTAAAATCATCTCACAGAGTTACAGCTTTCCCTTCAAGAAGCCTTTCGCTAAGACAGTTCTTGTGGAATTGGCAAAGTGATATTTGGAAGCCCATAGAGGGCTATGGTGAAAAAGGAAATATCCTCAGATGAAATCTGGAAAGAAGCTTTCTGAGAAACTGCTTAGTGTTCTGTTAATTCATCTCACAGAGTTACATCTGTATTTCGTGGATCTCTTTGCTAGCCTTATTTCTGTGGAATCTGAGAACAGATATTTCGGATCCCATTGAAGACTATAGGGCCAAAGGAAATATCCTTCGATAACAAAGAGAAAGAAGCTGTCTGAGAAACTTCTTTGTGTTCTGTAAAATCATCTCACAGAGTTACAGCTTTCCCCTCAAGAAGCCTTTCGCTAAGACAGTTCTTGTGGAATTGGCAAAGTGATATTTGGAAGCCCATAGAGGGCTATGGTGAAAAAGGAAATATGCTCAGATGAAATCTGGAAAGAAGCTTTCTGAGAAACTGCTTAGTGTTCTGTTAATTCATCTCACAGAGTTACATCTGTATTTCGTGGATCTCTTTGCTAGCCTTATTTCTGTGGAATCTGAGAACAGATATTTCGGATCCCATTGAAGACTATAGGGCCAAAGGAAATATCCTCCGATAACAAAGAGAAAGAAGCTTTCTGAGAAACTTCTTTGTGTTCTGTAAAATCATCTCAGAGAGTTACAGCTTTCCCCTGAAGAAGCCTTTCGCTAAGACAGTTCTTGTGGAATTGGCAAAGTGATATTTGGAAGCCCATAGAGGGCTATGGTGAAAAAGGAAATATCCTCAGATGAAATCTGGAAAGAAGCTTTCTGAGAAACTGCTTAGTGTTCTGTTAATTCATCTCACAGAGTTACATCTGTATTTCGTGGATCTCTTTGCTAGCCTTATTTCTGTGGAATCTGAGAACAGATATTTCGGATCCCATTGAAGACTATAGGGCCAAAGGAAATATCCTCTGATAACAAAGAGAAAGAAGCTTTCTGAGAAACTTCTTTGTGTTCTGTAAAATCATCTCACAGAGTTACAGCTTTCCCCTCAAGAAGCCTTTCGCTAAGACGGTTCTTGTGGAATTGGCAAAGTGATATTTGGAAGCCCATAGAGGGCTATGGTGAAAAAGGAAATATCCTCAGATGAAATCTGGAAAGAAGCTTTCTGAGAAACTGCTTAGTGTTCTGTTAATTCATCTGACAGAGTTACATCTGTATTTCGTGGATCTCTTTGCTAGCCTTATTTCTGTGGAATCTGAGAACAGATATTTCGGATCCCATTGAAGACTATAGGGCCAAAGGAAATATCCTCCGATAACAAAGAGAAAGAAGCTTTCTGAGAAACTTCTTTGTGTTCTGTGAAATCATCTCACAGAGTTACAGCTTTCCCCTCAAGAAGCCTTTCGCTAAGACAGTTCTTGTGGAATTGGCAAAGTGATATTTGGAAGCCCATAAAGGGCTATGGTGAAAAAGGAAATATCCTCAGATGAAATCTGGAAAGAAGTTTTCTGAGAAACTGCTTAGTGTTCTGTTAATTCATCTCACAGAGTTACATCTGTATTTCGTGGATCTCTTTGCTAGCCTTATTTCTGTGGAATCTGAGAACAGATATTTCGGATCCCATTGAAGACTATAGGGCCAAAGGAAATATCCTCCGATAACAAAGAGAAAGAAGTTTTCTGAGAAACTTCTTTGTGTTCTGTAAAATCATCTCACAGAGTTACAGCTTTCCCCTCAAGAAGCCTTTCGCTAAGACAGTTCTTGTGGAATTGGCAAAGTGATATTTGGAAGCCCATAGAGGGCTATGGTGAAAAAGGAAATATCCTCAGATGAAATCTGGAAAGAAGCTTTCTGAGAAACTGCTTAGTGTTCTGTTAATTCATCTCACAGAGTTACATCTGTATTTTGAGGATCTCTTTGCTAGCCTTATTTCTGTGGAATCTGAGAACAGATATTTCGGATCCCATTGAAGACTATAGGGCCAAAGGAAATATCCTCCGATAACAAAGAGAAAGAAGCTTTCTGAGAAACTTCTTTGTGTTCTGTGAAATCATCTCACAGAGTTACAGCTTTCCCCTCAAGAAGCCTTTCGCTAAGACAGTTCTTGTGGAATTGGCAAAGTGATATTTGGAAGCCCATAGAGGGCTATGGTGAAAAAGGAAATATCCTCAGATGAAATCTGGAAAGAATCTTTCTGAGAAACTGCTTAGTGTTCTGTTAATTCATCTCACAGAGTTACATCTGTATTTCGTGGATGTCTTTGCTAGCCTTATTTCTGTGGAATCTGAGAACAGATATTTCGGATCCCATTGAAGACTATAGGGCCAAAGGAAATATCCTCCGATAACAAAGAGAAAGAAGCTTTCTGAGAAACTTCTTTGTGTTCTGTGAAATCATCTCACAGAGTTACAGCTTTCCCCTCAAGAAGCCTTTCACTAAGACAGTTCTTGTGGAATTGGCAAAGTGATATTTGGAAGCCCATAGAGGGCTATGGTGAAAAAGGAAATATCCTCAGATGAAATCTGGAAGGAAGCTTTCTGAGAAACTGCTTAGTGTTCTGTTAATTCATCTCACAGAGTTACATCTGTATTTCGTGGATCTCTTTGCTAGACTTATTTCTGTGGAATCTGAGAACAGATATTTCGGATCCCATTGAAGACTATAGGGCCAAAGGAAATATCCTCCGATAACAAAGAGAAAGAAGCTTTCTGAGAAACTTCTTTGTGTTCTGTGAAATCATCTCACAGAGTTACAGCTTTCCCCTCAAGAAGCCTTTCGCTAAGACAGTTCTTGTGGAATTGGCAAAGTGATATTTGGAAGCCCATAGAGGGCTATGGTGAAAAAGGAAATATCCTCAGATGAAATCTGGAAAGAAGCTTTCTGAGAAACTGCTTAGTGTTCTGTTAATTCATCTCACAGAGTTACATCTGTATTTCGTGGATCTCTTTGCTAGCCTTATTTCTGTGGAATCTGAGAACAGATATTTCGGATCCCATTGAAGACTATAGGGCCAAAGGAAATATCCTCCGATAACAAAGAGAAAGAAGCTTTCTGAGAAACTTCTTTGTGTTCCGTAAAATCATCTCACAGAGTTACAGCTTTCCCCTGAAGAAGCCTTTCGCCAAGACAGTTCTTGTGGAATTGGCAAAGTGATATTTGGAAGCACATAGAGGGCTATGGTGAAAAAGGAAATATCCTCAGATGAAATCTGGAAAGAAGCTTTCTGAGAAACTGCTTAGTGTTCTGTTAATTCATCTCACAGAGTTACATCTGTATTTCGTGGATCTCTTTGCTAGCCTTATTTCTGTGGAATCTGAGAACAGATATTTCGGATCCCATTGAAGACTATAGGGCCAAAGGAAATATCCTCCGATAACAAAGAGAAAGAAGCTTTGTGAGAAACTTCTTTGTGTTCTGTAAAATCATCTCACAGAGTTACAGCTTTCCCCTCAAGAAGCCTTTCGCTAAGACGGTTCTTGTGGAATTGGCAAAGTGATATTTGGAAGCCCATAGAGGGCTATGGTGAAAAAGGAAATATCCTCAGATGAAATCTGGAAAGAAGCTTTCTGAGAAACTGCTTAGTGTTCTGTTAATTCATCTCACAGAGTTACACTGTATTTCGTGGATCTCTTTGCTAGCCTTATTTCTGTGGAATCTGAGAACAGATATTTCGGATCCCATTGAAGACTATAGGGCCAAAGGAAATATCCTCCGATAACAAAGAGAAAGAAGCTTTCTGAGAAACTTTTTTGTGTTCTGTAAAATCATCTCACAGAGTTACAGCTTTCCCCTCAAGAAGCCTTTCGCTAAGACAGTTCTTGTGGAATTGGCAAAGTGATATTTGGAAGCCCATAGAGGGCTATGGTGAAAAAGGAAATATCCTCAGATGAAATCTGGAAAGAAGCTTTCTGAGAAACTGCTTAGTGTTCTGTTAATTCATCTCACAGAGTTACATCTGTATTTCGTGGATCTCTTTGCTAGCCTTATTTCTGTGGAATCTGAGAACAGATATTTCGGATCCCATTGAAGACTATAGGGCCAAAGGAAATATCCTCCGATAACAAAGAGAAAGAAGCTTTCTGAGAAACTTCTTTGTGTTCTGTAAAATCATCTCACAGAGTTACAGCTTTCCCCTGAAGAAGCCTTTCGCTAAGACAGTTCTTGTGGAATTGGCAAAGTGATATTTGGAAGCCCATAGAGGGCTATGGTGAAAAAGGAAATATCCTCAGATGAAATCTGGAAAGAAGCTTTCTGAGAAACTGCTTAGTGTTCTGTTAATTCATCTCACAGAGTTACACCTGTATTTCGTGGATCTCTTTGCTAGCCTTATTTCTGTGGAATCTGAGAACAGATATTTCGGATCCCATTGAAGACTATAGGGCCAAAGGAAATATCCTCCGATAACAAAGAGAAAGAAGCTTTCTGAGAAACTTCTTTGTGTTCTGTGAAATCATCTCACAGAGTTACAGCTTTCCCCTCAAGAAGCCTTTCGCTAAGACGGTTCTTGTGGAATTGGCAAAGTGATATTTGGAAGCCCATAGAGGGCTATGGTGAAAAAGGAAATATCCTCAGATGAAATCTGGAAAGAAGCTTTCTGAGAAACTGCTTAGTGTTCTGTTAATTCATCTGACAGAGTTACATCTGTATTTCGTGGATCTCTTTGCTAGCCTTATTTCTGTGGAATCTGAGAACAGATATTTCGGATCCCATTGAAGACTATAGGGCCAAAGGAAATATCCTCCGATAACAAAGAGAAAGAAGCTTTCTGAGAAACTTCTTTGTGTTCTGTGAAATCATCTCACAGAGTTACAGCTTTCCCCTCAAGAAGCCTTTCGCTAAGACAGTTCTTGTGGAATTGGCAAAGTGATATTTGGAAGCCCATAAAGGGCTATGGTGAAAAAGGAAATATCCTCAGATGAAATCTGGAAAGAAGTTTTCTGAGAAACTGCTTAGTGTTCTGTTAATTCATCTCACAGAGTTACATCTGTATTTCGTGGATCTCTTTGCTAGCCTTATTTCTGTGGAATCTGAGAACAGATATTTCGGATCCCATTGAAGACTATAGGGCCAAAGGAAATATCCTCCGATAACAAAGAGAAAGAAGTTTTCTGAGAAACTTCTTTGTGTTCTGTAAAATCATCTCACAGAGTTACAGCTTTCCCCTCAAGAAGCCTTTCGCTAAGACAGTTCTTGTGGAATTGGCAAAGTGATATTTGGAAGCCCATAGAGGGCTATGGTGAAAAAGGAAATATCCTCAGATGAAATCTGGAAAGAAGCTTTCTGAGAAACTGCTTAGTGTTCTGTTAATTCATCTCACAGAGTTACATCTGTATTTTGTGGATCTCTTTGCTAGCCTTATTTCTGTGGAATCTGAGAACAGATATTTCGGATCCCATTGAAGACTATAGGGCCAAAGGAAATATCCTCCGATAACAAAGAGAAAGAAGCTTTCTGAGAAACTTCTTTGTGTTCTGTGAAATCATCTCACAGAGTTACAGCTTTCCCCTCAAGAAGCCTTTCGCTAAGACAGTTCTTGTGGAATTGGCAAAGTGATATTTGGAAGCCCATAGAGGGCTATGGTGAAAAAGGAAATATCCTCAGATGAAATCTGGAAAGAAGCTTTCTGAGAAACTGCTTAGTGTTCTGTTAATTCATCTCACAGAGTTACATCTGTATTTCGTGGATGTCTTTGCTAGCCTTATTTCTGTGGAATCTGAGAACAGATATTTCGGATCCCATTGAAGACTATAGGGCCAAAGGAAATATCCTCCGATAACAAAGAGAAAGAAGCTTTCTGAGAAACTTCTTTGTGTTCTGTGAAATCATCTCACAGAGTTACAGCTTTCCCCTCAAGAAGCCTTTCACTAAGACAGTTCTTGTGGAATTGGCAAAGTGATATTTGGAAGCCCATAGAGGGGTATGGTGAAAAAGGAAATATCCTCAGATGAAATCTGGAAGGAAGCTTTCTGAGAAACTGCTTAGTGTTCTGTTAATTCATCTCACAGAGTTACATCTGTATTTCGTGGATCTCTTTGCTAGCCTTGTTTCTGTGGAATCTGAGAACAGATATTTCGGATCCCATTGAAGACTATAGATCCAAAGGAAATATCCTCCGTTAACAAAGAGAAAGAAGCTTTCTGAGAAACTTCTTTGTGTTCTGTGAAATCATCTCACAGAGTTACAGCTTTCCCCTCAAGAAGCCTTTCGCTAAGACAGTTCTTGTGGAATTGGCAAGGTGATATTTGGAAGCCCATAGAGTGCTATGGTGAAAAAGGAAATATCCTCAGATGAAATCTGGAAAGAAGCTTTCTGAGAAACTGCTTAGTGTTCTGTTAATTCATCTCACAGAGTTACATCTGTATTTCGTGGATCTCTTTGCTAGCCTTATTTCTGTGGAATCTGAGAACAGATATTTCGGATCCCATTGAAGACTATAGGGCCAAAGGAAATATCCTCCGATAACAAAGAGAAAGAAGCTGTCTGAGAAACTTCTTTGTGTTCTGTGAAATCATCTCACAGAGTTACAGCTTTCCCCTCAAGAAGCCTTTCGCTAAGACAGTTCTTGTGGAATTGGCAAAGTGATATTTGGAAGCCCATAGAGGGCTATGGTGAAAAAGGAAATATCCTCAGATGAAATCTGGAAAGAAGCTTTCTGAGAAACTTCTCTGTGATGTGTGACTTCCACTCACAGAGTTACATCTGTATTTCGTGGATCTCTTTGCGATCCTTTTTTCTGTGGAATCTGAGAACAGATATTTCGGATCCCTTTGAAGACTATACGGCCAAAGGAAATATCCTCCCATAACAAAGAGAAAGAAGCTTTCTGAGAAACTTCTTTGTGTTCTGTGAAATCATCTCACAGAGTTACAGCTTTCTCCTCAAGAAGCCTTTCACTAAGACGGTTCTTGTGGAATTGGCAAAGTGATATTTGGAAGTCCATAGAGGGCTACGGTGAAAAAGGAAATATCCTCAGATGAAATCTGGAAAGAAGCTTTCTGAGAAACTGCTTAGTGTTCTGTTAATTCATCTCACAGAGTTATATCTGTATTTCGTGGATCTCTTTGCTAGCCTTATTTCTGTGGAATCTGAGAACAGATATTTCGGATCCCATTGAAGACTATAGGGCCAAAGGAAATATCCTCCGATAACAAAGAGAAAGAAGCTTTCTGAGAAACTTCTTTGTGTTCTGTGAAATCATCTCACAGAGTTACAGCTTTCCCCTCAAGAAGCCTTTCGCTAAGACAGTTCTTGTGGAATTGGCAAAGTGATATTTGGAAGCCCATAGAGGGCTATGGTGAAAAAGGAAATATCCTCAGATGAAATCTGGAAAGAAGCTTTCTGAGAAATTTCTCTGTGATGTGTGACTTCCACTCACAGAGTTACATCTGTATTTCGTGGATCTCTTTGCTATCCTTATTTCTGTGGAATCTGAGAACAGATATTTCGGATCCCTTTGAAGACTATAGGGCCAAAGGAAATATCCTCCGATAACAAAGAGAAAGAAGCTTTCTGAGAAACTTCTTTGTGTTCTGTGAAATCATCTCACAGAGTTACAGCTTTCCCCTCAAGAAGCCTTTCGCTAAGACAGTTCTTGTGGAATTGGCAAAGTGATATTTGGAAGCCCATAGAGGGCTATGGTGAAAAAGGAAATATCCTCAGATGAAATCTGGAAAGAAGCTTTCTGAGAAACTGCTTAGTGTTCTGTTAATTCATCTCACAGAGTTACATCTGTATTTCGTGGATCTCTTTGCTAGCCTTATTTCTGTGGAATCTGAGAACAGATATTTCGGATCCCATTGAAGACTATAGGGCCAAAGGAAATATCCTTCGATAACAAAGAGAAAGAAGCTTTCTGAGAAACTTCTTTGTGTTCTGTAAAATCATCTCACAGAGTTACAGCTTTCCCCTCAAGAAGCCTTTCGCTAAGACAGTTCTTGTGGAATTGGCAAAGTGATATTTGGAAGCCCATAGAGGGCTATGGTGAAAAAGGAAATATCCTCAGATGAAATCTGGAAAGAAGCTTTCTGAGAAACTGCTTAGTGTTCTGTTAATTCATCTCACAGAGTTACATCTGTATTTCGTGGATCTCTTTGCTAGCCTTATTTCTGTGGAATCTGAGAACAGATATTTCGGATCCCATTGAAGACTATAGGGCCAAAGGAAATATCCTCCGATAACAAAGAGAAAGAAGCTTTCTGAGAAACTTCCTTGTGTTCTGTAAAATCATCTCACAGAGTTACAGCTTTCCCCTGAAGAAGCCTTTCGCTAAGACAGTTCTTGTGGAATTGGCAAAGTGATATTTGGAAGCCCATAGAGGGCTATGGTGAAAAAGGAAATATCCTCAGATGAAATCTGGAAAGAAGCTTTCTGAGAAACTGCTTAGTGTTCTGTTAATTCATCTCACAGAGTTACATCTGTATTTCGTGGATCTCTTTGCTAGCCTTATTTCTGTGGAATCTGAGAACAGATATTTCGGATCCCATTGAAGACTATAGGGCCAAAGGAAATATCCTCCGATAACAAAGAGAAAGAAGCTTTGTGAGAAACTTCTTTGTGTTCTGTAAAATCATCTCACAGAGTTACAGCTTTCCCCTCAAGAAGCCTTTCGCTAAGACGGTTCTTGTGGAATTGGCAAAGTGATATTTGGAAGCCCATAGAGGGCTATGGTGAAAAAGGAAATATCCTCAGATGAAATCTGGAAAGAAGCTTTCTGAGAAACTGCTTAGTGTTCTGTTAATTCATCTCACAGAGTTACACTGTATTTCGTGGATCTCTTTGCTAGCCTTATTTCTGTGGAATCTGAGAACAGATATTTCGGATCCCATTGAAGACTATAGGGCCAAAGGAAATATCCTCCGATAACAAAGAGAAAGAAGCTTTCTGAGAAACTTTTTTGTGTTCTGTAAAATCATCTCACAGAGTTACAGCTTTCCCCTCAAGAAGCCTTTCGCTAAGACAGTTCTTGTGGAATTGGCAAAGTGATATTTGGAAGCCCATAGAGGGCTATGGTGAAAAAGGAAATATCCTCAGATGAAATCTGGAAAGAAGCTTTCTGAGAAACTGCTTAGTGTTCTGTTAATTCATCTCAAAGAGTTACATCTGTATTTCGTGGATCTCTTTGCTAGCCTTATTTCTGTGGAATCTGAGAACAGATATTTCGGATCCCATTGAAGACTATAGGGCCAAAGGAAATATCCTTCGATAACAAAGAGAAAGAAGCTGTCTGAGAAACTTCTTTGTGTTATGTAAAATCATCTCACAGAGTTACAGCTTTCCCCTCAAGAAGCCTTTCGCTAAGACAGTTCTTGTGGAATTGGCAAAGTGATATTTGGAAGCCCATAGAGGGCTATGGTGAAAAAGGAAATATCCTCAGATGAAATCTGGAAAGAAGCTTTCTGAGAAACTGCTTAGTGTTCTGTTAATTCATCTCGCAGAGTTACATCTGTATTTCGTGGATCTCTTTGCTAGCCTTATGTCTGTGGAATCTGAGAACAGATATTTCGGATCCCATTGAAGACTATAGGGCCAAAGGAAATATCCTCCGATAACAAAGAGAAAGAAGCTTTCTGAGAAACTTCTTTGTGTTCTGTGAAATCATCTCACAGAGTTACAGCTTTCCCCTCAAGAAGCCTTTCGCTGAGACAATTCTTGTGGAATTGGCATAGTGATATTTGGAAGGCCTTAGAGGGCTATGGTGAAAAAGGAAATATCCTAAGATGAAATCTGGAAAGAAGCTTTCTGAGAAACTGCTTAGTGTTCTGCTAATTCATCTCACAGAGTTACATCTGTATTTTGTGGATCTCTTTGCTAGCCTTATTTCTGTGGAATCTGAGAACAGATATTTGGGATCCCATTGAAGACTATAGGGCCAAAGGAAATATCCTCCGATAACAAAGAGAAAGAAGCTTTCTGAGAAACTTCTTTGTGTTCTGTGAAATCATCTCACAGAGTTACAGCTTTCCCCTCAAGAAGCCTTTCGCTAAGACAGTTCTTGTGGAATTGGCAAAGTGATATTCGGAAGCCCATAGAGGGCTATGGTGAAAAAGGAAATATCCTCAGATGAAATCTGGAAAGAAGCTTTCTGAGAAACTGCTTAGTGTTCTGTTAATTCATCTCACAGAGTTACATCTGTATTTCGTGGATCTCTTTGCTAGCCTTGTTTCTGTGGAATCTGAGAACAGATATTTCGGATCCCATTGAAGACTATAGGGCCAAAGGAAATATCCTCCGTTAACAAAGAGAAAGAAGCTTTCTGAGAAACTTCTTTGTGTTCTGTGAAATCATCTCACAGAGTTACAGCTTTCCCCTCAAGAAGCCTTTCGCTAAGACAGTTCTTGTGGAATTGGCAAGGTGATATTTGGAAGCCCATAGAGGCCTATGGTGAAAAAGGAAATCTCCTCAGATGAAATCTGGAAAGAAGCTTTCTGAGAAACTGCTTAGTGTTCTGTTAATTCATCTCACAGAGTTACATCTGTATTTCGTGGATCTCTTTGCTAGCCTTATTTCTGTGGAATCTGAGAACAGATATTTCGGATCCCATTGAAGACTATAGGGCCAAAGGAAATATCCTCCGATAACAAAGTGAAAGAAGCTGTCTGAGAAACTTCTTTGTGTTCTGTAAAATCATCTCACAGAGTTACAGCTTTCCCCTCAAGAAGCCTTTCGCTAAGACAGTTCTTGTGGAATTGGCAAAGTGATATTTGGAAGCCCATAAAGGGCTATGGTGAAAAAGGAAATATCCTCAGATGAAATCTGGAAAGAAGCTTTCTGAGAAACTTCTCTGTGATGTGTGACTTCCACTCACAGAGTTACATCTGTATTTCGTGGATCTCTTTGCGATCCTTTTTTCTGTGGAATCTGAGAACAGATATTTCGGATCCCTTTGAAGACTATACGGCCAAAGGAAATATCCTCCCATAACAAAGAGAAAGAAGCTTTCTGAGAAACTTCTTTGTGTTCTGTGAAATCATCTCACAGAGTTACAGCTTTCCCCTCAAGAAGCCTTTCACTAAGACGGTTCTTGTGGAATTGGCAAAGTGATATTTGGAAGTCCATAGAGGGCTACGGTGAAAAAGGAAATATCCTCAGATGAAATCTGGAAAGAAGCTTACTGAGAAACTGCTTAGTGTTCTGTTAATTCATCTCACAGAGTTATATCTGTATTTCGTGGATCTCTTTGCTAGCCTTATTTCTGTGGAATCTGAGAACAGATATTTCGGATCCCATTGAAGACTATAGGGCCAAAGGAAATATCCTCCGATAACAAAGAGAAAGAAGCTTTCTGAGAAACTTCTTTGTGTTCTGTGAAATCATCTCACAGAGTTACAGCTTTCCCCTCAAGAAGCCTTTCGCTGAGACAGTTCTTGTGGAATTGGCAAAGTGATATTTGGAAGCCCATAGAGGGCTATGTTGAAAAAGGAAATATCCTCAGATGAAATCTGGAAAGAAGCTTTCTGAGAAACTTCTCTGTGATGTGTGACTTCCACTCACAGAGTTACATCTGTATTTCGTGGATCTCTTTGCTATCCTTTTCTGTGGAATCTGAGAACAGATATTTCGGATCCCTTTGAAGACTATAGGGCCAAAGGAAATATCCTCCGATAACAAACAGAAAGAAGCTTTCTGAGAAACTTCTTTGTGTTCTGTGAAATCATCTCACAGAGTTACAGCTTTCCCCTCAAGAAGCCTTTGGCTAAGACGGTTCTTGTGGAATTGGCAAAGTGATATTTGGAAGCCCATAGAGGTCTATGGTGAAAAAGGAAATATCCTCAGATGAAATCTAGAAAGAAGCTCTCTGAGAAACTGCTTAGTGTTCTGTTAATTCATCTCACAGAGTTACATCTGTATTTCATGGATCTCTTTGCTAGCCTTATGTCTGTGGAATCTGAGAACAGATATTTCGGATCCCATTGAAGACTATAGGGCCAAAGGAAATATCCTCCGATAACAAAGAGAAAGAAGCTTTCTGAGAAACTTCTTTGTGTTCTGTGAAATGATCTCACAGAGTTACAGCTTTCCCCTCAAGAAGCCTTTCGCTAAGACAGTTCTTGTGGAATTGGTAAAGTGATATTCGGAAGCCCATAGAGGGCTATGGTGAAAAAGGAAATATCCTCAGATGAAATCTGGAAAGAAGCTTTCTGAGAAACTGCTTAGTGTTCTGTTAATTCATCTCACAGAGTTACATCTGTATTTCGTGGATCTCTTTGCTAGCCTTATTTCTGTGGAATCTGAGAACAGATATTTCGGATCCCATTGAAGACTATAGGGCCAAACGAAATATCCTCCGATAACAAAGAGAAAGAAGCTTTCTGAGAAACTTCTTTGTGTTCTGTGAAATCATCTCACAGAGTTACAGCTTTCCCCTCAAGAAGCCTTTCGCTAAGACAGTTCTTGTGGAATTGGCAAAGTGATATTTGGAAGCCCATAGAGGGCTATGGTGAAAAAGGAAATATCCTCAGATGAAATCTGGAAAGAAGCTTTCTGAGAAACTGCTTAGTGTTCTGTTAATTCATCTCACAGAGTTACATCTGTATTTCGTGGATCTCTTTGCTAGCCTTATTTCTGTGGAATCTGAGAACAGATATTTCGGATCCCATTGAAGACTATAGGGCCAAAGGAAATATCCTTCGATAACAAAGAGAAAGAAGCTGTCTGAGAAACTTCTTTGTGTTCTGTAAAATCATCTCACAGAGTTACAGCTTTCCCTTCAAGAAGCCTTTCGCTAAGACAGTTCTTGTGGAATTGGCAAAGTGATATTTGGAAGCCCATAGAGGGCTATGGTGAAAAAGGAAATATCCTCAGATGAAATCTGGAAAGAAGCTTTCTGAGAAACTGCTTAGTGTTCTGTTAATTCATCTCACAGAGTTACATCTGTATTTCGTGGATCTCTTTGCTAGCCTTATGTCTGTGGAATCTGAGAACAGATATTTCGGATCCCATTGAAGACTATAGGGCCAAAGGAAATATCCTTCGATAACAAAGAGAAAGAAGCTGTATGAGAAACTTCTTTGTGTTCTGTAAAATCATCTCACAGAGTTACAGCTTTCCCCTCAAGAAGCCTTTCGCTAAGATAGTTCTTGTGGAATTGGCAAAGTGATATTTGGAAGCCCATAGAGGGCTATGGTGAAAAAGGAAATATGCTCAGATGAAATCTGGAAAGAAGCTTTCTGAGAAACTGCTTAGTGTTCTGTTAATTCATCTCACAGAGTTACATCTGTATTTCGTGGATCTCTTTGCTAGCCTTATTTCTGTGGAATCTGAGAACAGATATTTCGGATCCCATTGAAGACTATAGGGCCAAAGGAAATATCCTCCGATAACAAAGAGAAAGAAGCTTTCTGAGAAACTTCTTTGTGTTCTGTAAAATCATCTCACAGAGTTACAGCTTTCCCCTGAAGAAGCCTTTCGCTAAGACAGTTCTTGTGGAATTGGCAAAGTGATATTTGGAAGCCCATAGAGGGCTATGGTGAAAAAGGAAATATCCTCAGATGAAATCTGGAAAGAAGCTTTCTGAGAAACTGCTTAGTGTTCTGTTAATTCATCTCACAGAGTTACATCTGTATTTCGTGGATCTCTTTGCTAGCCTTATTTCTGTGGAATCTGAGAACAGATATTTCGGATCCCATTGAAGACTATAGGGCCAAAGGAAATATCCTCTGATAACAAAGAGAAAGAAGCTTTCTGAGAAACTTCTTTGTGTTCTGTAAAATCATCTCACAGAGTTACAGCTTTCCCCTCAAGAAGCCTTTCGCTAAGACGGTTCTTGTGGAATTGGCAAAGTGATATTTGGAAGCCCATAGAGGGCTATGGTGAAAAAGGAAATATCCTCAGATGAAATCTGGAAAGAAGCTTTCTGAGAAACTGCTTAGTGTTCTGTTAATTCATCTGACAGAGTTACATCTGTATTTCGTGGATCTCTTTGCTAGCCTTATTTCTGTGGAATCTGAGAACAGATATTTCGGATCCCTTTGAAGACTATAGGGCCAAAGGAAATATCCTCCGATAACAAAGAGAAAGAAGCTTTCTGAGAAACTTCTTTGTGTTCTGTGAAATCATCTCACAGAGTTACAGCTTTCCCCTCAAGAAGCCTTTCGCTAAGACAGTTCTTGTGGAATTGGCAAAGTGATATTTGGAAGCCCATAAAGGGCTATGGTGAAAAAGGAAATATCCTCAGATGAAATCTGGAAAGAAGCTTTCTGAGAAACTGCTTAGTGTTCTGTTAATTCATCTCACAGAGTTACATCTGTATTTCGTGGATCTCTTTGCTAGCCTTATTTCTGTGGAATCTGAGAACAGATATTTCGGATCCCATTGAAGACTATAGGGCCAAAGGAAATATCCTCCGATAACAAAGAGAAAGAAGTTTTCTGAGAAACTTCTTTGTGTTCTGTAAAATCATCTCACAGAGTTACAGCTTTCCCCTCAAGAAGCCTTTCGCTAAGACAGTTCTTGTGGAATTGGCAAAGTGATATTTGGAAGCCCATAGAGGGCTATGGTGAAAAAGGAAATATCCTCAGATGAAATCTGGAAAGAAGCTTTCTGAGAAACTGCTTAGTGTTCTGTTAATTCATCTCACAGAGTTACATCTGTATTTTGTGGATCTCTTTGCTAGCCTTATTTCTGTGGAATCTGAGAACAGATATTTCGGATCCCATTGAAGACTATAGGGCCAAAGGAAATATCCTCCGATAACAAAGAGAAAGAAGCTTTCTGAGAAACTTCTTTGTGTTCTGTGAAATCATCTCACAGAGTTACAGCTTTCCCCTCAAGAAGCCTTTCGCTAAGACAGTTCTTGTGGAATTGGCAAAGTGATATTTGGAAGCCCATAGAGGGCTATGGTGAAAAAGGAAATATCCTCAGATGAAATCTGGAAAGAAGCTTTCTGAGAAACTGCTTAGTGTTCTGTTAATTCATCTCACAGAGTTACACTGTATTTCGTGGATGTCTTTGCTAGCCTTATTTCTGTGGAATCTGAGAACAGATATTTCGGATCCCATTGAAGACTATAGGGCCAAAGGAAATATCCTCCGATAACAAAGAGAAAGAAGCTTTCTGAGAAACTTCTTTGTGTTCTGTGAAATCATCTCACAGAGTTACAGCTTTCCCCTCAAGAAGCCTTTCACTAAGACAGTTCTTGTGGAATTGGCAAAGTGATATTTGGAAGCCCATAGAGGGGTATGGTGAAAAAGAAAATATCCTCAGATGAAATCTGGAAGGAAGCTTTCTGAGAAACTGCTTAGTGTTCTGTTAATTCATCTCACAGAGTTACATCTGTATTTCGTGGATCTCTTTGCTAGACTTATTTCTGTGGAATCTGAGAACAGATATTTCGGATCCCATTGAAGACTATAGGGCCAAAGGAAATATCCTCCGATAACAAAGAGAAAGAAGCTTTCTGAGAAACTTCTTTGTGTTCTGTGAAATCATCTCACAGAGTTACAGCTTTCCCCTCAAGAAGCCTTTCGCTAAGACAGTTCTTGTGGAATTGGCAAAGTGATATTTGGAAGCCCATAGAGGGCTATGGTGAAAAAGGAAATATCCTCAGATGAAATCTGGAAAGAAGCTTTCTGAGAAACTGCTTAGTGTTCTATTAATTCATCTCACAGAGTTACATCTGTATTTCGTGGATCTCTTTGCTAGCCTTATTTCTGTGGAATCTGAGAACAGATATTTCGGATCCCATTGAAGACTATAGGGCCAAAGGAAATATCCTCCGATAACAAAGAGAAAGAAGCTTTCTGAGAAACTTCTTTGTGTTCTGTAAAATCATCTCACAGAGTTACAGCTTTCCCCTGAAGAAGCCTTTCGCTAAGACAGTTCTTGTGGAATTGGCAAAGTGATATTTGGAAGCCCATAGAGGGCTATGGTGAAAAAGGAAATATCCTCAGATGAAATCTGGAAAGAAGCTTTCTGAGAAACTGCTTAGTGTTCTGTTAATTCATCTCGCAGAGTTACATCTGTATTTCGTGGATCTCTTTGCTAGCCTTATGTCTGTGGAATCTGAGAACAGATATTTCGGATCCCATTGAAGACTATAGGGCCAAAGGAAATATCCTCCGATAACAAAGAGAAAGAAGCTTTCTGAGAAACTTCTTTGTGTTCTGTGAAATCATCTCACAGAGTTACAGCTTTCCCCTCAAGAAGCCTTTCGCTGAGACAATTCTTGTGGAATTGGCATAGTGATATTTGGAAGGCCTTAGAGGGCTATGGTGAAAAAGGAAATATCCTAAGATGAAATCTGGAAAGAAGCTTTCTGAGAAACTGCTTAGTGTTCTGCTAATTCATCTCACAGAGTTACATCTGTATTTTGTGGATCTCTTTGCTAGCCTTATTTCTGTGGAATCTGAGAACAGATATTTCGGATCCCATTGAAGACTATAGGGCCAAAGGAAATATCCTCCGATAACAAAGAGAAAGAAGCTTTCTGAGAAACTTCTTTGTGTTCTGTGAAATCATCTCACAGAGTTACAGCTTTCCCCTCAAGAAGCCTTTCGCTAAGACAGTTCTTGTGGAATTGGCAAAGTGATATTCGGAAGCCCATAGAGGGCTATGGTGAAAAAGGAAATATCCTCAGATGAAATCTGGAAAGAAGCTTTCTGAGAAACTGCTTAGTGTTCTGTTAATTCATCTCACAGAGTTACATCTGTATTTCGTGGATCTCTTTGCTAGCCTTGTTTCTGTGCAATCTGAGAACAGATATTTCGGATCCCATTGAAGACTATAGGGCCAAAGGAAATATCCTCCGTTAACAAAGAGAAAGAAGCTTTCTGAGAAACTTCTTTGTGTTCTGTGAAATCATCTCACAGAGTTACAGCTTTCCCCTCAAGAAGCCTTTCGCTAAGACAGTTCTTGTGGAATTGGCAAGGTGATATTTGGAAGCACATAGAGGGCTATGGTGAAAAAGGAAATATCCTCAGATGAAATCTGGAAAGAAGCTTTCTGAGAAACTGCTTAGTGTTCTGTTAATTCATCTCACAGAGTTACATCTGTATTTCGTGGATCTCTTTGCTAGCCTTATTTCTGTGGAATCTGAGAACAGATATTTCGGATCCCATTGAAGACTATAGGGCCAAAGGAAATATCCTCCGATAACAAAGAGAAAGAAGCTGTCTGAGAAACTTCTTTGTGTTCTGTAAAATCATCTCACAGAGTTACAGCTTTCCCCTCAAGAAGCCTTTCGCTAAGACAGTTCTTGTGGAATTGGCAAAGTGATATTTGGAAGCCCATAGAGGGCTATGGTGAAAAAGGAAATATCCTCAGATGAAATCTGGAAAGAAGCTTTCTGAGAAACTTCTCTGTGATGTGTGACTTCCACTCACAGAGTTACATCTGTATTTCGTGGATCTCTTTGCGATCCTTTTTTCTGTGGAATCTGAGAACAGATATTTCGGATCCCTTTGAAGACTATACGGCCAAAGGAAATATCCTCCCATAACAAAGAGAAAGAAGCTTTCTGAGAAACTTCTTTGTGTTCTGTGAAATCATCTCACAGAGTTACAGCTTTCCCCTCAAGAAGCCTTTCACTAAGACGGTTCTTGTGGAATTGGCAAAGTGATATTTGGAAGTCCATAGAGGGCTACGGTGAAAAAGGAAATATCCTCAGATGAAATCTGGAAAGAAGCTTTCTGAGAAACTGCTTAGTGTTCTGTTAATTCATCTCACAGAGTTATATCTGTATTTCGTGGATCTCTTTGCTAGCCTTATTTCTGTGGAATCTGAGAACAGATATTTCGGATCCCATTGAAGACTATAGGGCCAAAGGAAATATCCTCCGATAAGAAAGAGAAAGAAGCTTTCTGAGAAACTTCTTTGTGTTCTGTGAAATCATCTCACAGAGTTACAGCTTTCCCCTCAAGAAGCCTTTCGCTGAGACAGTTCTTGTGGAATTGGCAAAGTGATATTTGGAAGCCCATAGAGGGCTATGGTGAAAAAGGAAATATCCTCAGATGAAATCTGGAAAGAACCTTTCTGAGAAACTTCTCTGTGATGTGTGACTTCCACTCACAGAGTTACATCTGTATTTCGTGGATCTCTTTGCTATCCTTTTCTGTGGAATCTGAGAACAGATATTTCGGATCCCTTTGAAGACTATAGGGCCAAAGGAAATATCCTCCGATAACAAACAGAAAGAAGCTTTCTGAGAAACTTCTTTGTGTTCTGTGAAATCATCTCACAGAGTTACAGCTTTCCCCTCAAGAAGCCTTTGGCTAAGACGGTTCTTGTGGAATTGGCAAAGTGATATTTGGAAGCCCATAGAGGTCCATGGTGAAAAAGGAAATATCCTCAGATGAAATCTGGAAAGAAGCTTTCTGAGAAACTGCTTAGTGTTCTGTTAATTCATCTCACAGAGTTACATCTGTATTTCATGGATCTCTTTGCTAGCCTTATGTCTGTGGAATCTGAGAACAGATATTTCGGATCCCATTGAAGACTATAGGGCCAAAGGAAATATCCTCCGATAACAAAGAGAAAGAAGCTTTCTGAGAAACTTCTTTATGTTCTGTGAAATCATCTCACAGAGTTACAGCTTTCCCCTCAAGAAGCCTTTCGCTGAGACAATTCTTGTGGAATTGGCATAGTGATATTTGGAAGGCCATAGAGGGCTATGGTGAAAAAGGAAATATCCTCAGATGAAATCTGGAAAGAAGCTTTCTGAGAAACTGCTTAGTGTTCTGCTAATTCATCTCACAGAGTTACATCGGTATTTTGTGGATCTCTTTGCTAGCCTTATTTCTGTGGAATCTGAGAACAGATATTTCGGATCCCATTGAAGACTATAGGGCCAAAGGAAATATCCTCCGATAACAAAGAGAAAGAAGCTTTCTGAGAAACTTCTTTGTGTTCTGTGAAATCATCTCACAGAGTTACAGCTTTCCCCTCAAGAAGCCTTTCGCTAAGACAGTTCTTGTGCAATTGGTAAAGTGATATTCGGAAGCCCATAGAGGGCTATGGTGAAAAAGGAAATATCCTCAGATGAAATCTGGAAAGAAGCTTTCTGAGAAACTGCTTAGTGTTCTGTTAATTCATCTCACAGAGTTACATCTGTATTTCGTGGATCTCCTTGCTAGCCTTATTTCTGTGGAATCTGAGAACAGATATTTCGGATCCCATTGAAGACTATAGGGCCAAAGGAAATATCCTCCGATAACAAAGAGAAAGAAGCTTTCTGAGAAACTTCTTTGTGTTCTGTGAAATCGTCTCACAGAGTTACAGCTTTCGCCTCAAGAAGCCTTTCGCTAAGACAGTTCTTGTGGAATTGGCAAAGTGATATTTGGAAGCCCATAGAGGGCTATGGTGAAAAAGGAAATATCCTCAGATGAAATCTGGAAAGAAGCTTTCTGAGAAACTGCTTAGTGTTCTGTTAATTCATCTCACAGAGTTACATCTGTATTTCGTGGATCTCTTTGCTAGCCTTATTTCTGTGGAATCTGAGAACAGATATTTCGGATCCCATTGAAGACTATAGGGCCAAAGGAAATATCCTTCGATAACAAAGAGAAAGAAGCTGTCTGAGAAACTTCTTTGTGTTCTGTAAAATCATCTCACAGAGTTACAGCTTTCCCTTCAAGAAGCCTTTCGCTAAGACAGTTCTTGTGGAATTGGCAAAGTGATATTTGGAAGCCCATAGAGGGCTACGGTGAAAAAGGAAATATCCTCAGATGAAATCTGGAAAGAAGCTTTCTGAGAAACTGCTTAGTGTTCTGTTAATTCATCTCACAGAGTTACATCTGTATTTCGTGGATCTCTTTGCTAGCCTTATTTCTGTGGAATCTGAGAACAGATATTTCGGATCCCATTGAAGACTATAGGGCCAAAGGAAATATCCTTCGATAACAAAGAGAAAGAAGCTGTCTGAGAAACTTCTTTGTGTTCTGTAAAATCATCTCACAGAGTTACAGCTTTCCCCTCAAGAAGCCTTTCGCTAAGACAGTTCTTGTGGAATTGGCAAAGTGATATTTGGAAGCCCATAGAGGGCTATGGTGAAAAAGGAAATATGCTCAGATGAAATCTGGAAAGAAGCTTTCTGAGAAACTGCTTAGTGTTCTGTTAATTCATCTCACAGAGTTACATCTGTATTTCGTGGATCTCTTTGCTAGCCTTATTTCTGTGGAATCTGAGAACAGATATTTCGGATCCCATTGAAGACTATAGGGCCAAAGGAAATATCCTCCGATAACAAAGAGAAAGAAGCTCTCTGAGAAACTTCTTTGTGTTCTGTAAAATCATCTCACAGAGTTACAGCTTTCCCCTGAAGAAGCCTTTCGCTAAGACAGTTCTTGTGGAATTGGCAAAGTGATATTTGGAAGCCCATAGAGGGCTATGGTGAAAAAGGAAATATCCTCAGATGAAATCTGGAAAGAAGCTTTCTGAGAAACTGCTTAGTGTTCTGTTAATTCATCTCAAAGAGTTACATCTGTATTTCGTGGATCTCTTTGCTAGCCTTATTTCTGTGGAATCTGAGAACAGATATTTCGGATCCCATTGAAGACTATAGGGCCAAAGGAAATATCCTCTGATAACAAAGAGAAAGAAGCTTTCTGAGAAACTTCTTTGTGTTCTGTAAAATCATCTCACAGAGTTACAGCTTTCCCCTCAAGAAGCCTTTCGCTAAGACGGTTCTTGTGGAATTGGCAAAGTGATATTTGGAAGCCCATAGAGGGCTATGGTGAAAAAGGAAATATCCTCAGATGAAATCTGGAAAGAAGCTTTCTGAGAAACTGCTTAGTGTTCTGTTAATTCATCTGACAGAGTTACATCTGTATTTCGTGGATCTCTTTGCTAGCCTTATTTCTGTGGAATCTGAGAACAGATATTTCGGATCCCATTGAAGACTATAGGGCCAAAGGAAATATCCTCCGATAACAAAGAGAAAGAAGCTTTCTGAGAAACTTCTTTGTGTTCTGTGAAATCATCTCACAGAGTTACAGCTTTCCCCTCAAGAAGCCTTTCGCTAAGACAGTTCTTGTGGAATTGGCAAAGTGATATTTGGAAGCCCATAAAGGGCTATGGTGAAAAAGGAAATATCCTCAGATGAAATCTGGAAAGAAGCTTTCTGAGAAACTGCTTAGTGTTCTGTTAATTCATCTCACAGAGTTACATCTGTATTTCGTGGATCTCTTTGCTAGCCTTATTTCTGTGGAATCTGAGAACAGATATTTCGGATCCCATTGAAGACTATAGGGCCAAAGGAAATATCCTCCGATAACAAAGAGAAAGAAGTTTTCTGAGAAACTTCTTTGTGTTCTGTAAAATCATCTCACAGAGTTACAGCTTTCCCCTCAAGAAGCCTTTCGCTAAGACAGTTCTTGTGGAATTGGCAAAGTGATATTTGGAAGCCCATAGAGGGCTATGGTGAAAAAGGAAATATCCTCAGATGAAATCTGGAAAGAAGCTTTCTGAGAAACTGCTTAGTGTTCTGTTAATTCATCTCACAGAGTTACATCTGTATTTTGTGGATCTCTTTGCTAGCCTTATTTCTGTGGAATCTGAGAACAGATATTTCGGATCCCATTGAAGATTATAGGGCCAAAGGAAATATCCTCCGATAACAAAGAGAAAGAAGCTTTCTGATAAACTTCTTTGTGTTCTGTGAAATCATCTCACAGAGTTACAGCTTTCCCCTCAAGAAGCCTTTCGCTAAGACAGTTCTTGTGGAATTGGCAAAGTGATATTTGGAAGCCCATAGAGGGCTATGGTGAAAAAGGAAATATCCTCAGATGAAATCTGGAAAGAAGCTTTCTGAGAAACTGCTTAGTGTTCTGTTAATTCATCTCACAGAGTTACATCTGTATTTCGTGGATGTCTTTGCTAGCCTTATTTCTGTGGAATCTGAGAACAGATATTTCGGATCCCATTGAAGACTATAGGGCCAAAGGAAATATCCTCCGATAACAAAGAGAAAGAAGCTTTCTGAGAAACTTCTTTGTGTTCTGTGAAATCATCTCACAGAGTTACAGCTTTCCCCTCAAGAAGCCTTTCACTAAGACAGTTCTTGTGGAATTGGCAAAGTGATATTTGGAAGCCCATAGAGGGGTATGGTGAAAAAGGAAATATCCTCAGATGAAATCTGGAAGGAAGCTTTCTGAGAAACTGCTTAGTGTTCTGTTAATTCATCTCACAGAGTTACATCTGTATTTCGTGGATCTCTTTGCTAGACTAATTTCTGTGGAATCTGAGAACAGATATTTCGGATCCCATTGAAGACTATAGGGCCAAAGGAAATATCCTCCGATAACAAAGAGAAAGAAGCTTTCTGAGAAACTTCTTTGTGTTCTGTGAAATCATCTCACAGAGTTACAGCTTTCCCCTCAAGAAGCCTTTCGCTAAGACAGTTCTTGTGGAATTGGCAAAGTGATATTTGGAAGCCCATAGAGGGCTATGGTGAAAAAGGAAATATCCTCAGATGAAATCTGGAAAGAAGCTTTCTGAGAAACTTCTCTGTGATGTGTGACTTCCACTCACAGAGTTACATCTGTATTTCGTGGATCTCTTTGCTATCCTTATTTTGTGGAATCTGAGAACAGATATTTCGGATCCCATTGAAGACTATAGGGCCAAAGGAAATATCCTCCGATAACAAAGAGAAAGAAGCTTTCTGAGAAACTTCTTTGTGTTCTGTGAAATCATCTCACAGAGTTACAGCTTTCCCCTCAAGAAGCCTTTCGCTAAGACAGTTCTTGTGGAATTGGCAAAGTGATATTTGGAAGCCCATAGAGGGCTATGGTGAAAAAGGAAATATCCTCAGATGAAATCTGGAAAGAAGCTTTCTGAGAAACTGCTTAGTGTTCTGTTAATTCATCTCACAGAGTTACATCTGTATTTCGTGGATCTCTTTGCTAGCCTTATGTCTGTGGAATCTGAGAACAGATATTTCGGATCCCATTGAAGACTATAGGGCCAAAGGAAATATCCTCCGATAACAAAGAGAAAGAAGATTTCTGAGAAACTTCTTTCTGTTCTGTGAAATCATCTCACAGAGTTACAGCTTTCCCCTCAAGAAGCCTTTCGCTAAGACAGTTCTTGTGGAATTGGCAAAGTGATATTTGGAAGCCCATAGAGGGCTATGGTGAAAAAGGAAATATCCTCAGATGAAATCTGGAAAGAAGCTTTCTGAGAAACTGCTTAGTGTTCTGTTAATTCATCTCACAGAGTTACATCTGTATTTCGTGGATCTCTTTGTTAGCCTTATTTCTGTGTAATCTGAGAACAGATATTTCGGATCCCATTGAAGACTATAGGGCCAAAGGAAATATCCTCCGATAACAAAGAGAAAGAAGCTTTCTGAGAAACTTCTTTGTGTTCTGTAAAATCATCTCACAGAGTTACAGCTTTCCCCTCAAGAAGCCTTTCGCTAAGACAGTTCTTGTGGAATTGGCAAAGTGATATTTCGAAGCCCATAGAGGGCTATGGTGAAAAAGGAAATATCCTCAGATGAAATCTGGAAGAAGCTTTCTGAGAAACTGCTTAGTGTTCTGTTAATTCATCTCACAGAGTTACATCTGTATTTCGTGCATCTCTTTGCTAGCCTTATTTCTGTGGAATCTGAGAACAGATATTTCGGATCCCATTGAAGACTATAGGGCCAAAGGAAATATCCTCCGATAACAAAGAGAAAGAAGCTTTCTGAGAAACTTCTTTGTGTTCTGTAAAATCATCTCACAGAGTTACAGCTTTCCCCTCAAGAAGCCTTTCGCTAAGACAGTTCTTGTGGAATTGGCAAAGAGATATTTGGACGCCCATAGAGGGCTATGGTGAAAAAGGAAATATCCTCAGATGAAATCTGGAAAGAAGCTTTCTGAGAAACTGCTTAGTGTTCTGTTAATTCATCTCACAGAGTTACATCTGTATTTCGTGGATCTCTTTGCTAGCCTTATTTCTGTGGAATCTGAGAACAGATATTTCGGATCCCATTGAAGACTATAGGGCCAAAGGAAATATCCTCCGATAACAAAGAGAAAGAAGCTTTCTGAGAAACTTCTTTGTGTTCTGTGAAATCATCTCACAGAGTTACAGCTTTCCCCTCAAGAAGCCTTTCGCTAAGACAGTTCTTGTGGAATTGGCAAAGTGATATTTGGAAGCCCATAGAGGGCTATGGTGAAAAAGGAAATATCCTCAGATGAAATCTGGAAAGAAGCTTTCTGAGAAACTTCTCTGTGATGTGTGACTTCCACTCACAGAGTTACATCTGTATTTCGTGGATCTCTTTGCGATCCTTTTTTCTGTGGAATCTGAGAACAGATATTTCGGATCCCTTTGAAGACTATACGGCCAAAGGAAATATCCTCCCATAACAAAGAGAAAGAAGCTTTCTGAGAAACTTCTTTGTGTTCTGTGAAATCATCTCACAGAGTTACAGCTTTCCCCTCAAGAAGCCTTTCGCTAAGACGGTTCTTGTGGAATTGGCAAAGTGATATTTGGAAGTCCATAGAGGGCTACGGTGAAAAAGGAAATATCCTCAGATGAAATCTGGAAAGAAGCTTTCTGAGAAACTGCTTAGTGTTCTGTTAATTCATCTCACAGAGTTATATCTGTATTTCGTGGATCTCTTTGCTAGCCTTATTTCTGTGGAATCTGAGAACAGATATTTCGGATCCCATTGAAGACTATAGGGCCAAAGGAAATATCCTCCGATAACAAAGAGAAAGAAGCTTTCTGAGAAACTTCTTTGTGTTCTGTGAAATCATCTCACAGAGTTACAGCTTTCCCCTCAAGAAGCCTTTCGCTGAGACAGTTCCTGTGGAATTGGCAAAGTGATATTTGGAAGCCCATAGAGGGCTATGGTGAAAAAGGAAATATCCTCAGATGAAATCTGGAAAGAAGCTTTCTGAGAAACTGCTTAGTGTTCTGTTAATTCATCTCACAGAGTTACATCTGTATTTCGTGGATCTCTTTGCTAGCCTTATTTCTGTGGAATCTGAGAACAGATATTTCGGATCCCATTGAAGACTATAGGGCCAAAGGAAATATCCTCCGATAACAAAGAGAAAGAAGTTTTCTGAGAAACTTCTTTGTGTTCTGTAAAATCATCTCACAGAGTTACAGCTTTCCCCTCAAGAAGCCTTTCGCTAAGACAGTTCTTGTGGAATTGGCAAAGTGATATTTGGAAGCCCATAGAGGGCTATGGTGAAAAAGGAAATATCCTCAGATGAAATCTGGAAAGAAGCTTTCTGAGAAACTGCTTAGTGTTCTGTTAATTCATCTCACAGAGTTACATCTGTATTTTGTGGATCTCTTTGCTAGCCTTATTTCTGTGGAATCTGAGAAGAGATATTTCGGATCCCATTGAAGATTATAGGGCCAAAGGAAATATCCTCCGATAACAAAGAGAAAGAAGCTTTCTGAGAAACTTCTTTGTGTTCTGTGAAATCATCTCACAGAGTTACAGCTTTCCCCTCAAGAAGCCTTTCGCTAAGACAGTTCTTGTGGAATTGGCAAAGTGATATTTGGAAGCCCATAGAGGGCTATGGTGAAAAAGGAAATATCCTCAGATGAAATCTGGAAAGAAGCTTTCTGAGAAACTGCTTAGTGTTCTGTTAATTCATCTCACAGAGTTACATCTGTATTTCGTGGATCTCTTTGCTAGCCTTATTTCTGTGGAATCTGAGAACAGATATTTCGGATCCCATTGAAGACTATAGGGCCAAAGGAAATATCCTCCGATAACAAAGAGAAAGAAGCTTTCTGAGAAACTTCTTTGTGTTCTGTGAAATCATCTCACAGAGTTACAGCTTTCCCCTCAAGAAGCCTTTCACTAAGACAGTTCTTGTGGAATTGGCAAAGTGATATTTGGAAGCCCATAGAGGGGTATGGTGAAAAAGGAAATATCCTCAGATGAAATCTGGAAGGAAGCTTTCTGAGAAACTGCTTAGTGTTCTGTTAATTCATCTCACAGAGTTACATCTGTATTTCGTGGATCTCTTTGCTAGACTAATTTCTGTGGAATCTGAGAACAGATATTTCGGATCCCATTGAAGACTATAGGGCCAAAGGAAATATCCTCCGATAACAAAGAGAAAGAAGCTTTCTGAGAAACTTCTTTGTGTTCTGTGAAATCATCTCACAGAGTTACAGCTTTCCCCTCAAGAAGCCTTTCGCTAAGACAGTTCTTGTGGAATTGGCAAAGTGATATTTGGAAGCCCATAGAGGGCTATGGTGAAAAAGGAAATATCCTCAGATGAAATCTGGAAAGAAGCTTTCTGAGAAACTTCTCTGTGATGTGTGACTACCACTCACAGAGTTACATCTGTATTTCGTGGATCTCTTTGCTATCCTTATTTTGTGGAATCTGAGAACAGATATTTCGGATCCCATTGAAGACTATAGGGCCAAAGGAAATATCCTCCGATAACAAAGAGAAAGAAGCTTTCTGAGAAACTTCTTTGTGTTCTGTGAAATCATCTCACAGAGTTTCAGCTTTCCCCTCAAGAAGCCTTTCGCTAAGACAGTTCTTGTGGAATTGGCAAAGTGATATTTGGAAGCCCATAGAGGGCTATGGTGAAAAAGGAAATATCCTCAGATGAAATCTGGAAAGAAGCTTTCTGAGAAACTGCTTAGTGTTCTGTTAATTCATCTCACAGAGTTACATCTGTATTTCGTGGATCTCTTTGCTAGCCTTATGTCTGTGGAATCTGAGAACAGATATTTCGGATCCCATTGAAGACTATAGGGCCAAAGGAAATATCCTCCGATAACAAAGAGAAAGAAGATTTCTGAGAAACTTCTTTGTGTTCTGTGAAATCATCTCACAGAGTTACAGCTTTCCCCTCAAGAAGCCTTTCGCTAAGACAGTTCTTGTGGAATTGGCAAAGTGATATTTGGAAGCCCATAGAGGGCTATGGTGAAAAAGGAAATATCCTCAGATGAAATCTGGAAAGAAGCTTTCTGAGAAACTGCTTAGTGTTCTGTTAATTCATCTCACAGAGTTACATCTGTATTTCGTGGATCTCTTTGTTAGCCTTATTTCTGTGTAATCTGAGAACAGATATTTCGGATCCCATTGAAGACTATAGGGCCAAAGGAAATATCCTCCGATAACAAAGAGAAAGAAGCTTTCTGAGAAACTTCTTTGTGTTCTGTAAAATCATCTCACAGAGTTACAGCTTTCCCCTCAAGAAGCCTTTCGCTAAGACAGTTCTTGTGGAATTGGCAAAGTGATATTTGGAAGCCCATAGAGGGCTATGGTGAAAAAGGAAATATCCTCAGATGAAATCTGGAAGAAGCTTTCTGAGAAACTGCTTAGTGTTCTGTTAATTCATCTTACAGAGTTACATCTGTATTTCGTGCATCTCTTTGCTAGCCTTATTTCTGTGGAATCTGAGAACAGATATTTCGGATCCCATTGAAGACTATAGGGCCAAAGGAAATATCCTCCGATAACAAAGAGAAAGAAGCTTTCTGAGAAACTTCTTTGTGTTCTGTGAAATCATCTCACAGAGTTACAGCTTTCCCCTCAAGAAGCCTTTCGCTAAGACAGTTCTTGTGGAATTGGTAAAGTGATATTCGGAAGCCCATAGAGGGCTATGGTGAAAAAGGAAATATCCTCAGATGAAATCTGGAAAGAAGCTTTCTGAGAAACTGCTTAGTGTTCTGTTAATTCATCTCACAGAGTTACATCTGTATTTCGTGGATCTCTTTGCTAGCCTTATTTCTGTGGAATCTGAGAACAGATATTTCGGATCCCATTGAAGACTATAGGGCCAAAGGAAATATCCTCCGATAACAAAGAGAAAGAAGCTTTCTGAGATACTTCTTTGTGTTCTGTGAAATCATCTCACAGAGTTACAGCTTTCCCCTCAAGAAGCCTTTCGCTAAGACAGTTCTTGTGGAATTGGCAAAGTGATATTTGGAAGCCCATAGAGGGCTACGGTGAAAAAGGAAATATCCTCAGATGAAATCTGGAAGAAGCTTTCTGAGAAACTGCTTAGTGTTCTGTTAATTCATCTCACAGAGTTACATCTGTATTTCGTGGATCTCTTTGCTAGCCTTATTTCTGTGGAATCTGAGAACAGATATTTCGGATCCCATTGAAGACTATAGAGCCAAAGGAAACATCCTCCGATAACAAAGAGAAAGAAGCTGTCTGAGAAACTTCTTTGTGTTCTGTAAAATCATCTCACAGAGTTACAGCTTTCCCCTCAAGAAGCCTTTCGCTAAGACAGTTCTTGTGGAATTGGCAAAGTGATATTTGGAAGCCCATAGAGGGCTATGGTGAAAAAGGAAATATCCTCAGATGAAATCTGGAAAGAAGCTTTCTGAGAAACTTCTCTGTGATGTGTGACTTCCACTCACAGAGTTACATCTGTATTTCGTGGATCTCTTTGCGATCCTTTTTTCTGTGGAATCTGAGAACAGATATTTCGGATCCCTTTGAAGACTATACGGCCAAAGGAAATATCCTCCGATAACAATGAGAAAGAAGCTTTCTGAGAAACTTCTTTGTGTTCTGTGAAATCATCTCACAGAGTTACAGCTTTCCCCTCAAGAAGCCTTTCGCTAAGACGGTTCTTGTGGAATTGGCAAAGTGATATTTGGAAGTCCATAGAGGGCTATGGTGAAAAAGGAAATATCCTCAGATGAAATCTGGAAGAAGCTTTCTGAGAAACTGCTTAGTGTTCTGTTAATTCATCTCACAGAGTTACATCTGTATTTCGTGCATCTCTTTGCTAGCCTTATTTCTGTGGAATCTGAGAACAGATATTTCGGATCCCATTGAAGACTATAGGGCCAAAGGAAATATCCTCCGATAACAAAGAGAAAGAAGCTTTCTGAGAAACTTCTTTGTGTTCTGTAAAATCATCTCACAGAGTTACAGCTTTCCCCTCAAGAAGCCTTTCGCTAAGACAGTTCTTGTGGAATTGGCAAAGAGATATTTGGACGCCCATAGAGGGCTATGGTGAAAAAGGAAATATCCTCAGATGAAATCTGGAAAGAAGCTTTCTGAGAAACTGCTTAGTGTTCTGTTAATTCATCTCACAGAGTTACATCTGTATTTCGTGGATCTCTTTGCTAGCCTTATTTCTGTGGAATCTGAGAACAGATATTTCGGATCCCATTGAAGACTATAGGGCCAAAGGAAATATCCTCCGATAACAAAGAGAAAGAAGCTTTCTGAGAAACTTCTTTGTGTTCTGTGAAATCATCTCACAGAGTTACAGCTTTCCCCTCAAGAAGCCTTTCGTAAGACAGTTCTTGTGGAATTGGCAAAGTGATATTTGGAAGCCCATAGAGGGCTATGGTGAAAAAGGAAATATCCTAAGATGAAATCTGGAAAGAAGCTTTCTGAGAAACTTCTCTGTGATGTGTGACTTCCACTCACAGAGTTACATCTGTATTTCGTGGATCTCTTTGCTATCCTTATTTCTGTGGAATCTGAGAACAGATATTTCGGATCCCTTTGAAGACTATACGGCCAAAGGAAATATCCTCCGATAACAAAGAGAAAGAAGCTTTCTGAGAAACTTCTTTGTGTTCTGTGAAATCATCTCACAGAGTTACAGCTTTCCCCTCAAAAAGCCTTTCGCTAAGACGGTTCTTGTGGAATTGGCAAAGTGATATTTGGAAGCCCATAGAGGGCAACATTGAAAAAGGAAATATCCTCAGATGAAATCTGGAAAGAAGCTTTCTGAGAAACTGCTTAGTGTTCTGTTAATTCATCTCACAGAGTTACATCTGTATTTCGTGGATCTCTTTGCTAGCCTTATTTCTGTGGAATCTGAGAACAGATATTTCGGATCCCGTTGAAGACTATAGGGCCAAAGGAAATATTCTCCGATAACAAAGAGAAAGAAGCTTTCTGAGAAACTTCTTTGTGTTCTGTGAAATCATCTCACAGAGTTACAGCTTTCCCCTCAAGAAGCCTTTCGCTGAGACAGTTCTTGAGGAATTGGCATAGTGATATTTGGAAGCCCATAGAGGGCTATGGTGAAAAAGGAAATATCTTCAGATGAAATCTGGAAAGAAGCTTTCTGAGAAACTTCTTAGTGTTCTGTTAATTCATCTCACAGAGTTACATCTGTATTTCGTGGATCTCTTTGCTAGCCTTATTTC